>NW_028125980.1:0-436814 GCF_965194825.1 Balaenoptera physalus | reverse complement strand
GTTGCACATCAACATGATCTCAGGCACAAACCTCCTTGTTTTTCCATTTTGTCTTTAAGTTACTTGTTGAAACAACTGCACAAATATGACACAGATATAAAATCAGGCATCTTCTGCCCCCAGTGCCTACTAATAAATGATTTTCTGCCACTTTAATGATAAAGATAGAACATTTCAACATTCTGCTACCCTTATTATTTGTCATTTTTGTTGATATTTCTATTGACTACATCTTTCAATATTTTAACAATGGAACATTTATTTAGGGTGTTCCAGACCCAGCCTTTAGTGGTAAAGGTTTTGTTGTTATATTTCTATTATGTTTCCTTTAAAAATCATTATCCTATTTAAAAGGATTAAGTCAATTCTATAGGCATTTGTCTTATGATATTGATGAAATTGATACCTAGAGGGCAGTAGTACAAGTTGATTGGACTTGAGAACCTCTATTAGCACAGTTAACTATAAATATTATCTATATGTAAACCAAAGTACAGGCCGAGTGAGATTCTCTGACTTTTTTCCACTGTCGGCCCCTCAAGCCTGTGAGAAATGGAATAGTTCTTGCCCTATCAGTAAACAAAGGATGTCACAGTCTTCAGCACTTGCAGCCCTCCAATGTGAGCCGGCGGGCCCTGAGGCACTCAGGATATGCAAATACAGAATGCAGGCCCCAGAGAGCTGAGGTGCATATCAAAGGAAGGAATTCAGTGAGCCCAGGCAAAGAAAAGCGCCGCATTCCTCACCTTGGGAGAGCTGGTTTGCCTTAGTTAACAATCACCTTTTGATGTTCCCCATTACCTGCGCCAGTTCCCTGCCCTGTCCCCTCCCCCCGGTACTTTAGCTCAGGGAGGAAGGAGCGCAGAGGGACTCGGCTGAATAAGGGGCCTGCGCGCCTCGGGAGGAGTTTTCAGCCGCTTTCCCCGCAGTCGGGAAGAGGGGCGTTGACGCTGCAGCCGGACCCTGCGCCTCCCTTGCCCCGTTTCCCCTCAGGACGCTCAGGCCGACCACCTCCCCACGCCCAAAAGGCCTCGCGAGCCAGGCTGAGGGCAGGGGCGAGAGGAGGGACCGAAGTTCCCGGGGACCAGACGCTGGAGGCCGCTCTTTCTGCACAGCAGCGGCGGGTGGCAGCGAACCCCTGCCCCTCAGAAGCTGGTCTTGTGCTGCCGCCCGGGCACCGGACCAGGCGGAGGGTCGGCGCCCACTTACCCGGCCCGCCGTCCCCGCGACTGTCATGGCTTCGGCCGCCGGGGCACCTCCAGAGCCGGCAGCCTCAGTGAGGTCGCCCTCCCCTCGGGCTGCGGGGCAGTTCCGTGAAGGCAGAGGGAAGAGACCCCGCCTGAGCCGGGAGTTCCAGCTCTGAGGAAACTCGGGCTCTGTTCAGCGCGCTGTGGGTGGAACCGCTCTGCCCCGAGGCCTTCCGGGAGGGAGTGGGGCGGCGGGGGAGGGAGCCGCCAGGAGCGCAGGGCCCCGTCGGGGGTCCTGGAGGGGCGGCCCGGCCTGGGGGCCACGCCCACTGTGGCCGCAGCCCAGGCCTTTTTCCTGGAATCCTACACAAAAAAATTAGAAAGATACACAGTCTATAGTAAATACTCACAAATGATTGTTGCTGCTGTGCTCACTATTCTATTAAAGGTGTAAAATCCATAAAACACTTTAAGTTCAAAATTAAATATGAATTTTTACCTTTCTATTTATGTCTCTGATATTCACAGTTGTGGTTAATGAATCAGAGACTGTGGGATCACTAGTTAAAAATGAGCTTGTTAAAAAAATAGAACTCAGGCCCACCGGACCTACTGAATGAAAATCTGCACTTTTACAATCTCCCCAGTGTACTCGTGTACCCATGAATAGTTGAAAGGTACATTTCTACCTCGACAGGTCTTTTCTCTATGAGAAATACACACATTTTATCCAGTTTGATATAAATAAAACACTCAAAAATGCATATGCCTGTGATGAAACGATCATTTTTTCATTTCTTTGCCAGACAAGTATAGTCTCTATACTGGTTTTGTCGATCACATGCCATACTCTTTTCTTGTAGTTAGAAATAAGGTAGAGAAATTACTTTGTAAAAAAAAAATATATATATATATGTTAATGGATAATTGAAGACACTCTTCTAAATTAAAACCTTCTCTTAACTTGCTGTTTTCTTCTTGGGTCATATTATGAACTCTTCCCGTGGCCACATGGCATGTGTACGTTTAATTTCAGGGACTAATGACATCCCAGAATGTGGCCATAGATTTCTGTCAAGAGGAGTGAGAATGCCTGGACCAAGATCAATGGGAATTGTACAGGGATGTGATGTTAGAGAAGTATAGGAACCTGCTCTCCTTGGGTGAGGATACTTTCTTTCCAAAATTCCTTATCCAACCACAGGGTTTGGAGTCCTTCATTTGTAGAATGTCTCCTGGAATCTTCTGCTTCCTACAATAGGGTTTCAGATTGCAACGTTTCAGGAAAGATTGGGAGTTTGTGGGTATAATTTTTCTTGTTCTTTTCAAATTGCAGCCTCCCTTTTAATATACTTTGTAACTGCTTGGGATGTGTCTATATGAACTGTGTACTATATGCTTCTGTTATAGTCCTTACAATATTTATTGCCTTATTTTCTCTAACAATTTTCCATGGATTCTTTGGGTTTAAGGTATATTAAAAGGGAGACTGTGAATCTGGGACTTCCCCGGTGATGCAGTGATTAAGAATTCGCCTGCCAATGCAGGGGACCCGGTTCGATCCCCGGTCCGGGAAGATCTCACGTGCCACGGAACAACTAAGCCAGTGGGCCACAACTACTGAGTCTGCACGCCACAACTACTGAAGCCGGTGTGTCTTGAGCCCGTGTGCCATTTATTTTTTGGAGAATAAAACCACTTCTGAGTGAATAAAATTTAGGCCAGCTAGTCAAAATGCTTTATCACCTGTTCTTCTAAAACACTGGTCAATGGAACAAGTTTTACTAGGAATAACAGTGTAATTGTATTCTGGAGTTCATATGGGCAATATGGTTTATGACCTTGATGCTGGATCACGACATTTCAACGGTATAACTGCTATTAATTGTCTGTTTGTTCAACGATTAAAGTCTCACGTGATCTGAGTTCAGACTGGAGTCATCCTGGTTGGTTTCTGTCTATAGCAGATTTCTTCCAGTATGAAAGGACAAGAGCAATACGGCTTACTTTACAAAATGTCTTCAAACTAAATGATGATATAATCTACATTCAATTAATTTATACATACCCTACTGTAGAACAGGGTTCGTTACGCTGGCAGAGCCCAGTAATTATGTAAAAATGAAACTTTTTCTGCACTGGTTCAAGTACTCTTCCTAAGAATATGTTTATAATCAACATTCTTTCACAAATTACCCAATTTAATTCACCATAGCATTCCTCATATTAACTAAATGGAAAATCCTAGGCTATATACAAATCCAGAAAGGGCCAAAAATCATCAGCCCCCATGGATGATTACAACCCATTGCTGAGGCATTCAAATTACTTATTAAAGACCCACTATGTCCATCAACATCATCAATTTATATATTATTGCCACAATGCTAGCCTTAACACTGGCTCTCACAACATGAATTCCTCTTCCCATATCTTATCCACTAATTAGTATAAATGTAGGCATATTATTTCTATTAGCCATATCACACCTAGCCATTTAGTCCATCCTCAGATCTGGATGAACTTCACATTCAAAATACTCACTCACTGGAGCTCCAGGAACAACAGCACAGACGATCATCTCATATGAAGTAATGTAGCAGTTATTCTATTCTCAGTCTTACTGGTAAATGGATCATTTACACTTTCAACAGTAATTATTACACAAGAACACCTATGACTAATTTTCTCCTGACCCCTACCCAGAATTTGATTATCTCCGCAGTAGCAGAAATCCAGTGAAGCCCCACTTGATTTAACAGATGTAGAATCAAAACCTGTACATGTCTTCAATGTAGAAAATGTAGCAGGCCCATTCACCCCGTCCTTCCTAGAGAATATATCAATTTCCCTATAATAAACATTTCCACAGCAATCTATTTTTAGGAGCATTCGACAATCCCTAGGTGCCAGAATTATAGATTCTTTCATCTTGTAAATATAGTTTTCTTTAAAAAATAATTTTTATAGTTTTACTACCTTTAAACAAAATGTACTCCATTGCTGTGGAATATTCCTTCATAGGAGCGTGCATGGTTCATTTCTGCATCCGTCTGTGATGGCCTTCAGGTTCCTTCAGGTTTGGCTCCTGTGGCTGCAAGTCCATGTCCGTGTGTCCTGGTGGAGGGCTCGTGGGTTTGTGTTCAACTGGGAGGAGCATTGTGGGTCTCTGTGCACGGATTTCGCTATCTGAGGCCCGATTGCTTCAGAAGTGGTTGCATCCCCCCGTTGCATACCAGGCTTTCCATTGCTCCATATCCTGCTGATATTTGATACTATGTCTTTCATGTCTGCCATTCTGGTAGGTGTATGCACAGTATTTTGCTTATGGCTTTAATCCCTCTGTTGTTAGTGAAGTTGTACATTTTGTGGTATTCATGGACTATTTCCTGTTGTTTTTTGAAAAGTTTTAAAAATTGTGGTCTGGTACACATAACATAAAATGTATTATCTTAACCATTTTTAAATGCACATTTCAGGGTCAGGAAGTAATTCACACTGTTGTGCAAACCTGACCACCATCATCCTCCAGAACTTTTTCATCTTGCAAAATTGTAACAGTCCCCATTAAACACTCACTCCCCATTGTCCCTCCCTCAGCCTCTGGCCCTCAACATCCTACTTTATGTCTCTATATTTCCGACTGCTCTAGGGGCCTTGTATGAGTGGATCAAGCACTGTTTGTTTTTTTGTGTCTAGCTTACATCACTGAGCATAATGCCCTCAAGGTTCATCCATGCTGCATCCTGTGTCAGAACTGACTTCCTTTTTAGGCTGAATAGCATTCCCTTGTATTGATGGACTGTGTTTTTCTTCTCCATTCATCCATTAGTGAACACATGTAATATCTACATTCATTTCTACTGTCATAATATTTGTGGAATAAAATCAGAAAGTCCTATGAATCAAAAGTCATTTGCCATTAACTTTTTTCTTAAACTTTTTGTTGTGGAAAACATCAAGGCTAAGAAAAGGGGAAAATACATGTCAGCTTCACTTGTGTTCAGGAATTAATGCTTTACGGATTCACTTTATTCCGTGTGTGTGCTATGCGTGTGCATGTGCCTGTTTGCATACATATGCTGTGCATGTGCATAGGTATGTGCACTTGCACACATTAGTGTGTGCATGGGCATATGGGTGCATGTGTGTTCACATGCTAGTGTGTGAATATATTTGTGCTGTGCACGTGCATATGTTTGTGTGTGTGCTGTGCCTGCCTGTGCGCACACCTGTGTGTTTGCTGGAACCACTTGCAAGTTGGCTGCAGACTGAATTGTGCCTCAGATATATCCGCACGCAGCTGCTCTAACAATCCTGCGTAGCCACGTAAAGGTCACAGATCTCAGGGATTTAAATGGATGGAGCAGGATATCCTGACACAGAGTTTGTCTTCCAATGATTGTCACTGTCTCAGTAACATCCTTCACACCTTCTTTAAGCCCCATTCAGGGTCCAGTTTAGACTCCCATTACATTCAGTCACCTGTCCCATGTCCCCTAAAGCAACAATATCACCTTTGGAAAGCCCGGCCAAGGCTGGGGGTGTCCCTCCTGTTGGCCTGGCCTCCAGGCCTTGCTCTTGGCTCCTGTTTTCTCATATCTCATCCAGGCCCCGACTTGGATCGGGCCGCCACCTCTTTCCTCACAGGGTCCCATTGCCCAGTCAAGGGGGTTCATTCTCCCCAAACACAGCATCAGGAGTCGGGGGCTGACAGTCCCCACTGGGTCTCCTTCATGTGAGACCCTGTGCTGTTGAAAGAGCAGGCACCCTGCCCTCGGGGGTGGGGGACTGGTGGGCGACATGCGGCCCACGATGGGCAGGCGGGTCTCCGGGTGGGGCGAGCCAGTGTGCAAGGAGTTCCGCGGTGGGTTCTCCTCTCCAACGGCTTCTGTGCCCCTACCTCTCCCCGTGCCTCCCCTCGAAGACAGTGCGGTGTCCGGGTTGGGAACCATGGGAGCCGTCAGCCACCGCCCCCTCTACACACACACACACACGCACACGCACACGCACAGGCACACGCTGCAGGGAAGCAGGACCTGAGTGCAGGGCTCTCAGAGGCCCTGAGCGCCCCGCCCGGAATCGGCCAGCCAAATGGACAGACCGGATCTCCCGGCCCGGACCATGCAGGACTCTCCTGACCTGGCTTCCAGTGTGGCCACCTCCTTCTGGAAGCCTGGGAGGCTGGAATCAGGCCACTTCTTGTGTGTCCTGGCAGCAGACTGGGCTGCACTCTAAGAAGTTCGTGGCTCGCCCGTGGATCCTGACCATCAGGTGGCCAGAGAAATTGGGAACATTTCTGTTTTGCCTGTTGAAATGTTTAATGACAAAGATTTTGTTCAGTTTCCTGATGTGGGTGTCCAAAGATGAGAGACCCATGTGTGTGATCTGTACCCCCTATGAGATCAGCCCTAAGCTAGTTTAAACATGATCAAGTTGTGTCTACATGGTAGATTTAGACCTCTGCATGTCCTGTCTACTGATTATGTTTAGAGCTGACCATGTGTTGTCTATAATAAGAAGATTTAGAACTGACCATGTTCTGTGTACGCTAGGACTATGGGGACCTGGGTAGAGACCCGGCCTGGCCTCAGTACTGGGAAGCTCCGTGCCTGCATCTGAATGTCTGTGCTTAGATGTCTGGGGTCTGGAGCTGAGGTGGGCTTGTCTACGTAACAGCCTCTCTTCTGAGTGTGGTGACCTGGTCCTCCCAAGGGTCAGTGCTATGGTCGGGGCCTTAGTCTTAATCCCTGCAAGGTTCACCTTGCCTGGGGCTCATGGAGAATCCTCAGGAGGACTACCTGGCAATAATTCCAGTTTACCAGCACGTGCATGGTGCATAGGGAAGCAGGTTTAGCTGATGAATTGATTGCAGGGCACGCAGATCGGGCAAAAGGCCGATGGGTGACAGCTGAGGCTGCTGCTGAGCTCTCCCTCCAGTCTACCGTCCCTACTCAGCAGAGTCCAGAGCTGCCCCTCGGCTTTCAGCCCTGCTGTCCTGTGAGTTTCCTCAACATGTAAGTGAGGCGAGAAAGGACTGAGCATTCCAGCACCAAGGTCGTGTGTTCAACTCTAGTATGAAAGCTGTAAAAACAGTTAAAATCACACAGAACCAAAGTGAGAAGAGGAGGACTCCTCTGGGACAAGTGTGGGGAAAGGAGACACACCTGACACTTTTTCCCATCCCAGGAGGTCCCAGGGACCCCGCTTGTTTCCACATTGGGGGAGCCCCCTGCAGAGCCATGGTGTCCTGACCAAGGGGACTTGTGACCCCAGGTGCAGGGTCTGGGGAGGTGAGGTCACCCTGGGACTGTGGACATGTGACCAAGGTGGAGGGGTCTGGGGAGGTGGGTCACCCTGGTGAGTGTGGATGTGTGGCCCCAGGTATAGGGTGCGGGGACTGTGTGGGTCTCACCATACCTGCATGAGTCAGGATCACATGGATGGTGAGACCGCATATGCGCTCTTTGCCTGCAGTGTGTCCTGTCCCCTTTGAGATTTCCAACCTCTGCATTAAGGGTGTTGTCCTGATTAACCTGTGGTTCCTTTTCTTCTCTTCATCTTGTCACAATCATATGAGGTCAGGCATGTTTGAGTGGGTTGCTGCTCTGTGTTCCAGTGAGTGACAACACTTGGTGGTATCATACTAATACTATAGCATATCATATGTCTAATCTATGGAGGTCACCATTGCTTGGGTCCCCCTGGACAGAGGTCAGGTGAGCACAGACTAGGCCCCCCTAAGAATGGTCTCCCACGTGCTCTGTGAGGGTACCGTGATGGCCCTTAAGGTAGGGGACTGTGTCTGGGCCTCCGACATTTGTGATGAAGGGGAGTCGAAATGGAATCTCAGTTAACAAGACATTATTTTAAGAATTTATTTTAAGTGAAATAAAACACACGTCACATACCCTTTACCATCACCACCATTTTAAGTGCACGTTTCTGAGGCATCAGATAGATTCACTTTCTCGTGGAGCCATCACCACCATCATTAGAACTTTTCGTCCTGCAAAACCAAAATTCCACAACCATGAAAGTCTCATTCCCCATTCCCTCCCACTGCCCCTGGCACCGATATCCACTTCAGTCCCTGAGTTGTCGACTCTAGGGCACCCACTGGAGTGGAATCCTGCAGTGTTTGCTCACGGGTCATTTTGGAAGAGCTGACTTTCAGTCTGAAGCTCTGCCTGTTCGCATCTGAAGAATCTGCATTTAAGGAGAGGGTGTATGAGGAAGGGGGTGTATGCGGGACAAAGGTGTCCGGGGTGCAGGTGAGCCAGGATCTGACCAGCTGCCTTTTGGGTCCTCTGGTCCCATCTCTTGGTCTGTGCCTCATCTGCATCATCACTGTCCCCGCTGGCACCGCTGGGGTGTTGTTGTCTGAGTGAGAGTCCCCTGGTGCCCCTGCTCTCCTCCCCTCCTCCTGCTGGTTGGGGAGGGAACTGCTTGCTGTGTGGTCTCTACTCCTGAGGCATGAAGGACCCTGTAGCATGGACCTGCAGAATGTGGGGTGTGGTCCCAAGAGCATGGGGCCCACATAGGACACGACATCGGGGTGTGACAAGTGCTAGGGCTGCCTCATCACTGACAGGGAATGTTGCCCAGATCCTGCTCCAGAGGGCGTGGTGGGTGGCCTGGGACCCTAGAGGCCCCATTCCTATACTGGAGCTTGGAGAGTGCATCCCCATGGGCTGAAGATTCACCCCATATCTCAGCCATATCCCTCTGTCCTGTCTTTGAACTCAGGAAAACGAGCTCTCTTGTCCACAACATAGGCCTGGTCCTGTTGATATTAGGATTCTTTAAGTTAGGCGTCCTGGGATAGCAGCTCGTTTTCGGCCTGAGAAGGAACAATGCCGGAGGGTACAACAATTTCAGATGAAACTAATATTCAATGACTATCCCTAACTACTCGGTTGTTGACTTCTATTAGTCATTATGCTCCTGGTTTTAGCTCTGATGTGGGGATTACAGAGGAGTCAACATTTAAATCTTCGTAATCTGTGGATTTGTAGCTTCAGTATCATTACTGACCCATAGATTTTTATGCTTTGGGAAGAGTTATTGATTTCATGTATCATGTAAAGGATTCACAATGATGATAGGGCAATTAAGATTACAATAATAGCTAGTAAATTGTTCACATTTTCTCTACCTGTGCATCTATTGTATGCATATGAGTTTAGATGTCAATATTAGTGAAATGATATAGAGGACTAGAGAACTTATTTTAAAAATCACTATTAATGTGTGACGAAGAAAATGTAAAAGTTCTTCCATAATCGGTGATGTTGTATCTTGAGAGCCTAGATGAAATTGATATGCCTTAGTGATATACAGGATTTTAGCCTATCATTTAACTTTGACAAAGCTACATCACTTTTTACTTTTATCTCATTTATTGAGGAAGACATAATTGTTATGGTGTTGGCTTGAAACTGGTTGAAAAGGACTTGAGTCCTTCCTTATTTTACATTTACATAGGTAGGATCTTGAAACGTAGGATATGGTGGAGGACATCCGTGTAACCATTCTAGGTTAGGAGTAGCAATTTCCACTGCTAAGACTTCTTGTTTAGACACAAATGCTTTTCAAAGTATGAAGATTATTAACATTACTGCTGCTACTGAGATGAATGAGCCTAAAGACAAAATATTTCATGTTGTGTGTGCCTCAGGGTACTCAGACTAACGTAGTGACATCCCTGAGAGGCCACGAAAGTGCTGCAGGAAGTCATATTTACTACTACAAATATACTTGTGAATTTTTGCTCATGCTGAGTTAACTGTATAACCTGAGAATAGTGGGAATCAGTGTAGGAAGCCTCCTATAATAGTGAAGACTGCTCCCATGGACATTAGGTCATGGAAGTGTGCTACTACATAGTATGTATCCTGGAGGACAATGTCTGGGGATGAGTTGGCTAAGATGATTCCTGTCAAACCACCTACTGTAAAAAGAAAACCTAAAGCCTAAAACTCATAATATAGTGGGAGGTCATATAGTATTCCCTCCGTGAACAGTTGCTAACCAGGGACTTCCCTGGTGACGCAGTGGTTAAGAATTCGCCTGCTAATGCAGGGGACACGGGTTCGAGCCCTTGTCTGGGAAGATTCCACATGCCGCGGAGCAAAAAGCCCGTGTGCCACAACTACTGAGCCTGCCCTCTAGAGCCCACAAGCCACAACTACTGAAGCCCACGCGCCTAGAGGCCGTGCTCTGCAACAAGAGAAGCCACTGCAATGAAAGGGCCGCACACCGCAACGAAGAGTAGCTGCCGCTCACCGCAACCAGAGAAAGCCCATGCGCAGCAAGCAAGACCCAACTCAGCCAAAAAAAAAAAAGAGAAGAAAAAGAAAAATTAAATAAAGAGTTGCTAAT
This sequence comes from Balaenoptera physalus, assembly GCF_965194825.1. Classification (NCBI taxonomy): domain Eukaryota; kingdom Metazoa; phylum Chordata; class Mammalia; order Artiodactyla; family Balaenopteridae; genus Balaenoptera; species Balaenoptera physalus. Next base: position 426,243 of record NW_028125980.1, on the reverse strand, counting down.
CAGCTAGATACTTTTACTCCTGTAGGGATAGAAGTAATTACGGTAGCTGATGCAAAGTATGCTCCTGAGTCCACAGCTATCCCTATGGTAAACATATGATGGGCCCACAAGAGAACTCCTAAAAAACCAGTGGACATGACTCATACTATTCCCAGATAGCTGAAAGGCAATTTTTGTCCTAAATAGTATGTAATGATATGTGAGTTTATAACAAACCCTGTTAGGCCATGAATACAGACTTCAGGGTGAGCAAAGTATCAAAAGAGGTGTTGGTATAGGATTCGGTCTCCTCCTGCAGGTTCAAAGAAAGTAATGTTTAGATATCTATCTCTTAACAGCATGGCAATTCTGGCTGCTTGGACTGAGATTGGTAATTATAGTAATATGGCTATAGTTGGGGAAGATTAAACAAATAATGATGTTTGGTATTGGGATATGACTGCTGGTTTTGTATTAAAGACTATAGTAAAAAAAAAAAAAGACTATAGTAATAAAAGTAATAATAGCAAGAATTGAGGAGACACCTGCTAAATGTAAGGAGAAAACAGTTAGGTCGACAGAGGCTCCTGCATGAGCCAGATTGCAGGCTAGAGCTGAATACACGGTCCCACTGGTACCAGAACCAGCTTCTACTATTGGTGATATGAGTAGGAGTAAGAATGATGGGGGAAGTAGTCAAAAGTTTAAATGATTTATTGGGGGAAATGCTACTTCAGGTGTCCGAGTTATTAGTGGCCCAGGTCAGTTTTCAAAGCCTGCAATCATAACGGGTACAGCTATAAAGAAAACTATTACAAGTGCAGGGACTGTTATGACAACCTTTCAGATTTGGGCATCTCCAAGTAGCGGTCCAGGTCAGCATAGCTCAGCCTGGATTAATATAATTAAGGTGCTGCCTGCTACTCCAGCTCAAGCACCAAATAGTAAATATAAAATGCTGATATCTTTGTGATTTGTTGAAAATAATCAGCAGTGTATGAACAGAGGTAAAATGACTGAGTTAGCATTAGACTGTAAATCTAAAGACAGAGTTTGAGCCCTCTTTCTGGCAAACCCTGTGGTGAATCAACACATTCAATTCTAACTTCAGAGAAGCAGCTTCAATTCTGCCAGTGATTATCCTGCCGTTTTTTTTTTCTTTTTTTCTTTCTCAAATGAAGGAGAAGTAGACTGAAGCCAGTTGACTAGAGGATTTGCCTGTTAACTAAAGTTTCCTGGGGTTAAAACTCATCAATCTCGTAAAGATTTGGCTTCAATACAGTGTTTGCTTTACATTTAATTGATGTAGAATAAAGTCTTGCAATCCTTATTTTTAGGAATTAAGTAAATTTCACTTGTTTAGGGTTTTGAAAGCTCTTGGTCTGAACTAACCTAAATTCCTAGTCCAGCACCGATAGAATGGGTGTTGTGTGTAGTAACCGTGTGGGTATTATGATTGGTAATGATAGGAAGGTTATTTCTTTGTATGTTCAAATTGTTTTGTGTTTGTGTTGTTTAATGAAGGGAATATAGTTAGTGATGTGGAGTATGTTAGCTGCAAGTAGAAATATATGCTGAGGACTGCTATGATGGCTATTAGTGTTGGTAGAATGATGTTGTCGTTTGTGTTATCTCTTGGATAATTATTCATTTGGGTAGAAAGCCTGATAGTGATGGGCGATGTCCTAATGATACTGTAATGGTGAGGAAAATGATTGTGATGGGAGGTGTTTTATCTCATGTGTGTGATAATGATACTCTTGTAGTACATGATCTAGGCATAAATAAGAAGATAGTGTTGTTATGATATAAATTAGTATGTTTAGGATTGTTATGATCTGAATATACATTATAATAGCTGTTATTCATCCTATATGGGCAATTGATGAGGAGGGTGTAATATTTTCCAGGTGAGTATGGCGAAGTCGGCCTCAGCCTCCAGCTATGATTTATAATATCACTATGATTAATAGTATATTTAGGTTGATGGATGGTGACATGTGGTATAAAACTGATAGGGTTGCAATTTTGTCATGTTGATAGCATCAGGTCTGCTGTTCATGGGATGCCTCGTGTGACTTCAGGCAATCAGAAGTGAAATGGGGAAAGTCCTACTTTTGTGACAAGGGCGATTGTCATGAGGGTGGATGCTGCTGGATTAAAGATTCTTGTTATTCATTGTGCTCTTTGACCAGAGTATATTAGATTAATGATAATAGCCATTATAAGTAGTATTGATGTGGTGGACTGTTTTAGGAAATATTTGTTGGATGCTTCTGTAGGTTATGGGTTCATGTGTTTTATTAGAATGGGGATACCATTAACCAGTGTGAGCTTGTTATACAATTATATTTCCTGAGAAAATGGTCAGTAGAATGATGGTAAAAACAATGAGAGTTTATTAGCACAGGAAGGATATACAAAAATATTTTGGGGGTATGGGCCTGAAGCTTACTTAGAGAACTTTACTATATAGCATGTGGTGTAATGTGGTAGGTAGCATGGAGAATGTAAAATTATTAGGAAGAATTCAATTCCAGGAATAAGAGCATTGAAACCTCTATGATTTACTCTATCAAAGAAACTCTTTTGTCAGACATATTTCTTAAATTTGTGGTGGGTTGCCTGGTATGATGACAAGTAGTGAAAACTCTCATATACATAAGGTTAATGTTAGTCGTAAAAAAACTTTTCATAAGAGATGTATGCGTTGATCATATCAAAATTGTAGGTAGGAGGCTCAAATTCATAGAAAGGAGATTGTTAGATGTGCTTTAATGATGACTTGGGCTGTATATAATTCTGGCACCTAGGGACTGTCGAATGCTCCTAAAAATAGATTGCTGTGGAAATGTTTATTATAGGGAAATTGACATATTCTCTAGGAGGGACGGGGTGAATGGGCCTGCTACATTTTCTACATTGAAGACATATACAGGTTTTGATGCTACTTCCGTTAAATCAAGTGGGGCTTCATTGGATTTCTGCTACTGCGGAGATAATCAAATTCTGGGTAGGGGTCAGGAGAAAATTAGTCACAAAACCAGCAGTCATATCCCAATACCAAACATCATTATTTGTTTAATCTTCCCCAACTATAGCCATATTACTATAATTACCAATCTCAGTCCAAGCAGCCAGAATTGCCATGCTGTTAAGAGATAGAAATCTAAACATTACTTTCTTTGACCCTGCAGGAGGAGACCGAATCCTATACCAACACCTCTTTTGATACTTTGCTCAGCCTGAAGTCTGTATTCATGGCCTAACAGAGTTTGTTATAAACTCACATATCATTACATACTATTTAGGACAAAAATTGCCTTTCAGCTATCTGGGAATAGTATGAGTCATGTCCACTGGTTTTTTAGGAGTTCTCTTGTGGGCCCATCATATGTTTACCATAGGGATAGCTGTGGACTCAGGAGCATACTTTGCATCAGCTACCGTAATTACTTCTAACCCTACAGGAGTAAAAGTATCTAGCTGATTAGCAACTCTTTATTTAATTTTTCTTTTTCTTCTCTTTTTTTTTTGGCTGAGTTGGGTCTTGCTTGCTGCGCATGAGCTTTCTCTGGTTGCGGTGAGCGGCAGCTACTCTTCGTTGCGGTGTGCGGCCCTTTCATTGCAGTGGCTTCTCTTGTTGCAGAGCACGGCCTCTAGGCGCGTGGGCTTCAGTAGTTGTGGCTTGCGGGCTCTAGAGGGCAGGCTCAGTAGTTGTTTCACACGGGCTTTTTGCTCCGCGGCATGTGGAATCTTCCCAGACAAGGGCTCGAACCCGTGTCCCCTGCATTGGCAGGCGAATTCTTAACCACTGCGTCACCAGGAAAGTCCCTGGTTAGCAACTGTTCACGGAGGGAATACTATATGACCTCCCACTATATTATGAGTTTTAGGCTTTAGGTTTTCTTTTTACAGTAGGTGGTTTGACAGGAATCATCTTAGCCAACTCATCCCCAGACATTGTCCTCCAGGATACATACTATGTAGTAGCACACTTCCATGACCTAATGTCCATGGGAGCAGTCTTCACTATTATAGGAGGCTTCCTACACTGATTCCCACTATTCTCAGGTTATACAGTTAACTCAGCATGAGCAAAAATTCACTTCACAAGTATATTTGTAGTAGTAAATATGACTTCCTGCAGCACTTTCGTGGCCTCTCAGGGATGTCACTACGTTAGTCTGAGTACCCTGAGGCACACACAACATGAAATATTTTGTCTTTAGGCTCATTCATCTCAGTAGCAGCAGTAATGTTAATAATCTTCATACTTTGAAAAGCATTTGTGTCTAAACAAGAAGTCTTAGCAGTGGAAATTGCTACTCCTAACCTAGAATGGTTACACGGATGTCCTCCACCATATCCTACGTTTCAAGATCCTACCTATGTAAATGTAAAATAAGGAAGGACTCAAGTCCTTTTCAACCAGTTTCAAGCCAACACCATAACAATTATGTCTTCCTCAATAAATGAGATAAAAGTAAAAAGTGATGTAGCTTTGTCAAAGTTAAATGATAGGCTAAAATCCTGTATATCACTAAGGCATATCAATTTCATCTAGGCTCTCAAGATACAACATCACCGATTATGGAAGAACTTTTACATTTTCTTCGTCACACATTAATAGTGATTTTTAAAATAAGTTCTCTAGTCCTCTATATCATTTCACTAATATTGACATCTAAACTCATATGCATACAATAGATGCACAGGTAGAGAAAATGTGAACAATTTACTAGCTATTATTGTAATCTTAATTGCCCTATCATCATTGTGAATCCTTTACATGATACATGAAATCAATAACTCTTCCCAAAGCATAAAAATCTATGGGTCAGTAATGATACTGAAGCTACAAATCCACAGATTACGAAGATTTAAATGTTGACTCCTCTGTAATCCCCACATCAGAGCTAAAACCAGGAGCATAATGACTAATAGAAGTCAACAACCGAGTAGTTAGGGATAGTCATTGAATATTAGTTTCATCTGAAATTGTTGTACCCTCCGGCATTGTTCCTTCTCAGGCCGAAAACGAGCTGCTATCCCAGGACGCCTAACTTAAAGAATCCTAATATCAACAGGACCAGGCCTATGTTGTGGACAAGAGAGCTCGTTTTCCTGAGTTCAAAGACAGGACAGAGGGATATGGCTGAGATATGGGGTGAATCTTCAGCCCATGGGGATGCACTCTCCAAGCTCCAGTATAGGAATGGGGCCTCTAGGGTCCCAGGCCACCCACCACGCCCTCTGGAGCAGGATCTGGGCAACATTCCCTGTCAGTGATGAGGCAGCCCTAGCACTTGTCACACCCCGATGTCGTGTCCTATGTGGGCCCCATGCTCTTGGGACCACACCCCACATTCTGCAGGTCCATGCTACAGGGTCCTTCATGCCTCAGGAGTAGAGACCACACAGCAAGCAGTTCCCTCCCCAACCAGCAGGAGGAGGGGAGGAGAGCAGGGGCACCAGGGGACTCTCACTCAGACAACAACACCCCAGCGGTGCCAGCGGGGACAGTGATGATGCAGATGAGGCACAGACCAAGAGATGGGACCAGAGGACCCAAAAGGCAGCTGGTCAGATCCTGGCTCACCTGCACCCCGGACACCTTTGTCCCGCATACACCCCCTTCCTCATACACCCTCTCCTTAAATGCAGATTCTTCAGATGCGAACAGGCAGAGCTTCAGACTGAAAGTCAGCTCTTCCAAAATGACCCGTGAGCAAACACTGCAGGATTCCACTCCAGTGGGTGCCCTAGAGTCGACAACTCAGGGACTGAAGTGGATATCGGTGCCAGGGGCAGTGGGAGGGAATGGGGAATGAGACTTTCATGGTTGTGGAATTTTGGTTTTGCAGGACGAAAAGTTCTAATGATGGTGGTGATGGCTCCACGAGAAAGTGAATCTATCTGATGCCTCAGAAACGTGCACTTAAAATGGTGGTGATGGTAAAGGGTATGTGACGTGTGTTTTATTTCACTTAAAATAAATTCTTAAAATAATGTCTTGTTAACTGAGATTCCATTTCGACTCCCCTTCATCACAAATGTCGGAGGCCCAGACACAGTCCCCTACCTTAAGGGCCATCACGGTACCCTCACAGAGCACGTGGGAGACCATTCTTAGGGGGGCCTAGTCTGTGCTCACCTGACCTCTGTCCAGGGGGACCCAAGCAATGGTGACCTCCATAGATTAGACATATGATATGCTATAGTATTAGTATGATACCACCAAGTGTTGTCACTCACTGGAACACAGAGCAGCAACCCACTCAAACATGCCTGACCTCATATGATTGTGACAAGATGAAGAGAAGAAAAGGAACCACAGGTTAATCAGGACAACACCCTTAATGCAGAGGTTGGAAATCTCAAAGGGGACAGGACACACTGCAGGCAAAGAGCGCATATGCGGTCTCACCATCCATGTGATCCTGACTCATGCAGGTATGGTGAGACCCACACAGTCCCCGCACCCTATACCTGGGGCCACACATCCACACTCACCAGGGTGACCCACCTCCCCAGACCCCTCCACCTTGGTCACATGTCCACAGTCCCAGGGTGACCTCACCTCCCCAGACCCTGCACCTGGGGTCACAAGTCCCCTTGGTCAGGACACCATGGCTCTGCAGGGGGCTCCCCCAATGTGGAAACAAGCGGGGTCCCTGGGACCTCCTGGGATGGGAAAAAGTGTCAGGTGTGTCTCCTTTCCCCACACTTGTCCCAGAGGAGTCCTCCTCTTCTCACTTTGGTTCTGTGTGATTTTAACTGTTTTTACAGCTTTCATACTAGAGTTGAACACACGACCTTGGTGCTGGAATGCTCAGTCCTTTCTCGCCTCACTTACATGTTGAGGAAACTCACAGGACAGCAGGGCTGAAAGCCGAGGGGCAGCTCTGGACTCTGCTGAGTAGGGACGGTAGACTGGAGGGAGAGCTCAGCAGCAGCCTCAGCTGTCACCCATCGGCCTTTTGCCCGATCTGCGTGCCCTGCAATCAATTCATCAGCTAAACCTGCTTCCCTATGCACCATGCACGTGCTGGTAAACTGGAATTATTGCCAGGTAGTCCTCCTGAGGATTCTCCATGAGCCCCAGGCAAGGTGAACCTTGCAGGGATTAAGACTAAGGCCCCGACCATAGCACTGACCCTTGGGAGGACCAGGTCACCACACTCAGAAGAGAGGCTGTTACGTAGACAAGCCCACCTCAGCTCCAGACCCCAGACATCTAAGCACAGACATTCAGATGCAGGCACGGAGCTTCCCAGTACTGAGGCCAGGCCGGGTCTCTACCCAGGTCCCCATAGTCCTAGCGTACACAGAACATGGTCAGTTCTAAATCTTCTTATTATAGACAACACATGGTCAGCTCTAAACATAATCAGTAGACAGGACATGCAGAGGTCTAAATCTACCATGTAGACACAACTTGATCATGTTTAAACTAGCTTAGGGCTGATCTCATAGGGGGTACAGATCACACACATGGGTCTCTCATCTTTGGACACCCACATCAGGAAACTGAACAAAATCTTTGTCATTAAACATTTCAACAGGCAAAACAGAAATGTTCCCAATTTCTCTGGCCACCTGATGGTCAGGATCCACGGGCGAGCCACGAACTTCTTAGAGTGCAGCCCAGTCTGCTGCCAGGACACAGAAGAAGTGGCCTGATTCCAGCCTCCCAGGCTTCCAGAAGGAGGCGGCCACACTGGAAGCCAGGTCAGGAGAGTCCTGCATGGTCCGGGCCGGGAGATCCGGTCTGTCCATTTGGCTGGCCGATTCCGGGCGGGGCGCTCAGGGCCTCTGAGAGCCCTGCACTCAGGTCCTGCTTCCCTGCAGCGTGTGCCTGTGCGTGTGCGTGTGCGTGTGCGTGTGTGTGTGTGTGTGTGTAGAGGGGGCGGTGGCTGACGGCTCCCATGGTTCCCAACCCGGGCACCGCGCTGTCTTCGAGGGGAGGCACGGGGAGAGGTAGGGGCACAGAAGCCGTTGGAGAGGAGAACCCACCGCGGAACTCCTTGCACACTGGCTCGCCCCACCCGGAGACCCGCCTGCCCATCGTGGGCCGCATGTCGCTCCCCAGTCCCCCACCCCCGAGGGCAGGGTGCCTGCTCTTTCAACAGCACAGGGTCTCACATGAAGGAGACCCAGTGGGGACTGTCAGCCCCCGACTCCTGATGCTGTGTTTGGGGAGAATGAACCCACTTGACTGGGCGATGGGACCCTGTGAGGAAAGAGGTGGCGGCCCGATCCAAGTCGGGGCCTGGCTGAGATATGAGAAAACAGGAGCCAAGAGCAAGGCCTGGAGGCCAGGCCAACAGGAGGGACACCCCCAGCCTTGGTCGGGCTCTCCAACGGTGATATTGTTGCTTTAGGGGACCTGGGACAGGTGACTGAATGTAATGGGAGTCTAAACTGGACCCTGAATGGGGCTTAAAGAAGGTGTGAAGGATGTTACTGAGACAGTGACAGTCATTGGAATACAAACTCTGTGTCAGGATATCCTGCTCCATCCATTTAAATCCCTGAGACCTGTGACCTTTACGTGGCTACGCAGGATTGTTAGAGCAGCTGCGTGCGGATATACCTGGGGCACAATTCAGTCTGCAGCCAACTTGCAAGTGGTTCCAGCAAACACACAGGTGTGCGCACAGGCAGGCACAGCACACACACAAACATATGCACGTGCACAGCACAAATATATTCACACACTAGCATGTGAACACACATGCACCCATATGCCCATGCACACACTAATGTGTGCAAGTGCACATACCTATGCACATGCACAGCATATGTATGCAAACAGGCACATGCACACGCATAGCACACACTCAGGGAATAAAGTGAATCCGTAAAGCATTAATTCCTGAACACAAGTGAAGCTGACATGTATTTTCCCCTTTTCTTAGCCTTGATGTTTTCCACAACAAAAAGTTTAAGAAAAATGATAACGGCAAATGACCTTTGATTCATAGGACTTTCTGATTTTATTCCACAAATATTATGACAGTAGAAATGAATGTAGATATTACATGTGTCCACTAATGGATGAATGGAGAAGAAAAACACGGTCCATCAATACAAGGGAATGCTATTCAGCCTAAAAAGGAAGTCAGTTCTGACACAGGATGCAGCAGGGATGAACCTTGAGGGCATTATGCTCAGTGATGTAAGCTAGACACAAAAAAACAAAAAGTGCTTGATCCACTCATACAAGGCCCCTAGAGCAGTCGGAAATATAGAGACATAAAGTAGGATGTTGAGGGCCAGAGGCTGAGGGAGGTACAATGGCGAGTGAGTGTTTAATGGGGACTGTTTCAATTTTGCAAGATGAAAAAGTTCTGGAGGATGATGGTGGTCAGGTTTGCACAACAGTGTGAATTACTTCCTGACCCTGAAATGTGCATTTAAAAATGGTTAAGATAATACATTTTATGTTATGTGTACCAGACCACAATTTTTAAAACTTTTCAAAAAACAACAGGAAATAGTCCATGAATACCACAAAATGTACAACTTCACTAACAACAGAGGGATTAAAGCCATAAGCAAAATACTGTGCATACACCTACCAGAATGGCAGACATGAAAGACATAGTATCAAATATCAGCAGGATGTGGAGCAATGGAAAGCCTGGTATGCAACGGGGGGATGCAACCACTTCTGAAGCAATCGGGCCACAGATAGCGAAGTCCGTGCACAGAGACCCACAGTGCTCCTCCCAGTTGAACACAAACCCACCAGCCCTGCACCATGACACACGGACATGGACTTGCAGCCACAGGAGCCAAACCTGAAGGAACCTGAAGGCCATCACAGACGGATGCAGAAATGAACCATGCACGCTCCTATGAAGGAATATTCCACAGCAATGGAGTACATTTTGTTTAAAGGTAGTAAAACTATAAAAATTATTTTTTAAAGAAAACTATATTTACAAGATGAAAGAATCTATAATTCTGGCACCGAGGGATTGTCGAATGCTCCTAAAAATAGATTGCTGTGGAAATGTTTATTATAGGGAAATTGATATATTCTCTAGGAAGGACGGGGTGAATGGGCCTGCTACATTTTCTACATTGAAGACATGCACAGGTTTTGATTCTACGTCTGTTAAATCAAGTGGGACTTCACTGGATTTCTGCTACTGTGGAGATAATCAAATTCTGGGTAGGGGTCAGGAGAAAATTAGTCATAGGTGTTCTTGTGTAATAATTACTGTTGAAAGTGTAAATGATCCATTTACCAGTAAGACTGAGAATAGTATAACTGCTACATTACTTCATATGAGATGATCGTCTGTGCTGTTGTTCCTGGAGCTCCAGTGAGTGAGTATTTTGAATGTGAAGTTCATCCAGATCTGAGGATGGACTAAATGGCTAAGTGTGATATGGCTAATAGAAATAATATGCCTACATTTATACTAATTACTGGATGAGATATGGGAAGAGGAATTCATGTTGTGAGAGCCAGGGTTAAGGCTAGCATTGGGGCAATAATATATAAATTGATGATGTTGATGGACATAGTGGTTCTTTAATAAGTAATTTGAATGCCTCAGCAATGGGTTGTAATCATCCATGGGGGCTGATGATTTTTGGTCCTTTCTGGATTTGTATATAGCCTAGGATTTTCCATTTAGTTAATATGAGGAATGCTATGGTGAATTAAATTGGGTAATTTGTGAAAGAATGTTGATTATAAACATATTATTAGGAAGAGGACTTGAACCAGTGCAGAAAAAGTTTCATTTTTACATAATTACTGGGCTCTGCCAGCGTAACGAACCCTGTTCTACAGTAGGGTATGTATAAATTAACTGAATGTAGATTATATCATCATTTAGTTTGAAGACATTTTGTAAAGGAAGCCGTATTGCTCTTGTCCTTTCATACTGGAAGAAATCTGCTATAGACAGAAACCAACCAGGATGACTCCAGTCTGAACTCAGGTCACGTGAGACTTTAATCGTTGAACAAACAGACAATTAATAGCAGTTATACCGTTGAAATGTCGTGATCCAGCATCAAGGTCATAAACCATATTGCCCATATGAACTCCAGAATACAATTACACTGTTATCCCTAGTAAAACTTGTTTTACTGACCAGTGTTTTAGAAGAACAGGTGATAAAGCATTTTGACTAGCTGGCCTAAATTTTAATCACTCAGAAGTGGTTTTATTCTCCAAAAAATAAATGGCACACGGGATCAAGACACACCGGCTTCAGTAGTTGTGGCGTGCAGACTCAGTAGTTGTGGCCCACTGGCTTAGTTGTTCCGTGGCACGTGAGATCTTCCCGGACCGGGGATCGAACCGGGTCCCCTGCATTGGCAGGCGAATTCTTAATCACTGCATCACCGGGCAAGTCCCAGATTCACAGTCTCCCTTTTAATATACCTTAAGCCCAAAGAATCCATGGAAAATTGTTAGAGAAAATAAGGCAATAAATATTGTAAGGACTATAACAGAAGCATATAGTACACAGTTCATATAGACACATCCCAAGCAGTTACAAAGTATATTAAAAGGGAGGCTGCAATTTTAAAAGAATAAGAAAAATTATACCCACAAACTCCCAATCTTTCCTGAAACGTTGCAATCTGAAACCCTATTGTAGGAAGCAGAAGATTCCAGGAGACATTCTACAAATGAAGGACTCCAAACCCTGTGGTTGGATAAGGAATTCTGGAAGGAAGGTATCCTCACCCAAGGAGAGCAGGTTCCTATACTTCTCTAACATCACATCCCTGTACAATTCCCATTGATCTTGGTCCACGCATTCTCACTCCTCTTGACAGAAATCTATGGCCACATCCTGGAATGTCAGCAGTCCCTGAAATTAAACGTACACATGCCATGTGGCCACGGGAAGAGTTCATAATATGACCCAAGAAGAAAACAGCAAGTGAAGAGAAGGTTTTAATTTAGAAGAGTGTCTTCAATTATCCACTAATACATATATATATATATATATATATATATATATATATATATATATATATATAATTATTTTTTTACAAAGTAACTTTCTCTACCTTATTTCTAACTACAAGAAAAGAGTATGGCATGTGATCCACAAAACCAGTATAGAGACTATACTTGTCTGGCAAAGAAATGATAAAATGATGGTTTCAACACAGGCATGTGCATTTTTGAGTGTTTTATTTATATCAAACTGGATAAAATGTGTGTATTTCTCATAGAGAAAAGACCTGTCGAGGTAGAAATGTACCTTTCAACTATTCATGGGTACACGAGTACACTGGGGAGATTGTAAAAGTGCAGATTGTGATTCAGTAGGTCCGGTGGGCCTGAGTTCTATTTTTTTAACAAGCTCATTTTTAACTAGTGATGCCACAGTCTCTGATTCATTAACCACAACTGTGAATATCAGAGACATAATTAGAAAGGTAAAAATTCATATTTAATTTTGAACTTAAAGTGTTTTATGGATTTTACACCTTTAATAGAATAGTGAGCACAGCAGCAACAATCATTTGTGAGTATTTACTATAGACTGTGTATCTTTCTAATTTTTTTGTGTAGGATTCCAGGAAAAAGGCCTGGGCTGCGGCCACAATGGGCATGGCCCCCAGGCCGGGTCGCCCCTCCATGACCCCCGACGGGGCCCTGCGCTCCTGGCGGCTCCCTCCCCCACCGCCCCGCTCCCTCCCGGAAGGCCTCGGGGCAGAGCGGTCCCACCCACTGCGCGCTGAACAGAGCCCGCGTTTCCTCAGAGCTGGAACTCCCGGCTCAGGCGGGGTCTCTTCCCTCCGCCTTCACGGAACTGCCCCGCAGCCCGAGGGGAGGGCGACCTCACTGAGGCTGCCGGCTCTGGAGGTGCCCCGGCGGCCGAAGCCATGACAGTCGCGGGGACGGCGGGCTGGGTAAGTGGGCGCCGACCCTCCGCCTGGTCCGGTGCCCGGGCAGCAGCACAAGACCAGCTTCTGAGGGGCAGGGGTTCGCTGCCACCCGCCGCTGCTGTGCAGAAAGAGCGGCCTCCAGCGTCTGGTCCCCGGGAACTTCGGTCCGTCCTCTCGCCCCTGCCCTCGTCCTGGCTCGTGAGGCCTGTTGGGCGTGAGGAGGGGGTCGGCCTGAGCGTCCTGAGGGGAAACGGGGCAAGGGAGGCTCAGGGTCCGGCTGCAGCGTCAGCGCCCCTCTTCCCGACTGCGGGGAAAGCGGCTGAAAACTCCTCCCGAGGCGCGCAGGCCCCTTATTCAGCCGAGTCCCTCTGCGCTCCTTCCTCCCTGAGCTAAAGTACCGGGGGGAGGGGACAGGGCAGGGAACTGGCGCAGGTAATGGGGAATATCAAAAGGTGATTGTTAACTAAGGAAAACCAGCTCTCCCAAGGTGAGGAATGCGGCGCTTTTCTTTGCCTGGGCTCACTGAATTCCTTCCTTTGATATGCACCTCAGCTCTCTGGGGCCTGCATTCTGTATTTGCATATCCTGAGTGCCTCAGGGCCCGCCGGCTCACATTGGAGGGCTGCAAGTGCTGAAGACTGTGACATCCTTTGTTTACTGATAGGGCAAGAACTATTCCATTTCTCACAGGCTTGAGGGGCAGACAGTGGAAAAAAGTCAGAGAATCTCACTCGGCCTGTACTTTGGTTTACATATAGATAATATTTATACTTAACTGTGCTAATAGAGGTTCTCAAGTCCAATCAACTTGTACTACTGCCCTCTATGTATCAATTTCATCAATATCATAAGATAAATGCCTATAGAATTGACTTAATCCATTTAAATAGGATAAAGATTTTTAAAGGAAATATAATAGAAATATAACAACAAAACCTTTACCACTAAAGGCTGGGTCTGGAACACCCTAAATAAATGTTCCATTGTTACAATATTGAAAGATGTAGTCAATAGAAATATCAACAAAAATGACAAATAATAAGGGTAGCAGAATGTTGAAATGTTCTATCTTTATCATTAAAGTGGCAGAAAATCATTTATTAGTAGGCACTGGGGGCAGAAGATGCCTGATTTTATATCTGTGTCATATTTGTGCAGTTGTTTCAACAAGTAACTTAAAGACAAAATGGAAAAACAAGGAGGTTTGTGCCTGAGATCATGTTGATGTGAAACCAGGGATGGCCACCTTGTGCCAGGTGAGTTAAGTTTACCTGGCAGGTAGACCGCAGAGCTCCTGGGAAGCAAGGGTTGGAATTTTTCTGCTGGGTGCCCCTTAGGTTCTGTGACTTGACTGACTGTGAGTCATGTTTCGGGAAAGACCTGATCACAGGAAAAGGGTGGGAATAGAGTGATTTGGGGAGCAGCTAACAACATTCATCACAGCTCACGGCCTGAATGAATTTTAAAGAAACAGGAAAACAAATGCTTCTTATGGAATCAGAGAATGTGAGGGCTGGACAATCCCAGAAAAGGAGGAACACCCATCCCATTTTCCAGATGACAAAACAGAGGTCCAGCAAGGTGAAATCACTCACCCAAGTTGCACCCGTCTCTCCTCCCCACTACGTGGTTCATGAAAGCAGGACTCTTCCTGTCTTGATCACTGCTGAACCCCAAAAAGGGCCAGGCATCTAGCAGCTGCTCCAAAAATTTGCGTTGACGGTAGGAACAATGCTATTTCTTTCTTTCTCACTCTTATTCAGGATTGTGCCAAGAACTCCCCAGGTTGCAATGTAATTCGATAAATGTAAATATTAATTGAGTTTTGTTGTGATGAGGACTTAGGCTTTGAAGGTAACAGACTTGGTTCAGATCTTGGTTCTGCCACTCCATAGCTGTTTGGCTTTGGGAAAATTACTAAACCTCTCTGAGATTATTTCCTCCTTTGTAAAGTGGGGATAAATCTATCTGAGCCAGCAGAGCACCTGCATGAGAGATGTGCACTAAATATTGGTCTTTCTCACTCTCCTACGCCATCTCTCTGTTCTTCCCAGAGAAGCTGTACAGAAGGATATAGTACTTTTGTTTAAAATAGTTAACTAATTAATTTGTTTTTGGCTGCGTTGGGTCTTCGTTGCTATGCGCAGGCTTTCTCTAGTTGCGGCAAGCGGGGGCTACTCTTTGTTGCGGTGCGCGGGCTTCTCATTGCGGTGGCTTCTCTTGCTAGCCTTAACCCCAATGCTAGCCTTAACCCTGGCTCTCACAACATGAATTCCTCTTCCCATATCTTATCCACTAATTAATATAAATGTAGGCATATTATTTCTATTAGACACATCACACCTAGCCATTTACTCCATCCTCAGATCTGGATGAACTTCACATTCATAATACACACTCACTGGAGCTCTAGGAACAATAGCACAGACAATCATCTCATATGAAGTAATGTAGCAGTTATTCTATTCTCAGTCTTACTGATAAATAGATCATTTACACTTTCAACAGTAATTATTACACAAGAACACCTATGACTAATTTTCTCCTGACCCCTACCCAGAATTTGATTATCTCCGCAGTAGCAGAAATCCAATGAAGCCCCACTTGATTTAACGGAAGTAGCATCAAAACCTGTATATGTCTTCAATGTAGAAAATGTAGCAGGCCCATTCACCCCGTCCCTCCTAGAGAATATGTCAATTTCCCTATAATAAACATTTCCACAGCAATCTATTTTTAGGAGCATTCGACAGTCCCTAGGTGCCAGAATTATATACAGCCCAAGTCATCATTAAAGCACATCTAACAATCTCCTTTCTATGAATTTGAGCCTCCTACCTACAATTTTGATATGATCAACGCATACATCTCTTATGAAAAGTTTTTTTACGACTAACATTAACCTTATGTATATGAGAGTTTTCACTACTTGTCATCATACCAGGCAACCCACCACAAATTTAAGAAATATGTCTGACAAAAGAGTTTCTTTGATAGAGTAAATCAAAGAGGTTTCAATGCTCTTATTCCTGGAATTGAATTCTTCCTAATAATTTTACATTCTCCATGCTACCTACCACATTACACCACATGCTATATAGTAAAGTTCTCTAAGTAAGCTTCAGGCCCATACCCCCAAAATATTTTTGTATATCCTTCCTGTGCTAATAAACTCTCATTGTTTTTACCATCATTCTACTGACCATTTTCTCAGGAAATATAATTGTATAACAAGCTCACACTGGTTAATGGTATCCCCATTCTAATAAAACACATGAACCCATAACCTACAGAAGCATCCAACAAATATTTCCTAAAACAGTCCACCACATCAATACTACTTATAATGGCTATTATCATTAATCTAATATACTCTGGTCAAAGAGCACAATGAATAACAAGAATCTTTAATCCAGCAGCATCCACCCTCATGACAATCGCCCTTGTCACAAAAGTAGGACTTTCCCCATTTCACTTCTGATTGCCTGAAGTCACACGAGGCATCCCATGAACAGCAGACCTGATGCTATCAACATGACAAAATTGCAACCCTATCAGTTTTATACCACATGTCACCATCCATCAACCTAAATATACTATTAATCATAGTGATATTATAAATCATAGCTGGAGGCTGAGGCCGACTTCGCCATACTCACCTGGAAAATATTACACCCTCCTCATCAATTGCCCATATAGGATGAATAACAGCTATTATAATGTATATTCAGATCATAACAATCCTAAACATACTAATTTATATCATAACAACACTATCTTCTTATTTATGCCTAGATCATGTACTACAAGAGTATCATTATCACACACATGAGATAAAACACCTCCCATCACAATCATTTTCCTCACCATTACAGTATCATTAGGACATCGCCCATCACTATCAGGCTTTCTACCCAAATGAATAATTATCCAAGAGATAACACAAACGACAACATCATTCTACCAACACTAATAGCCATCATAGCAGTCCTCAGCATATATTTCTACTTGCAGCTAACATACTCCACATCACTAACTATATTCCCTTCATTAAACAACACAAACACAAAACAATTTGAACATACAAAGAAATAACCTTCCTATCATTACCAATCATAATACCCACACGGTTACTACACACAACACCCATTCTATCGGTGCTGGACTAGGAATTTAGGTTAGTTCAGACCAAGAGCTTTCAAAACCCTAAACAAGTGAAATTTACTTAATTCCTAAAAATAAGGATTGCAAGACTTTATTCTACATCAATTAAATGTAAAGCAAACACTGTATTGAAGCCAAATCTTTACGAGATTGATGAGTTTTAACCCCAGGAAACTTTAGTTAACAGGCAAATCCTCTAGTCAACTGGCTTCAGTCTACTTCTCCTTCATTTGAGAAAGAAAAAAAGAAAAAAAAAAACGGCAGGATAATCACTGGCAGAATTGAAGCTGCTTCTCTGAAGTTAGAATTGAATGTGTTGATTCACCACAGGGTTTGCCAGAAAGAGGGCTCAAACTCTGTCTTTAGATTTACAGTCTAATGCTAACTCAGTCATTTTACCTCTGTTCATACACTGCTGATTATTTTCAACAAATCACAAAGATATCGGCATTTTATATTTACTATTTGGTGCTTGAGCTGGAGTAGCAGGCAGCACCTTAATTATATTAATCCAGGCTGAGCTATGCTGACCTGGACCGCTACTTGGAGATGCCCAAATCTGAAAGGTTGTCATAACAGTCCCTGCACTTGTAATAGTTTTCTTTATAGCTGTACCCGTTATGATTGCAGGCTTTGAAAACTGACCTGGGCCACTAATAACTCGGACACCTGAAGTAGCATTTCCCCCAATAAATCATTTAAACTTTTGACTACTTCCCCCATCATTCTTACTCCTACTCATATCACCAATAGTAGAAGCTGGTTCTGGTACCAGTGGGACCGTGTATTCAGCTCTAGCCTGCAACCTGGCTCATGCAGGAGCCTCTGTCGACCTAACTGTTTTCTCCTTACATTTAGCAGGTGTCTCCTCAATTCTTGCTATTATTACTTTTATTACTATAGTCTTTTTTTTTTTACTATAGTCTTTAATACAAAACCAGCAGTCATATCCCAATACCAAACATCATTATTTGTTTAATCTTCCCCAACTATAGCCATATTACTATAATTACCAATCTCAGTCCAAGCAGCCAGAATTGCCATGCTGTTAAGAGATAGATATCTAAACATTACTTTCTTTGAACCTGCAGGAGGAGACCGAATCCTATACCAACACCTCTTTTGATACTTTGCTCACCCTGAAGTCTGTATTCATGGCCTAACAGGGTTTGTTATAAACTCACATATCATTACATACTATTTAGGACAAAAATTGCCTTTCAGCTATCTGGGAATAGTATGAGTCATGTCCACTGATTTTTTAGGAGTTCTCTTGTGGGCCCATCATATGTTTACCATAGGGATAGCTGTGGACTCAGGAGCATACTTTGCATCAGCTACCGTAATTACTTCTATCCCTACAGGAGTAAAAGTATCTAGCTGATTAGCAACTCTTTATTTAATTTTTCTTTTTCTTCTCTTTTTTTTTTTTGGCTGAATTGGGTCTTGCTTGCTGCGCATGGGCTTTCTCTGGTTGCGGTGAGCGGCAGCTACTCTTCGTTGCGGTGTGCGGCCCTTTCATTGCAGTGGCTTCTCTTGTTGCAGAGCACGGCCTCTAGGCGCGTGGGCTTCAGTAGTTGTGGCTTGTGGGCTCTAGAGGGCAGGCTCAGTAGTTGTGGCACACGGGCTTTTTGCTCCGCGGCATGTGGAATCTTCCCAGACAAGGGCTCGAACCCGTGTCCCCTGCATTAGCAGGCGAATTCTTAACCACTGCGTCACCAGGGAAGTCCCTGGTTAGCAACTGTTCACGGAGGGAATACTATATGACCTCCCACTATATTATGAGTTTTAGGCTTTAGGTTTTCTTTTTACAGTAGGTGGTTTGACAGGAATCATCTTAGCCAACTCATCCCCAGACATTGTCCTCCAGGATACATACTATGTAGTAGCACACTTCCATGACCTAATGTCCATGGGAGCAGTCTTCACTATTATAGGAGGCTTCCTACACTGATTCCCACTATTCTCAGGTTATACAGTTAACTCAGCATGAGCAAAAATTCACTTCACAAGTATATTTGTAGTAGTAAATATGACTTCCT
This sequence comes from Balaenoptera physalus, assembly GCF_965194825.1. Taxonomy (NCBI): domain Eukaryota; kingdom Metazoa; phylum Chordata; class Mammalia; order Artiodactyla; family Balaenopteridae; genus Balaenoptera; species Balaenoptera physalus. Next base: position 407,176 of record NW_028125980.1, on the reverse strand, counting down.
GCAGCACTTTCGTGGCCTCTCAGGGATGTCACTACGTTAGTCTGAGTACCCTGAGGCACACACAACATGAAATATTTTGTCTTTAGGCTCATTCATCTCAGTAGCAGCAGTAATGCTAATAATCTTCATACTTTGAAAAGCATTTGTGTCTAAACAAGAAGTCTTAGCAGTGGAAATTGCTACTCCTAACCTAGAATGGTTACACGGATGTCCTCCACCATATCCTACGTTTCAAGATCCTACCTATGTAAATGTAAAATAAGGAAGGACTCAAGTCCTTTTCAACCAGTTTCAAGCCAACACCATAACAATTATGTCTTCCTCAATAAATGAGATAAAAGTAAAAAGTGATGTAGCTTTGTCAAAGTTAAATGATAGGCTAAAATCCTGTATATGACTAAGGCATATCAATTTCATCTAGGCTCTCAAGATACAACATCACCGATTATGGAAGAACTTTTACATTTTCTTCGTCACACATTAATAGTGATTTTTAAAATAAGTTCTCTAGTCCTCTATATCATTTCACTAATATTGACATCTAAACTCATATGCATACAATAGATGCACAGGTAGAGAAAATGTGAACAATTTACTAGCTATTATTGTAATCTTAATTGCCCTATCATCATTGTGAATCCTTTACATGATACATGAAATCAATAACTCTTCCCAAACCATAAAAAACTATGGGTCAGTAATGATACTGAAGCTACAAATCCACAGATTACGAAGATTTAAATGTTGACTCCTCTGTAATCCCCACATCAGAGCTAAAACCAGGAGCATAATGACTAATAGAAGTCAACAACCGAGTACTTAGGGATAGTCATTGAATATTAGTTTCATCTGAAATTGTTGTACACTCCGGAGTTGTTCCTTCTCAGGCCTAAAAGGAGCTGCTATCCCAGGACGCCTAACTTAAAGAATCCTAATATCAACAGGACCAGGCCTATGTTTTGGACAAGAGAGCTCGTTTTCCTGAGTTCAAAGACAGGACAGAGGGATATGGCTGAGATACGGGGTGAATCTGCAGCCCATGGGGATGCACTCTCCAAGCTCCAGTATAGGAATGGGGCCTCTAGGGTCCCAGGCCACCCACCACGCCCTCTGGAGCAGGATCTGGGCAACATTCCCTGTCAGTGATGAGGCAGCCCTAGCACTTGTCACGCCCCGATGTCGTGTCCTATGTGGGCCCCATGCTCTTGGCACCACACCCCACACTCTGCAGGTCCATGCTACAGGGTCCTTCATGCCTCAGGAGTAGAGACCACACAGCAAGCAGTTCCCTCCCCAACCAGCAGGAGGAGGGGAGGAGAGCAGGGGCACCAGGGGACTCTCACTCAGACAACAACACCCCAGCGGTGCCAGCGGGGACAGTGATGATGCAGATGAGGCACAGACCAAGAGATGGGACCAGAGGACCCAAAAGGCAGCTGGTCAGGTCCTGGCTCACCTGCACCCCGGACACCTTTGTCCCGCATACACCCCCTTCCTCATACACCCTCTCCTTAAATGCAGATTCTTCAGATGCGAACAGGCAGAGCTTCAGACTGAAAGTCAGCTCTTCCAAAATGACCCGTCAGCAAACACTGCAGGATTCCACTCCAGTGGGTGCCCTGGAGTCGACAACTCAGGGACTGAAGTGGATGTCGGTGCCAGGGGCAGTGGGAGGGAATGGGGAATGAGACTTTCATGGTTGTGGAATTTTGGTTTTGCAAGATGAATAGTTCTAGGGATGGTGGTGATGGCTCCACGAGAAAGTGAATCTATCTGATGCCTCAGAAACGTGCACTTAAAATGGTGATGATGGTAAAGGGTATGTGACGTGTGTTTTATTTCACTTAAAATAAATTCTTAAAATAATGTCTTGTTAACTGAGATTCCATTTCGACTCCCCTTCATCACAAATGTCGGAGGCCCAGACACAGTCCCCTACCTTAGGGGCCATCACGGTACCCTCACAGAGCACGTGGGAGACCATTCTTTGGGGGGCCTAGTCTGTGCTCACCTGACCTCTGTCCAGGGGGACCCAGGCAGTGGTGACCCCCATAGACTAGACATATGATATGCTATAGTATTAGTATGATACCACCAAGTGTTGTCACTCACCGGAACACAGAGCAGCAACCCACTCAAACATGCCTGACCTCATATGATTTTGACAAGATGAAGAGAAGAAAAGGAACCACAGGTTAATCAGGACAACACCCTTAATGCAGAGGTTGGAAATCTCAAAGGGGACAGGACACACTGCAGGCAAAGAGCGCATATGCGGTCTCACCATCCATGTGATCCTGACTCATGCAGGTATGGTGAGACCCACACAGTCCCCTCACCCTATACCTGGGGTCACACATCCACACTCACCAGGGTGACCCACCTCCCCAGACCCCTCCACCTGGGTCACATGTCCACAGTCCCAGGGTGATCTCACCTCCCCAGACCCTGCACCTGGGGTCACACGTCCCCTTGGTCAGGACACCATGGCTCTGCAGGGGGCTCCCCCAATGTGGAAACAAGCTGGGTCCCTGGGACCTCCTGGGATGGGAAAAAGTGTCAGGTGGGTCTCCTTTCCCCACACTTGTCCCAGAGGAGTCCTCCTCTTCTCACTTTGGTTCTGTGTGATTTTAACTGTTTTTACAGCTTTCATACTAGAGTTGAACACACGACCCTGGTGCTGGCATGCTCAGTCCTTTCTCGCCTCACTTACATGTTGAGGAAATGCACAGGACAGCAGGGCTGAAAGCCGAGGGGCAGCTCTGGACTCTGCTGAGTAGGGACGGTAGACTGGAGGGAGAGCTCAGCAGCAGCCTCAGCTGTCACCCATCGGCCTTTTGCCCGATCTGCGTGCCCTGCAATCAATTCATCAGCTAAACCTGCTTCCCTATGCACCATGCACGTGCTGGTAAATTGGAATTATTGCCAGGTAGTCCTCCTGAGGATTCTCCATGAGCTCCAGGGAAGGTGAACCTTGCAGGGATTAAGACTAAGGCCCCGACCATAGCACTGACCCTTGGGAGGACCAGGTCACCACACTCAGAAGAGAGGCTGTTACGTAGACAAGCCCACCTCAGCTCCAGACCCCAGACATCTAAGCACAGACATTCAGATGCAGGCACGGAGCTTCCCAGTACTGAGGCCAGGCCGGGTCTCTACCCATGTCCCCATAGTCCTAGCGTACACAGAACATGGTCAGTTCTAAATCTTCTTATTATAGACAACACATGGTCAGCTCTAAACATAATCAGTAGACAGGACATGCAGAGGTCTAAATCTACCATGTAGACACAACTTGATCATGTTTAAACTAGCTTAGGGCTGATCTCATAGGGGGTACAGATCACACACATGGGTCTCTCATCTTTGGACACCCACATCAGGAAACTGAACAAAATCTTTGTCATTAAACATTTCAACAGGCAAAACAGAAATGTTCCCAATTTCTCTGGCCACCTGATGGTCAGGATCCACGGGCGAGCCACGAACTTCTTAGAGTGCAGCCCAGTCTGCTGCCAGGACACAGAAGAAGTGGCCTGATTCCAGCCTCCCAGGCTTCCAGAAGGAGGCGGCCACACTGGAAGCCAGGTCAGGAGAGTCCTGCATGGTCCGGGCCGGGAGATCCGGTCTGTCCATTTGGCTGGCCGATTCCGGGCGGGGCGCTCAGGGCCTCTGAGAGCCCTGCACTCAGGTCCTGCTTCCCTGCAGCGTGTGCCTGTGCGTGTGCGTGTGTTTGTGTGTGTGTGTAGAGGGGGCGGTGGCTGACGGCTCCCATGGTTCCCAACCCGGGCACCGCGCTGTCTTCGAGGGGAGGCACGGGGAGAGGTAGGGGCACAGAAGCCGTTGGAGAGGAGAACCCACCGCGGAACTCCTTGCACACTGGCTCGCCCCACCCGGAGACCCGCCTGGCCATCGTGGGCCGCATGTCGCTCCCCAGTCCCCCACCCCCGAGGGCAGGGTGCCTGCTCTTTCAACAGCACAGGGTCTCACATGAAGGAGACCCAGTGGGGACTGTCAGCCCCCGACTCCTGATGCTGTGTTTGGGGAGAATGAACCCACTTGACTGGGCGATGGGACCCTGTGAGGAAAGAGGTGGCGGCCCGATCCAAGTCGGGGCCTGGCTGAGATATGAGAAAACAGGAGCCAAGAGCAAGGCCTGGAGGCCAGGCCAACAGGAGGGACACCCCCAGCCTTGGTCGGGCTCTCCAACGGTGATATTGTTGCTTTAGGGGACCTGGGACAGGTGACTGAATGTAATGGGAGTCTAAACTGGACCCTGAATGGGGCTTAAAGAAGGTGTGAAGGATGTTACTGAGACAGTGACAGTCATTGGAATACAAACTCTGTGTCAGGATATCCTGCTCCATCCATTTAAATCCCTGAGACCTGTGACCTTTACGTGGCTACGCAGGATTGTTAGAGCAGCTGCGTGCGGATATACCTGGGGCACAATTCAGTCTGCAGCCAACTTGCAAGTGGTTCCAGCAAACACACAGGTGTGCGCACAGGCAGGCACAGCACACACACAAACATATGCACGTGCACAGCACAAATATATTCACACACTAGCATGTGAACACACATGCACCCATATGCCCATGCACACACTAATGTGTGCAAGTGCACATACCTATGCACATGCACAGCATATGTATGCAAACAGGCACATGCACACGCATAGCACACACTCAGGGAATAAAGTGAATCCGTAAAGCATTAATTCCTGAACACAAGTGAAGCTGACATGTATTTTCCCCTTTTCTTAGCCTTGATGTTTTCCACAACAAAAAGTTTAAGAAAAATGATAACGGCAAATGACCTTTGATTCATAGGACTTTCTGATTTTATTCCACAAATATTATGACAGTAGAAATGAATGTAGATATTACATGTGTCCACTAATGGATGAATGGAGAAGAAAAACACGGTCCATCAATACAAGGGAATGCTATTCAGCCTAAAAAGGAAGTCAGTTCTGACACAGGATGCAGCAGGGATGAACCTTGAGGACATTATGCTCAGTGATGTAAGCTAGACACAAAAAAACAAACAGTGCTTGATCCACTCATACAAGGCCCCTAGAGCAGTCGGAAATATAGAGACATAAAGTAGGATGTTGAGGGCCAGAGGCTGAGGGAGGTACAATGGCGAGTGAGTGTTTAATGGGGACTGTTTCAATTTTGCAAGATGAAAAAGTTCTGGAGGATGATGGTGGTCAGGTTTGCACAACAGTGTGAATTACTTCCTGACCCTGAAATGTGCATTTAAAAATGGTTAAGATAATACATTTTATGTTATGTGTACCAGACCACAATTTTTAAAACTTTTCAAAAAACAACAGGAAATAGTCCATGAATACCACAAAATGTACAACTTCACTAACAACAGAGGGATTAAAGCCATAAGCAAAATACTGTGCATACACCTACCAGAATGGCAGACATGAAAGACATAGTATCAAATATCAGCAGGATGTGGAGCAATGGAAAGCCTGGTATGCAACGGGGGGATGCAACCACTTCTGAAGCAATCGGGCCACAGATAGCGAAGTCCGTGCACAGAGACCCACAGTGCTCCTCCCAGTTGAACACAAACCCACCAGCCCTGCACCATGACACACGGACATGGACTTGCAGCCACAGGAGCCAAACCTGAAGGAACCTGAAGGCCATCACAGACGGATGCAGAAATGAACCATGCACGCTCCTATGAAGGAATATTCCACAGCAATGGAGTACATTTTGTTTAAAGGTAGTAAAACTATAAAAATTATTTTTTAAAGAAAACTATATTTACAAGATGAAAGAATCTATAATTCTGGCACCGAGGGATTGTCGAATGCTCCTAAAAATAGATTGCTGTGGAAATGTTTATTATAGGGAAATTGATATATTCTCTAGGAAGGACGGGGTGAATGGGCCTGCTACATTTTCTACATTGAAGACATGCACAGGTTTTGATTCTACGTCTGTTAAATCAAGTGGGACTTCACTGGATTTCTGCTACTGTGGAGATAATCAAATTCTGGGTAGGGGTCAGGAGAAAATTAGTCATAGGTGTTCTTGTGTAATAATTACTGTTGAAAGTGTAAATGATCCATTTACCAGTAAGACTGAGAATAGTATAACTGCTACATTACTTCATATGAGATGATCGTCTGTGCTATTGTTCCTGGAGCTCCAGTGAGTGAGTATTTTGAATGTGAAGTTCATCCAGATCTGAGGATGGACTAAATGGCTAAGTGTGATATGGCTAATAGAAATAATATGCCTACATTTATACTAATTACTGGATGAGATATGGGAAGAGGAATTCATGTTGTGAGAGCCAGGGTTAAGGCTAGCATTGGGGCAATAATATATAAATTGATGATGTTGATGGACATAGTGGTTCTTTAATAAGTAATTTGAATGCCTCAGCAATGGGTTGTAATCATCCATGGGGGCTGATGATTTTTGGTCCTTTCTGGATTTGTATATAGCCTAGGATTTTCCATTTAGTTAATATGAGGAATGCTATGGTGAATTAAATTGGGTAATTTGTGAAAGAATGTTGATTATAAACATATTCTTAGGAAGAGGACTTGAACCAGTGCAGAAAAAGTTTCATTTTTACATAATTACTGGGCTCTGCCAGCGTAACGAACCCTGTTCTACAGTAGGGTATGTATAAATTAATTGAATGTAGATTATATCATCATTTAGTTTGAAGACATTTTGTAAAGGAAGCCGTATTGCTCTTGTCCTTTCATACTGGAAGAAATCTGCTATAGACAGAAACCAACCAGGATGACTCCAGTCTGAACTCAGATCACGTGAGACTTTAATCGTTGAACAAACAGACAATTAATAGCAGTTATACCGTTGAAATGTCGTGATCCAGCATCAAGGTCATAAACCATATTGCCCATATGAACTCCAGAATACAATTACATTGTTATCCCTACTAAAACTTGTTCCATTGACCAGTGTTTTAGAAAAACAGGTGATAAAGCATTTTGACTAGCTGGCCTAAATTTTAATCACTCAGAAGTGGTTTTATTCTCCAAAAAATAAATGGCACACGGGCTCAAGACACACCGGCTTCAGTAGTTGTGGCGTGCAGACTCAGTAGTTGTGGCCCACTGGCTTAGTTGTTCCGTGGCACGTGAGATCTTCCCGGACCGGGGATCGAACCGGGTCCCCTGCATTGGCAGGCGAATTCTTAATCACTGCATCACCAGGGAAGTCCCAGATTCGCAGTCTCCCTTTTAATATACCTTAAGCCCAAAGAATCCATGGAAAATTGTTAGAGAAAATAAGACAATAAAATATTGTAAGGACTATAACAGAAGCCTATAGTACACAGTTCATATAGACACATCCCAAGCAGTTACAAAGTATATTAAAAGGGAGGCTGCAATGTTAAAATAATAAGAAAAATTATACCCACAAACTCCCAATCTTTCCTGAAACGTTGCAATCTGAAACCCTATTGGAGGAAGCAGAAGATTCCAGGAGACATTCTACAAATGAAGGACTGCAAACCTTGTGGTTGGATAAGGAATTCTGGAAGGAAGGTATCCTCACCCAAGGAGAGCAGGTTCCTATACTTCTCTAACATCACATCCCTGTACAATTCCCATTGATCTTGGTCCAGTCATTCTCACTCCTCTTGACAGAAATCTATGGCCACATCCTGGAATGTCATCATTCCCTGAAATTAAACGTACACATGCCATGTGGCCACGGGAAGAGTTCCTAATATGACCCAAGAAGAAAACAGCAGGTTAAGAGAAGGTTTTAATTTAGAATAGTGTCTTCAATTATCCACTAATATATATATATATATTTTTTACAAAGTAACTTTCTGTACCTTATTTCTAACTACAAGAAAAGAGTATGAAATATGATCCACAAAACCAGTATAGAGACTATACTTGTCTGGAAAAGAAATGATAAAATGATGGTTTCAACACAGGCATATGCATTTTTCAGTGTTTTATTTATATCAAACTGGATAAAATGTGTGTATTTCTCATAGAGAAAATACCTGTCGAGGTAGAAATGTACCTTTCAACTATTCATGTGTACACGAGGACACTGGGGAGATTGTCAAAGTGCAGATTGTGATTCAGTAGGTCCGGTGGGACTGAGTTCTATTTTTTTAACAAGCTCATTTTTAAGTAGTGATGCCACAGTCTCTGATTCATTGACCACAACTGTGAATATCAGAGACATAATTAGAAAGGTAAAAATTCATATTTAATTTTGAACTTAAAGTGTTTTATGGATTTTACACCTTTAATAGAATAGTGAGCACAGCAGCAACAGTCATTTGTGAGTATTTACTATAGACTGAGTATCTTTCTAATTTTTTTGTGTAGGATTCCAGGAAAAAGGCCTGGGCTGCGGCCACAATGGGCATGGCCCCCAGGCCGGGTCGCCCCTCCAGGACCCCCGACGGGGCCCTGCGCTCCTGGCGGCTCCCTCCCCCGCCGCCCCGCTCCCTCCCGGAAGGGCTCGGGGCAGAGCGGTCCCACCCACAGCGCGCTGAACAGAGCCCGCGTTTCCTCAGAGCTGGAACTCCCGGCTCAGGCGGGGTCTCTTCCCTCCGCCTTCACGGAACTGCCCCGCAGCCCGAGAGGAGGGCGACCTCACTGAGGCTGCCGGCTCTGGAGGTGCCCCGGCGGCCGAAGCCATGACAGTCGCGGGGACGGCGGGCCGGGTAAGTGGGCGCCGACCCTCCGCCTGGTCCGGTGCCCGGGCGGCAGCACAAGACCAGCTTCTGAGGGGCGGGGGTTCGCTGCCACCCGCCGCTGCTGTGCAGAAAGAGCGGCCTCCAGCGTCTGGTCCCCGGGAACTTCGGTCTGTCCTCTCGCCCCTGCCCTCGGCCTGGCTCACGAGGCCTGGTGGGCGTGAGGAGGGGGTCGGCCTGAGCGTCCTGAGGGGAAACGGGGCAAGGGAGGCTCAGGGTCCGGCTGCAGCGTCAACGCCCCTCCTCCCGACTGTGGGGAAAGCGGCTGAAACTCCTCCCGAGGCGCGCAGGCCCCTTATTCAGCCGAGTCCCTCTGCGCTCCTTCCTCCCTGAGCTAAAGTACCGGGGGGTGGGGACAGGGCAGGGGACTGGCGCAGGTAATGGGGAATATCAAAAGGTGATTGTTAACTAAGGAAAACCAGCTCTCCCAAGGTGAGGAATGCGGCGCTTTTCTTTGCCTGGGCTCACTGAATTCCTTCCTTTGATATGCACCTCAGCTCTCTGGGGCCTGCATTCTGTATTTGCATATCCTGAGTTCCTCAGGGCCCGCTGGCTCACATTGGAGGGATGCAAGTGCTGAAGACTGTGACATCCTTTGTTTACTGATAGGGCAAGAACTATTGCATTTCTCACAGGCTTGAGAGGCAGACAGTGGAAAAAAGTCAGAGAATCTCACTAGGCCTGTACTTTGGTTTACATATAGATAATATTTATACTTAACTGTGCTAATAGAGGTTCTCAAGTCCAATCAACTTGTACTACTGCCCTCTATGTATCAATTTCATCAATATCATAAGATAAATGCCTATAGAATTGACTTAATCCATTTAAATAAGATAAAGATTTTTAAAGGAAACATAATAGAAATATAACAACAAAACCTTTACCACTAAAGGCTTGGTCTGGAACACCCTAAATAAATGTTCCATTGTTAAAATATTGAAAGATGTAGTCAATAGAAATATCAACAAAAATGACAAATAATAAGGGTAGCAGAATGTTGAAATGTTCTATCTTTATCATTAAAGTGGCAGAAAATCATTTATTAGTAGGCACTGGGGGCAGAAGATGCCTGATTTTATATCTGTGTCATATTTGTGCAGTTGTTTCAACAAGTAACTTAAAGACAAAATGGAAAAACAAGGAGGTTTGTGCCTGAGATCATGTTGATGTGAAACCAGGGATGGCCACCTTGTGCCAGGTGAGTTAAGTTTACCTGGCAGGTAGACCGCAGAGCTCCTGGGAAGCAAGGGTTGGAATTTTTCTGCTGGGTGCCCCTTAGGTTCTGTGACTTGACTGACTGTGAGTCATGTTTTGGGAAAGACCTGATCACAGGAAAAGGGTGGGAATAGAGTGATTTGGGGAGCAGCTAACAACATTCATCACAGCTCACGGCCTGAATGAATTTTAAAGAAACAGGAAAACAAATGCTTCTTATGGAATCAGAGAATGTGAGGGCTGGACAATCCCAGAAAAGGAGGAACACCCATCCCATTTTCCAGATGACAAAACAGAGGTCCAGCAAGGTGAAATCACTCACCCAAGTTGCACCCGTCTCTCCTCCCCACTACGTGGTTCATGAAAGCAGGACTCTTCCTGTCTTGATCACTGCTGAACCCCAAAAAGGGCCAGGCATCTAGCAGCTGCTCCAAAAATTTGCGTTGATGGTAGGAACAATGCTATTTCTTTCTTTCTCACTCTTATTCAGGATTGTGCCAAGAACTCCCCAGGTTGCAATGTAGTTCGATAAATGTAAATATTAATTGAGTTTTGTTGTGATGAGGACTTAGGCTTTGAAGGTAACAGACTTGTTTCAGATCTTGGTTCTGCCACTCCATAGCTGTTTGGCTTTGGGAAAATTACTAAACCTCTGTGAGATTATTTCCTCCTTTGTAAGGTTGGGATAAATCTATCTGAGCCAGCAGAGCACCTGCATGAGAGATGAGCACTAAATATTGGTCTTTCTCACTCTCCTACGCCATCTCTCTGTTCTTCCCAGAGAAGCAGTACAGAAGGAAATAGTACTTTTTTTTAAAATAGTTAACTAATTAATTAATTAAATTGTTTTTGGCTGCGTTGGGTCTTCGTTGCTATGCGCAGGCTTTCTCTAGTTGTGGCAAGCGGGGGCTACTCTTTGTTTCGGTGCGCGGGGTTCTCATTGCGGTGGCTTCTCTTGCTGCGCTTTTTGTGGAGCACCGGTTCTAGGCGCGCGGGTTTCAGTAGTTGTGGTCTGCAGGCTCAGTAGTTTTGGACCATGGGCTTAGCTGCTGCGCGGCATGTGGGATCTTCCCTGACCAGGGCTCGAACCCCTGTCCTCTGCCTTGGCAGGCAGATTCTTAACCACTGCACCACCAGGGAATTCCGATATAGTACTTTTGGAAGAGGGGTTTGAATTTATTTGAGATTGTGTACATTTTTCTTGTAGAAAAGATTATTCCACTATAGAAACATAAACACGCAAAACCACTCCAAATGCAGTATTTTATGGTTTAGATATTATCAGTCACATTTTTTTTTAAATAGGTATTTGTCTCTTTGGTTTTTTTTTTTTTTTTAAGAAATTCACGTTCTTTTATTTATTTATTTATGACTGTGTTGAGTCTTCGTTTCTGTGCGAGGGCTTTCTCTAGTTGCGGCAAGTGGGGACCACTCTTCATCGCGGTGCGCGGGCCTCTCACCATCGCGGCCTCTCTTGTTGCGGAGCACGGGCTCCAGACGCGCAGGCTCAGTAATTGTGGCTCACGGGCCCAGTTGCTCCGTGGCATGTGGGATCTTCCCAGACCAGGGCTCGAACCCGTGTCCCCTGCATTGGCAGGCAGATTCTCAACCACTGCACCACCGGGGAAGCCCCTATCAGTCACATTTTATAAGTAATTGGGCAAATGCCAAAGCACTAGGTACTGGGGCGTAAGAAGACTCAAATCTGGGATGACCCCACCCCAATTTCAAGAGCAGGGTGTGCTTTTCAAATTCATGTTTCATCTGGTCTTTGTTTCTCATCCATCCTCTGTGTCTGCCTTTCTCAAGAAGGCTCAGATCCTCGGCTTTCACAACCTCCCGGCTGGCTGTGCCCCAGCTCCCGGCCTGGAACCTCTGCGTGCCTGAGTGTGCCTGCTCCCCCTGTGCATCACCAGCTTTGCCAGGTAGCTGCTGTATCATGCACTGCTTGCTGTACCCAGAGTACCTGGACCCTTCTGGTACATGAAGTGCACCCTCCTCACCATGTGTGCAGCCCATCCCCTTACCTTATATCCTGCCTCTAAGCCAGGCTTGGGGGTGACTACAGTGTGCATTCAGCTGTGTGAGGTGCTGGGATCAAAGTGAAGTTCCCAACTTTTGAAGTGGCAGGCTTGAGGGGCACACAGTGATTTAAAGTCGGGTCACCTGACTTAAAGGGGGGACTGATTGATTTAAAGCCAAGGCAGCTGACTTAAAGCCTGCGTACCTCAGCTGCAGGACGAGACCAACTTTGGCGGTGCACGGGTTCGCTCCAAGCCAGCACTGCTGTTCAGGAAGAGATTCCAGTAGCGCCTTAGTGCAGGGGGACTTGGTCCGTTGTCTTGCCCCTGCCCTCAGAGGGGGCCACCTGCTCTTCTGGAGAATCAGGGAGGGGGAAGTGCAGAGTCCCGGCTGGAGTTGCGGCACCGCTTGTCTGATGGCAGGGAAAGGGGGACAGGGCTGTGTGGTGTCCTGGGGCTGGACTCAGCAGGTCGACTCAGCCTCTCAGCCTCCTAACCTCCCCCCCCACACACTCCACAAGAGTTTCCAATAATATGTAATTGCGCCTTAGGTTCTCGGTCTTCAAACTCATCCCCAGGCTCCCAGGTCCCTTGATTCAGCCAATTCCTCTGTGCTCTTTTTTCTATTAGATACAGTCCCAGAGGGAGGGGCTGGGGGATGGGACTGGAGGGATGCCGGCAGCACTGGCCTCAGCTGACTAAAGAGATCCGGGGCCTGCGCTATCACACATGTGCGAGGACCCTTAAGGCGGAATCGAGGGGGCCCGTTAGAGGCAGTCCTTGCTGCCTCAAGTGAGTATGGATCACCGTCGGGTGGGGAGCACGCTGACCCCTGAGAAGTACTGTTAGGAGGATGTGTTCCTCCCTCGGCTTCAAGGACGTGGGTGGGCTTCAGGGCTCCAGTTCCCCTCCAGGCCTCCAGGTCCGACTGCACCGCAGCGGCCTTGCAGACCCGCCTTCCTGTCCCAGAACTTGCCAGGCTCCAGGAAGAATCCAGACAGCAGAGATGGTGCCTGAGGGCTCCAGCTTGAAAAGTGCTGTCCCTGGGGACCCAACAGTGGAGGGAGGAAGGGTGAAGGGAGTGGGGGGGTGGGGTCGGGAGGGGTGGCTGCCCTGGGAGACGTTGAGAGAGAAATATCGCCCCCCACACCCCCTGCCCCTGCAACTGACCCATTGATGCCATAGTATCTCAGGGCCTTTTAGTCAGAGATGCCTCTGCTTCTTTACTCCTGTGTTCAAAACTATGCAAAACCAACTCTTCATCCTCTTGCTGCCTTGCCAGGACTTTTAAAGCACTGTTCTTTTGAAGCACTCGTTCCCTAAACTGCAGTTTGGAGCTGTCCCAGCTATTTAAAAGTGTTCTCCTTAAACTGAGACTAAATCCTACTCTTTTGGAAAAACGGCCTTCACTTCACTGGAGATCGTCTTTTCTGCCCATTCCTTCCTTCTACTGCCCTCTTAAGAACCCCTTTGCTCAAAGAGCTTGGTGATTTATTTTTTGCTTGATGTCAAAGAGAAACCTTCCCCATGCACCCCAAAAAGCTTTCCTGGAACATAGGTGTTTCACAACCATGACAGTGTTTTGCAGTTAGTATACACTGGGTAGAGTGCCTAGCAATCCCTCCAAGAGCCAGAGGTGAGCAGACCTTTACTTATTTGATTGGATGCCCTTCAAGTTTAGGAAGGTCCCATTCTTATGACCCAGCAGGTAAGACAGAGCCCTGGATGGCTGTGGCTGTGATTAGATAACTTCTGATGATTTTATTTCCCTTACTGAGCTGCTGCTTCTAGGTTAAATTCGTTTTATTATCTGTCCATTTTTAAAGAAAGGCTGACAAAGTCACTGTAATAGGTCAGGAGTCTGAACTCAGGGTTGGTCAAAGGTACTCACAGGGAGGAAGGTGGATAAAAATAGGTGGGTAAAATAGGAGGGTTGGCAAGTACAGCCAGGTCACCCGTGTTCATCATGCATACTAATAAAGACCAGAATCTCCTCATTTATCTCTGGTGGGAAGTGCTGATGGTTTCACAGGATCAAACTCAAATCATATTCAAACTAGGGGATTTCCCTGAGCATGAAAGGAAGTATCCGTCCCTAGCAGGAGTCGCTGCCGAGGAATAAAGACGTAGATGTAGAGAACGGACCTGAGGACACAGGGAGGGGGAAGGGTATGCTGGGATGAAGTGAGAGAGTAGCATGGACATATATACACTACCAAAGGTGAAATAGATAGCTATTGGGAAGCAGCTGCATATAGCACAGGGAGATCAGCTCAGTGCTTTGTGACCACCTAGAGGGGTGGGATAGGGAAGGTGGGAGGGAGACACAAGAGGGAGAGGATATGGGGATATATGTATACGAATAGTTGATTCACTTTGTTATACAGCAGAAGCTAACACAACAAGGTAAAGCAATTATACTCCAATAAAGATGTTAACAACAACAACAACAACAACAAAACCCCAAAATCTAAGTCAATCAAGCCAACGGAGACAATGTATGTGTTTACAATTCAAGAAATCCACAAGGGAATCCTTTATTCTGTAGGCAATGAATGGTCCATTCGAAAAGGAAAAAAAACTTTCTAAAATGTTGTCTTTCCATTTATTGTTCAGAACATCATTTTTATACCTCTGCATTTCTTACTATTCAAAGCCAAGTCACGTGAGTCACAGGGAAGCAGCTGATGGATTTAAAGTTGGGTCACTTGATTTAAAAACCAGTGGCAGTTGATTGATTTAAATCCCGGTCATATGACATGAGGAGGGGGTGCTAAAAACTGCTTTTTCATCTCTGGCTCAGAATATCATATTTACCTTGGTTTTTCTTATGATTTAGAAAACTTGAGCTGTCTCTCCTTGGAATCATCAGGAGAAAAATACAGTATTTCAGGTTCATTCTTGAAACCAACTTCTCACGGTTAAGGTGTATTGGCTACAAGATCTTCCTTCTTCAAGAGATTCCAAACCTCTGTAAGACACTTCATTGTAATTGGAGAAAAAAGAAGAATGAATTCAGGCCAGCAGCTGCAGGAGGCCAAGGCAGCCCCCAGGACTAGGGAAGGAGGAGGAGGAAGGGCTGAGAGGAAGGCCATTAGAGCAGACAACCTCCAGAGGGCGCTGAAGCACCGGCAGAGCCCACCTGCCACTCCCAGTTTGGCACTCCAGGGTCAGATTTGGATTTGGAGATGGGGTTGCTGTAACCCCAAGGAGGTGAGCAGAGAGGAGGAGTTGATTACCGGTCTCCTCTGACTCTCTGACCCAAATTGCCTGGCTTCACAGCGGGGACAGGGTTTTGCTTTCAGCAAACTGATGGGGCACTTCCAGGCTGGTCGGGTTGCCCAGTGGCCCGACAGCCTGACAGGCTGACTGCGGTGTGACTGCCCTTTGTTTCTCCAGAATCTGTGCATCAGGAGGTGCATGGGTGCGGGAGCCCATCCACCGCCCCTCCCCCCAAGGGGGATGGCACCTTCCCTGGCTGTACCCTATGATCACCAGGTACTTGAAATGAATGCAAGTTTTTTGACTTCAAGGAAAAGCTCACATAACCGTTTCTTCCTCATAATGTGTGGGATTTACTATAATGGAAGGACATTAGAAAGAACAGGTAGAAAACTCACCTGTTGGTCTCCATGTAGGAGTTTATTTTGCATGAATCCCTCCTACGTGAGTAGATAGCAGAGGTTTATTTTTGTTCCCGTGTGTGTAGTTGTGGCAGAGGATGTAGGTATGGTGATTTGAAGCCCTCAAAGAAATATTCTCAGAACTCTCAAGATTTCTCTTGATCGGAACCGAAAGAGACCTGGAAAAGGAGGAAAAGGAAAGGAGGAGGGAGAACGAATGACTGTTTCTCAGTAAATTCACCTTCCTGGTTGATTGTTCTGTCTTCTCATTTCTTTTAACTTCTATGTATGTCTAATGGAATAATGTAGAAAGGCTGATTTTTATGCTTTAAAAGATTTTACATCACAAAGAAACTAGAAGTGGCTAACAGAACTTATTCAAATCAATTTTGCATAGAGACTTTGATATTAAATTTGGATACTAAAATGGGTTTATCCCAATTTTCTCTTTCTTTTTGAGTGAATATTTGTAACATATTTTTGTAGATAATAATTTATCCTAGATATACAAAATTGTGAGAATGGGTACCATTTTTTACCACTTAAATGATTTCTTTTAAATGAATAGATTGTACACGTTAAATGCCAATGTTGTGTCTTACGTGTTGTTTTTTAATTCCTTGATTTCCAAAACTTGTGTTTATTTAATTGATTTCTATCTAATAATCTGTGTCTCCCCTTTATTGTTTCTTACTTTATATTCTATTGATCTATAGTTAATTTACATTATTATATTAGTTTCAGAGGTACAGCATAGTGATTCATAAATGTTTAGGTTCTTCTCCATTTATAGTTATTATAAAAGAGTGGCTATATTCCCCATGCTATACAGTACATCACTGTAGATTATTGATTTTCTACATAGTGGATTGTACCTCAAAATCTCCTACCACTGTTTTGCTCTTCCACCCTATCTCTCCCTGCTGGTAACCACTAGTCTGTTCTTTAATCTGTGAGTCTGTTTTTTTGTTGTTATTGTATTCAATTTTTTAGATGCCACGTGTAAGTGATAACATACCATGCTTGTTTTCTCATACCATACCATGCTTTTTTTCTCATAACATGCCATGCTTGTTTTCTCTGCGGTTTATTTTACTAAGCATAATACCCTCCAAATCCATCCATGTTCTTGCAAATGGCAAAATTTCATTTTTTGCTGAAGTCATCATAAAAAATCTTTTTTATCCACGAAGCTATTGATGAACACTTAGTTTGACTCTATATCTTGGCTATGGCAAATAACACTGTTATGAACATTGGTGTGCAGTTATTTTTTTTGAAATAGTGTTTTTGTTTTCTTCTGATATACCCAACAGTGAAATTGCTGGATATTATGGTAGTTCTATTTTTCGTTTTTTGTGGAACCTCCATTCTGCTTTCCACAGTAGCTGCACTACTTCACATTCACATCAAGAGTGTACAAGAGTTTCCCTTTCTCCACATCCTCACCAACCTTTGTTATTTGTGATCTTTTGGATGACAGCCATTCTGACAAGACTGAGGTGATATATCTCATAGTTTTGATTTGCATTTTACTGCCGATTAGCTATGTTTAGCATCTTTGTGAGTTCTGGCTGTCTATATGTAGTTTTTCCTTGGAAAAAAAGGTCTATTTAGGTCTTCTCATTTTTTTAAAAAAAGATTTTGGGTGTTTTTTTGATATTGAGTTGTATGTGCTGTTTCTGTAGTTTAGGTATGAACCCTTGCTTGGTCATCTTTTTTGATGTTAACCTCTTATCATGTGCAAATATGGTCTCTCCCTCAGCAGGTTGTCTTTTCATTTTGTCTTTGGTTTCCTTTGCTGTGCAAAATCTTTTAAGTTTAGTGAAGTCCCATTTGTTTATTTTTGCTTTTGTTTCATTTGCCTTAGTAGACTGAACCTAAAACTGTTGCTATCATTTATGTTGAAGAATGTTCTATACTTTCCTCTAGGGGTTTTATGGTTTCTGGTCCTACATTTAGGTCTTTATTCAGTTTTGCATTTATTTTATATATGGGGTGCTAAAATAATCTAATTTTATTCTTTTCCATGTAGCTGACCAGTTTTCCCAGTACCACTTATTGAAGAGACAGTTTTTTCTCCATATTGCCTGCTTTGTCATAAATCAATTAAATATAAGTGTGTGGGCTTATTTCTGGGATCTCTATTCTATTCCAGTGATCTTTGTGTCTCTTTTTGCTCTGGTACCTTTCTCTTTGATTACTGTCACTTTGCAGTATAGTCTGAAGTCAAGGTGCGTGACGCCTCCAGCTGTGTTCTTTCTCAAGATTGTTTGGCTATTTGGGGTCTTTGTGTTTCTATACAAATTTTAAAATTACTTTTTCAAGTTCTGTGAAAATGCTTTGGTATTCTGATAGGGATTGCATTAAATCTGTAGATTGTCTTTGATAGTATGGTTATTTTAACAGTATTAATTCTTCCAGTCGATGCACATGCTATATTTTTCCATCTTTTTGTGTTGTCTTCAACTTCTTTCACCAATGGCTGATAGATTTCTGAGCACATGTCTTTTACCTGCTTAGGTGTGTTTATTCCTAGGTGTCTTATTCTTTTTGATGTCATTGCATATGGTATAGTTTTCTTAATTTTTCTTTCTGACAGCTTTGAGTTTTGTTTTTTCTTCTTTTTCTAATTCCTTCAGGTGTAATGTTAGGTTGTTTATTTGATATTTTTCTTGATTCCTAAGAATAAGCTTGTATCACTATAACTTCCCCCTGTGAACTGCGTTGGCTGTGTCCCATAGATTTTGGATCATTGTGTGTTCATTTTCATTTGTCTTGGGTATTTTTAGAATCCCTCTTTAATTTCTTCAGTGTTCCTTTCTTCCCCTTTTATTCCCTTCATCTGTGATGTGAGGACTATCTTTAATATTATGTTTGGATTTCTTTCAGTTTTGTTTGTGTGTGTGTGTGTGTGTGTGTGTGTGTGTGTGTGTGTGTGTGTGTGATTATTTAAGTTGCTGAGCTCTTAATTTCACATGGACACTAACAACCCTGCATTGTTACTCTGCTCCCCCACAGTTACTGAATTTGACCTTATATTTTACATCTACTTGTTTTGTGTGTCCCTTAACTTCTTATTGTGAATATAGATGATTTTATTACTGTTTTTTTTCATCCTTCCTATTAGCTGTGTCCATGGTTGATTTACTACCTTTGTTGAATATGTGCCTTAACCAATGAGGTTTTTCCTTTAGTAAGTTTCCTTTCCTAATTTTTATGTTTCAATCGTGACCTTTTCTTTTTCACTTAGAAAAGCCCCTTTAAGATTTCTCATATAGCTGGTTTAGCGATGCTGAGCTCTTTTAGTTTTGCTTCTCTGTAAAACTTTAGATCTGACCATCAAAGCTGAGGGAGAGCCTTGCTGGGTAGAGTATTTTTGCTTATAGGCTTTTCCCTTTCATGACTTTAAATATACCGTGCCACTCCCTTCTGGCATGCAGAGGTTATCCTGAAAAGTCAGCAGATAACTTTATGCAATTTCCCATGTTTGTAACTTGTTGCTTTTCCTTTGCTCCTTTTAATAGTGTCTTTTTATCTTTATTATATTTTTTTCCATTTTAATTACAATGAGTCTTGGTGTGGTCCTCTTTGGGTTGATCCTGTTTTGGCCTTACTGTGTTTACTGGACTTGGATGTCTGTTTCCTTTCCCAGGTTAGGGAAGTTTTCAACTCTTATGTCTTCAGGTATGTTCTACACTGCTTTGTCTTTCCTTTTTGCTTCTGGGACCAGTATAATGCAAATATTAGTACACTTGATGTTGTTTCACAAGTCTGTTCAACTTTCCTCATTTCATTTTAATCTATTGTTTTACCGTTCATCTTCAGTGATTGCCAGTACTCTGTCCTTCAGTTTTCTGATTCATTCCTCTGTATCATTTAGTCTACAGTAGTTTCCTTTAATGTATTTTTCATTTCAGTTATTGTATTCCTCATCTCTGTTTTGTTGTTCTTTAATGTCTAACTCTTTTTAAAAAAAAATCTAACTTCTTGCTCTGGTCGTCCATTCTTCTCCTGAGTTCTTTGATCATCTTTACAGTCATTACCTTGAACCCTTTGTTGAGGAGATTGGCTATCTCCACTTCACTTAGATCTTCTTCTGAATTCTTATCTTGGTCCTTCATTTGGATCGTGTTTCCGTGTCACCTCATTTTTCTTAACTTCCTGTTTTTATTGCTATGTGTGTAGTAGGTTCGTTACATTTCCTGACCTTGGGGAAGTGGCCTTTTGTAGGAGCTGTCCTATGGGTCCCAGCAGCCCCCTCTCCCCTGGTCACTAGAGCTATATATTCTAGGTGTATGTACCCCCTATGTGGGCTGCTTGGGCTCTTCTGCTGTGGTGGGCTGACTACTGTGGGTAGTCTGGTAGGCTTGGCTGCCCCCAGACTGCTTGTTTGCCAGGCTCTGCCTTGTATGGAGGCTGTCTGTGCTGCTTGGTGAGACTAAATCATAAGGCAGCTGGCTGCACAACTCTGGGGGACACCAAATCTGGTGCTGGTTCACTTATGGGTAGAATTGCAGTCCAGGTGATATCAGGGCTAGTGCCCAGTCACTGGTTCTGGGGCTATGCTGGCTACTGGGAGGAAGAGACAGGTTCTGCGTTCTGGCTGCAGGGCCCAGAAGCCACAGAGTTGGTGTTGGATCACTGTTCCTGACACAGCTCTCTGCAGGGCCGGGGGTATCCCTAATCTTGTGTTGGCATTCTGATGGGCAGGGTCAGGACCCAGCTGAGTCCGTGGCTGCTTCTGGCCTGCAATTATGTGGCCTGGTTACACAGGCTGCTGGGCTGTGGTATCCCTGGGGCTGGTGTGTGCCTGTCGGTGTATGAGGCTGATCCCACTGCTAAAGCAGGTTTGCTGTTGGGTAGGTCCAAGCTCCATCCAGTCCCTGTGCAGTTACCACCTGCCGATGGTGAGGCTGACTCCAAGGCCAGAGCAGGCTCACTTGTCAGAGGGGCCAAGGACTCTGGGGCTGGTGCCTGTCCACTGAGGTGTGGAGGCTGGTCCTGGGGCTTTTGGTGGCTGGACCCATGTCCAGGGGCAGCTGTGCACTGAGAGGATCTGAAGGCAGCCTGTTTGCTGGTGGATGGGGCTATGCCCCTGCTCAGTTAGTTGCTTGGCCTGCAGCATCCTAGTACTTGTGTCTGTAGTCTGGTGGAAATGGGTGGGGCTCGGTCCTGAGGCTGATAAGCTACAGGGAGGATTCTGAAATTATGCTTGCTGGTACCAGCGTCCACGAGGTAGAAGGAGCTCGCCCGAATGGCTGCTGCCAGTGTCTCTGTCCCTGAGGCTGTGCTGTAGTTGCCTCTTGCCTCTCTGGGAGACTCTCCAAGATCAGGAGGTAGGTGTGACCCGGGATCCTTTCAAATGACTGCTTCTGTTCTGATTCTCAGATCATGTGGGATTTTGTGAGCATCTTTTAAGAGTGGAATCTCTATTTCCCACAACCCTCTGGCTCTCTGGAAAATAAGCACTACTGGTCTTCAAAGCCCAACTTCCTAGGAACTCTTCTTTCCACAACAGGTTCCCTGGGCTTGGGAGCCTGATGTTGGCTTCATAGCCCTTGCTACCTGGGAGCACCTCTGAAATTGTAATTATTCTCCCATTTGTGGGCCACCCACTTGGTGGTATGGGTCTTGACTCTATTGAGATTTTGCCCTTCCTTTCTGTCTTGTCGAGGTGCTTTCCTTATATCTTTAGCTGTAAAACCTCTTTTATGGTAGGTCCCGGCCTTTTTCATCAATTGCTGTTCTGTAAACAGTTGTGACTTTGGTGTGCCCATGAGAGGCATCAAGCTCTGTGTCTTTGAATGCTACCATGTTGGACAATCTCTCTACTTCATTCTTAAATCATATTATTTAAGTTTTCTTAGTATCTTATTTGATTAGTGACAGTTTGAAATTTATTATCACTCATGTTTACTTCGCTTGTTTAAAAATATTGAATAGTGCATTCATTCAGTTTGAAATGAAGGTAGTGACCTGTGAATTTCCATACCTCAAAAATCAAGGATAGGACAAAAGCCTTTTCTACTTGTGTTACCCTCAAACTCTGCACCCCACCCCAGCCTGGGGATTAACCTCTTGCACCCATGCTCACCTTCTGTTTTCGGACCGTTAACCATCATTGCATCTGTATGTGTGTTGACAAAATGAACTCTAGTCTTTGCAGTTTTTGTGTTTTGTTTTTTGGTTTAGGGAACAGTCCTACTATGAATGTACATTTACTGCTCTACTGAAGTTCATATATAAACCTGTCAAGCACATTACCAGGATTGGAATTGCTTGTATATACACTGTGATAAATTTTAGAGACAATGGTAGAACAGAAGTAAATTGTATTTCAAATGCCACAATATTCTCACACCATGAAAACCCTTCCCTTTTTAATATATTTGTGTGTAGTTTATCTTTATGCCCATACTATAGTTCCCAGAGATGGGTAAGTGTTATGTTTCTTGCTGGCACATTTACCGTATTGTTCAAAGTCAGGCGTTTAGTGGTTTTAGCATGATCCTATTTCCATGAACTCGCAAATACAAGATCTTCTCTCACACTGTCTTTTACTCCCTGCTGTTTTATATTGCCCTCCTAATTCTCAGTCCTGGTCTTTCTTTATGTTCTTCATCAACCTGGATAGGTTATACTATTTTCTCCCTTATTCAAGACCAATAGAATAGAATAGAATACAACACCCAGAAATAAACCCTGATATATGGCCAAATGATTTTTGACAAGTTGCCAAGACTTTTCAAAGTAGAAAGGATAGTATTTTCAACACATGGTGCTGAGAAGTCTTGTGGTCAACATGCAAAAGAAGGAAGATGGACCCTTACCTAACATCATATGCAAAAATTAATGAAAACGTATCAAGAAACTAAATATAAGGCCTAATAATATAAAAAGTCTTAGAAGAAGATACAGGACAAGAGCTTCATGATATTGGATTTGGCAGTGTTTTCCTCCATATGAAACGAAGGAACAACAAAGGTACAGCTAACAAAAAAATAAACAATTTGCAGTACATAAGTTAAAAAAAATGTGTATCAAAGAAATGTAAACAGAATAAAATGGCAACCCACAAGATGGGAGAAAATATTTCAGAGCCATCTATCTGACAAGAGATTTCTATTCAGAATATACAGAGAACTCCTACAAGTGAACAAAAAGCAAACACCCTGATTCAAAAATGGATAAAAGACTTCAATAGATGGTTCTTCCAAAAGATGTACAAATGACTAAGCACTTGAATAGATGCTCCATATCACTAAATGCATGTTTATATATTTGTGTGCATGCATACACACACAAGCACACACACACATACACAAGCAGAAAACAACTATTGGTGAGGATGTGAGGGAGTTGGAACCATTGTGCTATGTCAGAGGGAATGCAGAATGATACAGCTGCTTTGCAAAAGAGTATGGCAATTTTTCAGATATTGAAAAATAGAATTACTACATGATCCAGGAATTTTACTATGAGGTATACCCAAAGGTATTGAAATCAGGGTCTTAAAGAAATATTTGTACTCCAGGGTTTAGAGCAGTAATAATCACAGTAGCTAAAATATGAAAGCAACCTAAGTGTTCATCCACTAGTTCCTGGATAAGCAAAGTGTGGTATACCCATATAATACAATATTATTCAGTGTTAAGAAGGAAAAGATCTAGGAATATGCTACAACATGGATGAATCTTGAGGAAATTTAGCTACCAAAAATGCCATTTTTGTGACTTTTAGTGAGTCATAACAATACAACTACTTATTTCAATTTTATGGGGGTACTTAGGGTAGTCAAAACCATAGAAATTGGGAGGGTAATGACGCTTTTCAGGTGGTTATGGAACAAAAAGGAAAGTTATATTTAAAGGATATAGAGTTACAGTTTTAAAACGTAGAAAAGAATTAGAAAGATAAATGGTGATGTTGATCGCCCAATAATATGAATGCATTTAATATCACTGAACGGTGCACTTTATAATAACTTACATGTTGTATTTTATGTTATTTGATTTTACCAACATACAAAATTGGGAAAGAATGTAATATCAGGAAAGGGAGTGGACCTGGGATAGAGCAGAGAGCAATCAGAAGGGTGAGACACTGCATATGTTGAAGAAGAAGAGCTGAGAGTCTTCATTGGCCAGAAGAGACTTTATAAAAGAGAAAAAAAATTACTCTGAGGGTGTATTAGATAGATATCTGTGGGTGTGCTGCTATCTCCCATGGGTTATCTTAAAGAATCTTTAATAAAGTCCATAAGGCTTGCTGAGGCTTTTTTAAAAATTGGATTCCCTAGGAGATAATTAGAGGGTGGTACTTAAGTCTATGTCTAGGTTGACAGATTTTGCAGGGAAGGCGAACCTGAGAACAGTGGAGGTCTTAAGAGTGTAAGTACATGAAAATTAGAAAAAAAAATAATACTAAAGGGAATTAGGAAAACTTTGGACTTTGAAGGTCATGTATTATTACTGAGTCAGACCTGAGGTTTCTAAGGAGTTATATACACAGTTGCTATTTGGATTACTTGTTGATAAAGATAAGTGGAAAAACTAGAGTCGTTCCCAAGTGTAGGTAAGATATAATGAGAGGATGGAGGTGGAAAGTAGGGAGACCCAGAGAAAAGTGGGAAGGTCATATTGGGCCAAGATGGTGGTAATATCCAACAGAACAGACGGTAGGACAGACTATGGATTCATCTTTTTTATTTCGCCTCCCCCCCTCATCCTTAATAATTCTTTGGGAATATTTCAGTGCTCTGTGATGCAGGTACAGAATTCGAGTGAGGAGGCTACACCTTCAGTGTCCAGCTGTCTGAGTCCTCAGTGTGCTTCAAATGATGGAGAACTATTGCTTCTTTATGAGAAGGGTTAGTACCTCGTAGCTAAGCTTATGCTGGAGCTTATGCAATATTGATTCCATTTTATATATACTGTTGGCATGGAGGTTCCTCCTCCTCTTTTCTTGAACATTATGAAATGAATCTATATTTCTCAGTATTTGGGTATATCAGATAAATACGTTAAGTAAAGGAATCTTATATATTGCTCCCTGCATAGTTTGCTCTTTCTTGTTTCTCTTTTACCTTTACTAAATTAGCACAGGGAGAGACCTTGAAATGTTCTAATCAGGAGAGATTAGAACATCATATTTCTAGAGAGGTTGGTTGGACAGAGCAGGGGTCCCAGTGAGAATCCAAACTTCTGCTTCTACTTGGAAGTGTGCCTGTGTAGAATAGAGGGCTCCAGGAAATATCCTAGAATATTCCAATGTCCCTGTGGGAGATCATTAAGAGAGGCAGGATCTGGTACCAGATCAGTGTACTATGACATGTTTGTCAGTCATCTGATGTGAGATTCTCAGAGCCAATCCCATATGGTAGGGCTGAGTGCAGAGTGATGAAGAACCTGTGAAAGCCTTTGATTGCATGTTAAAGATGAAGCTCTGATTTCGGGGAGAATTTTCTTACCTGACTGAATGTCACTCTTCTGTGGGGATGAGATTCTGTGCTTTTCCTCTGTTGATGACCACTGACTGCAAATCATTAGAGGATCATGTCTAGAAAGCATTCTTTATTTAATTTCTTAACGAAGAAAGCATAGAAAACATTTTTATCCACTTTCAAATTGAGGATCAAGGGGAATGACATCAGTGAAAATGTCAGAGTAGGGAGCTCTGGCTTGTGTCCATCCCCAGAAACACTGACATCCGTGGTAAAACCTGTCAAAATGACCTTATCAGCACATGTAAGTTTTCTTTTCTTTTCACGCTGTAGATTTATCTTTCGTGGAAACTTTACTTACTACAGGATGTGGAGAATAAACAGGGAAGTAGAAACTGTATTTCCTGATGAGAGAATCACTAAGTCACATTAGCTGTTCTGAACTCTGCCTTACTCACCGTGACTCTAATTAAAACAAACAAACAAACAAAACACTTTTTTTTTTGGTAAGTCAGTTCTGACATTTCCTCGTTAAAGACAAGGTAACAGATACAGACTTAGATCTACCAGAATTGAGCAAACTTTTGATTGTACCTGTGTTGAACATATGAGCATGACCTGCTACAAATCTTCATTATACTTATTGCCACAACGGACAAATTCCCTTTTTCCACTCCTGATATGTTGCATGTAAGGAATGCATAGGTCACTAACCCCAGCTGGTCACAGGTAAACTCTGCCACATGGATTACTGCATGTTTTCCTGCTGGAAGACCACACATTCTCGAGGATCATGCCTGCAGAGTATCTGGGCTCTTCTTTTTTTCTGGATAAAGGTTAGATCATCACCTAATTTTATGAGAAATATATAAATTGTATTTGCATATTCTTCCGGTTTTTATTTATCCATTCTCTTTCAAGTCCTAAGTGCAAATATTAAAGTGATTTCCAAGAGGGTGGTAAATAAGACAGCTCCAAAATTAGCAATAAATCATAATACAATTGTGAATGCATTAATGTGTGATTAATGTGTAGATACTTATGTAAATGCAAGTTTAGTAATGCTTTGTGGAGAGCTTCAGAATCTAGGTATTAAAAAAAAAAAGAAGAAGGAGTTCTTGAAACTCTCAGGGAATTATAGAGAAGTCTTTGTGTCTATAAATATCATTCTGAAATAATGCATATTCTCAGAAATAAACTAGGCATAACATTGTAGGAAAAAACTTCATGAAATGAAAGAGCATGTGAGATGGCCATACAAGAAAAAGAATATTCTCAGAGAATAATGAACAGTGTGGAGTTCAGCAGAAGGGTCATACACATTCAGAGATGAAAACTTTGGAGAGCCTAATTGTGAGTTCCTCATATTTCATCTATGGAGACACAGTAGTCATTTGCAATATGATGTTATAAGATGACGTTAATAAAAAAAAAAAAATAAGGTGACGTTAACATACTTAAATACTTTCGTTTAGAAATGACCACTTAGAACCAGAGTAAATGAAAGAGAACACAAAATTATGTTTATGTTGATTTTTAAAGACCTCAGGTGAGTGCTGATTATTTAAAAATGCATGATGTCTTTCACTGCAAAGTAAAGGAGCTGTTACAGTGGAGGATTACTGGACTGAATGTCAATATTATGACATAGTATGAGTGTGTTTCGTGTTTGGTAATTGCAATCATTGTTGCTTTTGTTGTGGTCATCCATTGACAGTGCTTGGTGTCAGTTGATTTATCTCTTGTAAAAATAAAATACAGTCTGTGTGTGTGTGTGAAAAAAAACATACATGATGTCTTGACTAAAGTTGTATGGAATTTGAGATCTGGAAAAAAGCATTTCTTTTCTGTAATGCTAGGATGATAATTGGACATTTTTGCAAGAAAGAGATTTCAGGATGCAAATCTCGTGCCTCTAAGGTGGGAAGTCAGTTCATGGTGGAACATTCTATTAAACTTGTGTGAGTGGAGAAATATTTCTTTGGAAGGAAGAGGTCACGAATCCCTTTTTAAGAGTTAATGGTTTATAGCATACCGAATGAGCAAAATGGCTATTTCTGAACTTCAGAAAAAAATAATATAGTTTTTCTGCATTTATAACATGAGGCTGATGTAAAATATCAAAAATTCTTTATTTTGAAAAGCAATGTAATCAATTTGACATAATTCATATATATTGAACCTGTGGTACACACACACACAGTAAAACTTTCATTCAGAAAATTGTTTGCACTTAAGAAATATTTTCAAGTGTAGTTGATTTACAATGTTGTGGGTTTTTTAAATACATGTTTATTGGAGTATACTTACTTTATAACACTGTATTAGTTTCTGCTTTACAACAAAGTGAATCAGCTATATGTATACATATATTCCCCATATCCCGCCCCCCTTGAGCCTCCCTCCCACACTCCCTATCCCACCCCTCTGGGGGACATAAAGCACCGAGCTGATCTCCCTGTGCTATGCGGCAGCTTACCACTAGCTATTTTACATTTGGTAGTGTATATATGTCAGTGCTACTCTCTCACTATGTCCCTGTCTCCCCTTGCCCCCTGTGTCCTTAAGTCCGTTCTCTACATCTGTGTCTTTATTCCTGCCCTGTCACTAGGTTCGTCAGTACCATTTTTCTAGATTCCGTATATATGTGTTAGCGTACGGTATTTGTTTTTCTCTTTCTGACTTACTTCACTCTGTATGACAGACTCTAGGTCCAACCACCTCACTGCAAATAACTCAATTTTGTTCCATTTTATGGCTGAGTAATACTCCATTGTATAGATGTGCCACATCTTCTTTATATATTCATCTGTCGATGGACATTTAGGTTGCTTCTATGTCCTGGCTATTGTAAATAGTGCTACAGTGAACATTGGGGTACATGTATCTTTTTGAATTATGGTTTTCTCCGGGTATATGCCCAGTAGTGGGATTGCTGGGTCATATGGTAGTTCTTTTTTTTAGCTTTTAAGGGATCTCCATACTGTTCTCCATAGTGGCTGTATCAGTTTACATTCCCACCAACAGTTCAGGAGGGTTCCCTTTTCTCAACACCCTCTGCAGCCTTTATACATTGTTGTATTAATTTCTGCTGTTCAGCAAAGTGATTCAGTTTTATATCTATCTATCTATATATCTATCTATATCTATATATCTATATCTATATATCTATATATATTCTTTTCCATTATGGTTTATCACAGGATATTGAATATAGTTTCCTGTGCTATACAGTAGGTCTTGGTGGGTTGTCTATCCTATGTAGAAAAGTTTGCTTCTGCTATTCCAAAACTCCCAATCTTTCCTTCACTCTCTCCTTGGCAACCACAACTCTCTTTTCTATATCTGTGTGTTTGTTTCTGTTTCGCTGACATGCTCATTTGTGTCCTGTTTTCGATTCCACATATAAGTGATATTATATGGTATTTGTCTTTCTCTCTCTGACTTACTTCACTTAGTATCATTATCTCTAGGTCCATCCATGTTGCTGCAAATGGTATTATTTCATTCTTTTTTATGTCTGAGTAATATCTTTTGTATACGTATACCACACCTTCTTTATACACTCATTTTTCAATGAACATTTAGGTTGTTTCCATGTCTTGGCTGTTATAAATAGTGCTGCTATGAACATAGGGTTTCATGTATCTTTTTGAATTATAGTTTTGTCTAGATATATGTCCACAAGTGGGATTGCTAGATCATATGGCAACCCTATAGTTTTTTTGAGGAACCTCCATACTGTTTTCCATAGTGGCTGCACCAACTTACATGGCCACTGACAGTGTAGAAGGGTTCCCTTTTCTCCATACCCCCTCCAGCATTTGTTAATTGTAGATTTTTTTTTAATGATGGCCATTCTGATCAGTTTGAAGTGATACCTCATTGTAATTTGGATTTGCATTTATCTAATAATTAGTGATGATGAGCATCTTTTCATGTGCCTATTGGCTCTCTGTATGTCTTCTTTGGAGAAATGTTTCTTTAAGTCTTCTACCCATTTTTCCATTGAGTTATTTGTTATTTTGTTATTGAGTTGTATGAGCTGTTTGTATAGTTTGGAAATTAAGCCCTTGTCAGTCTCATCATTTGCTAATATTTTCTCCCAGTCCATAGGTTGTATTTTCATTTTGATTATGGTTTCCTTTGCTGTGCAAAAGCTTATAAGTTTGATTAGTTCCTGTTTCTTTTTTGCTTTTACAGTAAGTCCCCTACATATGAACAAGTTCTGTTCCAAGAGTGCGTTTGTAAGTTCAATTTGTTTGTAAGTCCAACAAAGTTCGCCTAGGTACCCAACTTACACAGTCGGCTATAAGGTATTGTACTGTAATAGGTTTATAATACTTTTCACGCAAACAATACATAAAAAACAAGCACAAAAACAAAGAAAGCATTTTTAATCTTACAGTACAGTAACTTGAAAAGTACAGTAATACAGTACAACAGCTGGGATACTCGGGCTGGCATCGAGGGAACAGGCAAGCAGAGTTACTGATTGGAGGAGGGAGGGGAGGTGGGAGATGGTAGGGGTGAAGGATTATCAGCAGTAGGAGACAGAGGGCAAGCTGCAATTTCTCTCATACCTGACGTTGATGGCAAAGGTTCTGGTTCCTTGCTGGATTTAATTCTATCTACCCTCTTGAAAGAATGATCCATTGATGTCTGGGTAGTAGCTCTTTTTTTCTCATCATAGATGACAAGGTAACACTGGATTGCAATCTGAATGGCTGCTGCCACCTTTGGGTCCCATTCTAGGTTCGGGTCCTGTGCCTCAAAAACTAACAGTGCTTCCTCAGATAACGAAGATTCCCTTGCCATTTTCTGTGTCGTGAATCTCTTCAGTTCTTCAGTTACTTTTTCTTCCTCCTGTCCCTCTTCATCCTTTCTCTGGGCCTCCAATTCCATCAGTAAGCTCCTCATGTTGCACAGCAAGGAGGTCAGCGAAATCGTCCTCTTGCAGATCTAGCTCCAGCTTCTCGCTGAGGGTCACTACGTTGCTGAAGACCTCTTCGGACTTCTGATCTACCTTCTCAAATCCACAAAAATCATGAACAAACTGTGGGCAAAGGTTCTTCCAAACCCCATTCATCGTGACCGCCATACCCTCACACCATGCAAAGTCAATGTTTTTTATGGTCTTGTAGATGTTATAGTCCTCCCAAAGTTGTCCCTAGGTTGTTCCTGATTTGTCACTTACCTTTACTGCCTGACAAAAAGTGTGACATAAATAATATTTCTTGAAAGTCGCTATAACGCCCTGGTCCATAGGGTGGATGAGCAACGTAGTATTTGGTGACAGATGCAGTACTTTGACGTTGGGATGAAAGTCATCCATGAATGGGGGGGTGGCCCAGAGCATAGTCGAGCAGCAAAAGAATGTTTTGCTGGAACGTCCTTCTCCAAGCAATATTTCTCTACATCTGGGATAAAGTGGTGGCAAAACCAGTCCTGGAACGTGGCCTGTGTAATCCGGAATTTGGGGTTACGCTTCCACACAACAGGAAGAGAGCCCTTGGCTATGTTTTTAAGGGTTCTTGGGTTCTGTGAATGATAAACTAAGAGAGGTTTCAGCTTCAATTCACCGGAAGCATTGCCACCAAACAACAGTTAGCCTATCCTTTGCTGCTTTACAGCCCGGCATCAACTTTTCCTCCTTACTGACGTAACTTCGGTCTGGCATCCTCTTCCAGTACAGTTGTGTCTCATCCACATTAAAAACCTGGTTGGGTAAATACACACCATCATCAATAATTTCTCAAAGTGTTTCTGGAAGTTCCTGGACAGCTACCCTATCTGCACTTGCTGTCTCTCCACTTACTTTTACATTGTGAAGGCTGGCTCTAGCCTTGAACCGATGAAAGCAGCCATGGCTGGCATTAAAAGATGTGCCCTCTGATTCTTTGCCGTGTTTCTTCTTCAAGTCTTCATAAAGGCTTTTAGCTTTCTCTTGAATCAGCGTTAAGTTGAGCAGGACTCAGTGCTGATGTTGATCCTGCATCCGCACACTGAGAAGTTTCTCCATCTCCTCCATCACTTTTCCATGCTTCTTGGATATTGTGTCAACATCGTCGGCACAGCAGACTTCACATGTTCCATGATCTTGTCCTTGTTCTTTAGATTCGTGCCAATGATTGAATGATTCACATTATAAGAATGAGCGATGTCTAACATCTTTTTGCCTCGCTCCACTCTCTCAATTACTTTCACTTTTGTTTCCGTCATTATCGCTTGGCGCTTCTTAACAGTACCAGCTACATCACGTCTGCTTTTACGCTTGCTTCCAGACATCTTGGGCTTGAAATAAAGGTACTGTACTACTGTACTCTATACAGTACTGTAAAGTACACAAAAGCACAACCACATATAGAGGAAGCACGCACGTGACAATGTATGTCAGACACGTGAACTAACTTACATGATTGGACACGCGAACGGACGTTTGCATCTTTGAAAGTTTGCAACTTGAAGGTTCGTATGTAGGTGACTTACTGTATTTGTACTGCCTAGGGAGAACTACCTAGGAAAATTTTGGTATGACTTATGTCAGAGAATGTTTTGCTTATGTTCTCTTCTAGGAGTTATAAGGTGTCCTATCTTATATTTAAGCATATAAGCCGTTTTGAGTTTATTTTTGTGTATGGTGTGAGGGTATGTTCTGACTTCACTGATTTGCATACGGCTCTCCAACTTTCAAAACACCACTTGCTGAAGAGACTGTCTTTTCCCCATTGTATATTCTTGCCTCCTTTGTCAAAGGTTAATTGACCATAGGTGTGTGGGTTTATTTCGTAGCTCTCTATTCTATTCCATTGATCCATGTATCTCTTTCTGTGCCAATACAATGCGGCTTTGATTACTGTAACTTTGTAGTATTTTCTGAAGTTTAGGAGGGTTATGCCTCCTGCTTTGTTCTTTTTCCTGGGGATTGTGTTCACATTTCTGACTTTTTTATGGTTCCAGATACATTTTAGGATTATTTGTTCTAGTTCTGGGGAAAATGTCATGGGTAATTTGATAGGGATCACATTAAATCTGTAGATTGCTTTGGGTAGTACAGCCATTTTAACAGTATGAATTCCTCCCATCCAAGAGCATGGGATGTCTTTCCATTTCTTTGAATCATCTTCAGCTTCCTTTACTAATGTTTTGTAGTGCTCAGTATATAAGTCTTTCACCTCCTTGGTGAGGCTTAATCCTAAGCATTTTATTTTTTTGATGCCATTAAAAAAAGGATTGCTTGTTTACATTTCCTTTCTGATATTTCATTGTTAGTGTAAAGAAATGCAACCAGGGACTTCCCTGGTGGCTCCGTGGTTGAGAATCCGCCTGCCAATAGAGGGGACACGGGTTTGAGCCCTGATGCAGGAAGATCTCACATGCCGTGGAGCAACTAAACCTGTGTGCCACAACTACTTAGCCTGCACTCTAGAGCCAGTGAGCCACAAATACTGAGCCCATATGCCACAACTACTTAAGCCTGCATGCCTAGAGCCCGTGCTCCACAACAAGAGAAGCCACTGCAATGAGAAGCCTGCACACCACAAGAAAGTCTAGTCCCCACTGGCCACAACTAGAGAAAGCCCGTGCACAGCAATGAAGACCCAATGCAGCCAAAATAAATTTAGAAAAAAAAGAAAGAAAAACCAGGAAATGCAACCAATTTATATATGTTAATCTTGTATCCTGCTACTTTGCTGAATTTGTTTATCAGTTCTAGTAGTGTTTGTGTGGAATTTTTAGGGTTTCCTTTATATATATTATCATGTCATCTGCATATAATGGCAACTTTACCTCTTCCCTTCCAATTTGGTTAGATTTTATTTCTTTTTCTTGTCTGATTGTTGTGGCTAGGACTTCCAATACTATGTTGAAGAGAAGACGTGAGAGTGGGTATCCTTGTCTTGTTCCAGATTTTAGCGGGAAGGCTTTCAGCTTATGAACGTTGAGTATTATATTGGCTGTGGCTTTGTCATAAATAGCTTTTATTATGTTGAGATATGTTTCCTCTGTACCCACGTTGGTAAGTGTTTTTACCATGAATGGATGTTGAAGCTTTTCAAATGCTTTTTCGCCATCTATTGAGATGATCGTTTGTTTCTTGTTTTTCCTTTGTCGATGGGGTGTATCATGTTGATTGATTTGCATATGTTGAAACAGCTTTGTGAAACTGGGGTGAATCAAATTTGGTCATGGTGTATGATCCTCTTTATGTGTTGTCGGATTCGGTTTTCTAATATTCAGTTGAGAATTTTTGAATCTATATTTATCAATGATATTGGCCTGCAGTTTTCTTTTTCGGTAGTGTCTTTCTCTGTGGTTTTTTTAAAAGTCTTTATTGAATTTGTTCCAATATTGCTTCTGTTTTATGTTTTGGTTTCTTGTTTGTGAGGCATGTGGGATCTTAGCTCCAAAACCAGGGATCAAACCCGCACCCCCTGCACTGGAAGGCAAAATCTTAACTGCTGGACCACGAGAAAAGTCCCCATCTGTTTTATTTGTTTTTTTTTTTTAAGTAAATTTCTTTCTTTATTTATTTTTGGATGCATTGGACATTCGTTGCTGTGCTTGGGCTCTCTCTAGTTGCGGTGAGCGGGGGCTACTCTTCGTTGTGGTGTGCAGGCTGTTCATTGTGGTGGCTTCTTTTGTTGCAGACCATGGGCTCTAGGTGCGTGGCCTTCAGCAGTTGTGGCTATCAGGCTCAGTAGTTGTGGCTCGTGGGCTGTAGAGTGCAGGCTCAGTAGTTGTGGCACACAGGCTTAGTTGCTCCATGGCATGTGGGATCTTTCCAGACCAGGTCTCGAACCTATGTCCCCTGCAGTGGCAGACAGATTCTTAACCACTGTGCCACCAGGGAAGTCCCCCCTCCCCATCTGTTTTTGATATCAGCGTGATAGTGGCTTCATAGAATGTCTTTGGAAGTATTCCTTACTCTTCAATCTTTTCGAAGAGTTTGAGAAGAATCAGTGTAAGTTCTGCTTTTTATATTTGGTAGAATTTGCCTGTGAAACCATCTGATCCTGGACTTCTGTTGCTAGGGAGTTTTTTTAAATTACAGATTCTATTTTTTTTTAAATTCTATTTATTTATTTATTTATTTTGGCTGTGTTGGGTCTTCGTTTCTGTGCGAGGGCTTTCTCTAGTTGCAGCGAGCGGGGGCCACTCTTCATCACGGTGCGTGGGCCTCTCACTATCGTGACCTCTCTTGTTGTGGAGCACGGGCTCCAGACGCTCAGGCTCAGTAGTTGTGGCTCACGGTCCCAGTTGCTCCGCCGCATGTGGGATCTTCCTAGACCAGGGCTCGAACCCGTGTCCCCTGCATTGGCAGGAAGATTCTCAACCACCGCGCCACCAGGGAAGCCCTCTATTTTGCTTTTAGTGATCAGTATGTTCAAGTTATCTATTTCTTCTTGATTCAGTTATGTTCGGCTGTAAAAAAGCAAAATATATTTTTAAGTTATGTTAGCAGCTAAATACTTACCATGTATTAGACCACAAAAGAGAGAAGAAAAAATATTAAAATATTTTTTCAAATACAACAAGTATTGAAATGTTTTAAAGAAATTGGTATAATAATACTAATTACAATAATGACAAATTGTTCTGAACTTAAAGACTACTTATATCTAAGATGCATATTATATGGTTATTGTTTTATTGTTTTTAAATACATGGAATGTTTTCTCCTTTCTAATGTAATTCTTTTATTTTACCTGTATATTGTGAAAAAAATTTAGTTGCACATAATATAAAAAATTACACTTTAATAGGAGATATTAATCCATTTACATTTACTATAGTACTGAAAATACTTAGGTTTAGCGTTCCATGTCATGGAGTGCTCTTTTTTATTTATTTATTTTTAAAAAAGATTTAATTTGGAGGGGGGGCCATAAATTATTCATTTATTTATTTATTTAATTTTAACATCTTTATTGGACTATAATTGCTTTACAATGGTGTGTTAGTCTCTGCTTTAGAACAAAGTGAATCAGCTAAACATATCCATATATCCCCATATCTCCTCCCTGTTGCATCTCCCTCCCGCCCTCCCTATCCCACCCCTCTAAGTGGTCATAAAGCACTGAGCTGATCTCCCTCTTCTATGCAGCTGTTTCCTACTAGCTAGCTATTTTACATTTGGTAGTATATATAAGTCCATGCCACTCTCTCACTTCGTCCCAGCTTACCCTTCCACCTCCCCATGTCCTCAAGTCCATTCTCTATGTCTGCGTCTTTATTCCTGTCCTGTCCCTAGGTTCTTCCCAACCGTTTCTTTTCCTTTTCTTTTTAGATTCCACATATATGTGTTAGCATACAGTATTTGTTTTTCTCTTTCTGACTTACTTCACTCTGTATGATAGACTCTAGGTCCATCCATCTCACTACAAATAACTCAATTTCATTTCTTTTTATGGCTGAGTAATATTCCATTTTATATTGAAGATGTGCAACATCTTTTTTACCCATTCATCAGTTGATGGACACTTAGGTTGCTTCCATGTCCTGGCTATTGCAAATAGAGCTGCAATGAACATTGTGGCACATGACTCTTTTTGAATTATGGTTTTCTCCAGGTATATGCCCAGTAGTGGGATTGCTGTGTCATATGGTAGTTCTATTTTTAGTTTTTTAAGGAACCTCGATACCGTTCTCGATAGTGGCTGTATCAATTTACACTCCCACCAACGGTGCAAGAGGGTTCCCTTTTTTCCACACCTCTGCAGCATTTATTGTTTATAGATTTTTTTGATGATGGTCATTCTTACCTGTGTGTGGTGATACCTCATTGTAATTTCGACTTGCATTTCTCTAATGATCAGTGATGTTGAGCATTCTTTCATGTGTTTGTTGGCAATCTGTATATCTTCTTTGGAGAAATGTCTATTTAGGTCTTCTGCCCATTTATGGATTGGGTTGTTTGTGTTTTTTTTTTTGATATTGAGCTGCATGGGCTGCTTGTAAAGTTTGGAGATTAATCCTTTGTCAGCTGCTTCGTTGGCAAATATTTTCTCCCATTCTGAGGGTGGCCTTTTCGTCTTGTTTACGTTTTCCTTTGCTGTGCAAAAGCTTTTAAGTCTCCTTAGGTCACATTTGTTTATGTTTCTTTTTAATTTCCGTTTTCTAGGAGGTGGGTCAAAAAGGATCTTGCTGTGATTGATGTCATAGAGTGTTCTGCCTATGTTTTCCTCTAAGAGTTTGATAGTGTCTGGCCTTACATTTAGGTCTTTAATCCATTTTGAATTTATTTTTGTTTATGGTGTTAGGGAGTCTTCTAATATCATTCTTTTACTGGTAGCTGTCCAGTTTTCCCAGCACCACTTATTGAAGAGGCTGTGATTTCTCCATTGTATATTCTTGCCTCCTTTATCAAAATTAAGTTGACCATATGTGTATGGGTTTATGTCTGGGCTTTCTCTTCTGTTCCATTGCTCTATATTTCTGTTTTTGTGCCAGTACCATACTGTCTTCACTACTGTAGCTTTGTAGTATTGTCTGAAGTCAGGGAGCCTGATTCCTCCAGCTCTGTTTTTCTTCTCAAGATTGCTTTGGCTGTTCGGGGTCTTTTGTGTTTCCATACAAATTGTGAAATTTTTTTGTTCTAGTTCTCTGAAAAGTTCCATTGGTAGTTTGATAGGGATTGCATTGAATCTGTAGATTGCTTTGGGTAGTAGAGTCATTTTCACAATGTTGATTCTTCCAATCCAAGAACATGGTATATCTCTGTATCTGTTTGTGTCGTCTTTGACTTCTTTCATCAGTGTCTTATAGTTTGCTGAGTAAACGTCTTTTGTCTCCTTAGGTAGGTTTATTCCTAGGTATTTTATTCTTTGTGTTGCAGTGGTAAATGGGAGTGTTTCCCTAATTTCTCTTTCAGAAGTTTCATCTTTAGTGTATAGGAATGAAAGAGATATCTGTACATTAATTTTGTATCCTGCAACCTTACCAGTTCATTGATTAACTCTAATAGGTTTCTGGAAGCATCTTTAGGATTCTCTATGTATAGTATCATGTCATCTGCAAACAGTGAGAGCTTAACTTCTTCTTTTCCGATTTGGATTCCTTTTATTTCTTTTTCTTCTCTGATTGCTGTAGCTAAAAATTCCAAAAGTGTGTGAAATAATAGTGGTGAGAGTGGGCAACCTTGTCTTGTTCCTGATCTTGGTGGAAATGGTTTCACTTTTTCACCATTGAGAACGATGCTGGCTGTGGGTTTGTCATATATGGCCTTTATTATGTTGAGGAAAGTTCCCTCTATGCCTACTTTCTGGAGGGTTTTTATGATAAATGGGTGTTTAATATTGTCGAAAGCATTTTCTGCATCTATTGAGATGACCATATTGTTTTTATCCTTCAGTTTTTTAATATGGTGTATCACATTGATTTGCATGTATTGAAGAATCCTTGCATCCCTGGGATAAACCCCACTTGATCATGGTGTATGATCCTTTTAAGGCGCTGTTGGATTCTGTTTGCTAGTATTGTGCAGTGGATTTTTGCAGCTATGTTCATCAGTGATATTGACCTGTAGTTTTCTTTCTTTGTGGCATCTTTGTCTGGTTTTGGTGTCAGGGAGATGGTGGTCTCATAGAATAAGTTTGGGAGAGTTCCTCCCTCTGCTATATTTTGGAAGAGTTTGAGAAGGATAGGTGTTAACTCTTCTCTAAATGTTTGATAGAATTTGCCTGTGAAGCCATCTGGTCCTGGGCTTTTGTTTGTTGGAAGATTTTTTAATCACAGTCTCAAGTTCAGTGCTTGGGATTGGTTTGTTTGTAGTTTCTATTTCTTCCTGGTTCAGTCTTGGAAGGTTGTGCTTTTCTAAGAATTTGTCCAGTTCTTCCAGGTTGTCCATTTTATTGGCATATAGTTGCTTGCAGTGATCTCTCATGATCCTTTGTATGTCTGCAGTGTCAGTTGTTACTTCTCCTTTTTCATTTGTAATTCTATTGATTTGAGTCGTCTCCCTTTTTTTCTTGATGAGTCTGGCTAATGGTTTATCAATTTTGTGTATCCTCTCAAGGAACCAGCTTTTAGTTTTTTTGATCTTTGCTGTTGTTTCCTTCATTTCTTTTTCATTTATTTCTGGTCTGATCTTTATGATGTCTTTCCTCTGCTGACTTTGTTTTTTTTTTTTTCTTTCTTTCTCTAATTGCTTTAGGTGTAAGGTTAACTTGTTTATTTGAGATATTTCTTGTTTCTTGAGGTAGGATTGTATTGCTATAAACTTCTCTCTTAGAACTGCTCTTGCTGCATCCCATAGGTTTTGGGTCTTCATGTTTTCATTGTCATTTGTTTCTAGGTATTTTTTTATTTCCTCTTTGATTTCTTCAGTGATGTCTTGGTTATTAAGTAGTGTATTGTTGAGCGTCCATGTGTTTTTATGTTTTACAGATTTTTTTCCTGTAATTGATATCTAGTCTGATAGCATTGTGGTCGGAAAAGATACTTGATACGATTTCAATTTTCTTATATTTACCAAGGCTTGATTTGTGACCCAAGATATGATCTATATCCTGGAGAATGTTCCAGGAGCACTTGAGAAAAAGTGTATTCTGTTGTTTTTGAATGGAATGTCCTATAAATATCAATTAAGTCCATCTTGTTTAATGTATCATTTAAAGCTTGTGTTTCCTTATTTATTTTCATTGCGGATGATCTGTTCATTGGTGAAAGAGGGGTGCTAAAGTCCCCTACTATGATTGTGTTACTGTCGATTTCCCCTTTTATGGCTGTTAGCGTTTGCCTTATGTTTTGAGGTGCTCCTATGTTGGGTGCATAAAATTATACAATTGTTATATCTTCTTCTTGGATTGATCCCTTGATCATTATGTAGTGTCCTTCTTTGTCTCCTGTAATAGTCTTTATTTTAAAGTCATTTTTGTCTGATATGAGAATTGCTACTCTAGCTTTCTTTTGATTTCCATTTGCATGGAATATCTTATTCCATCCCCTCACTTTCCATCTGTATGTGTCCCTATGTCTGAGGTGGGTCTCTTGTAGACCACATACATACCGGTCGTGTTTTCGGATCCATTCAGCCAGTCTATGTCTTTTGGTTGGAGCATTTAATCCATTTACATTTAAGGTAATTATTGATATGTATGTTCTTATTACCATTTTCTTAATTGTTTTGGGTTTCTTATTGTAGGTCTTTTCCTTCTCTTGTGTTTCCTGCCTAGAGAAGTTCCTTTAGCATTTGTTGTCAAGCGGGTTTGGTGGTGCTGAATTCTCTTAGCTTCTGCTTGTCTGTAAAGGTTTTAATTTCTCTGTCGAATCTGTACGAGATCCTTGGTGGGTCGAGTAATCTTGGTTGTAGCTTTTCCCCTTTCATTACTTTAAATATGTCCTGCCAGTCCCTTCTGGCTTGCAGAGTTTCTGCTGAAAGTTCAGCTGTTAAGCTTACGAGGATTCCCTTGTATGTTATTTGTTGTTTTTCCCTTGCTGCTTTTAATATTTTTTCTTTGTATTTAATTTTTGATAGTTTGATTAATATATGTTTTGGCATGTTTCTCCTTGGGTTTATCTTGTATGGGACTCCCTGCGCTTCCTGGACTTGATTAACGATTTCCTTCCCCATATTAGGGAAGTTTTCAACTATAATCTCTTTAAATATTTTCTCAGTGTCTTTCTTTTTCTCTTCTACTTCTGGGAACCCTATATTCGAATGTTGGTGCGTTTAATGTTTTCCCAGAGATGTCTCAGATTGTCCTCAATTCTTTTCATTCTTTTTTCTTTATTTTGCTTTGCAGTAGTTATTTCCACTATTTTATCTTCCAGGTCATTTATCCATTCTTCTGCCTCAGTTATTCTGCTATTGTTTCCTTCTAGAGAATTTTTAATTCCATTTATTGTGTTGTTCATCATTGTTTGTTTGCTCTTTAGTTCTTCTAGGTCCTTGTTAAACGTTTCTTGTCTATTCTCCATTCCAGTACCAAGATTTGGGGTCATCTTTACTATCATTACTCTGAATTCATTTTCAGGTAGACTGCCTATTTCCTCCACGTTTGGTCTGGTGGGTTTTTACCTTGCTCCTTCATCTGCTGTGTGTTTCTGTGTCTTCTCATTTGGCTTTGGGGACTGTGTTTGGGGTCTCCTTTTCAGAGGCTGCAGATTCGTAGTTCCCGTTGTATTTGGTGTCTGCCCCCAGTGGCTAAGGTTGGTTCAGTGGGTTGTGTAGGCTTTCTGATGGAGGGGACTGGTGCCTGTGTTCTGGTGGGTGTGTCTGGATCTTGTCTTTATGGTGGACAGATCCGCATCTGGTGGTGTGTTTTGGGGTGTCTGTGACCTTATTGTGATTTTCGGCAGCCTCTCTGCTAATGGGTGGGCCTGCATTCCTGTCTTGCTAGTTGTTTGGCATGGGATGTCCAGCACTGGATCTTGCTGGTCTCTGAGTGGAGCTGGGTCTTAGCGTTGAGACGGATATCTCTGGAAGAGCTTTCGCCATTTGATATTACAAGGTGCCAGAGGTCTCTGTTAGACCAATGTCCTGAACTCGGCTCTCCCACCTCAGAGGCACAGGCTTGACACCCGGCTGGAGCACCAAGACCCTGTCAGCCACACAGCTGGGGGTGAGAGCAAGAGGTAGCTTTGGTACATCTCAAAGACCACCACTGAGCTTCACTGACCATTTTCTCTCCAGAAGTGAAGAAAACAAAATTCAGACTTTGGCTAGTCAGCCACTTTGGTAGCCAGCCTCCAAGATGGACCTAATTATCCCCTAATTATCTCCCAGTCTCCATGTACCAGTGTGGCTCCTCGCACTTGAAAAGGGTTGAGTGTTTAACTAATAAGAAATTGCAGAAATGACAAAGTGCAGCTTCCAAAGTTATAAAAGACATTGCAGCTTCTGCTTTGGTTTCTGCTAGATCACTCATCCTGGGGTAAGCCAGCTGCCATGTCATGAGGACACTCAAGCAGCCCTAAGGAGAGATCCATGTGGCAAGGAACTGAGGCCTCTTACCTACAGCCACGTGAGTGAGTCATCTCAGAAGTCAAAAGATTTAATTTTTTAAATTTTTGGTTGTGTTGGGTCTTCGTTGCTGCACAGGGTTTCTCCAGTTGTTACTAGAGAAGCAGGGGTCACTCATCGTTGTGGTGCACGGGCTTCTCCTTGCGGTGGTTTCTCTTGTTGTGGAGTATGGGCTCTAGGTGCATGGGCTTCAGTAGTTGTGTCGTGCAGGCTCAATAGTTGTTGCTTGCAGGCTCTAGAGCACAGGCTCAGTACTTGTGGCACACAGGCTTAGTTGCTCTGCGGCATGTGGGATCTTCCCAGACCAGGGATGGAACCCCTGTTCCCTGCATTGGCAGGCAAATTCTTACCCACTGTGCCACCAGGGAAGTCCAGTGTGCTCTTTTTTAAAACTAGTCT
Source organism: Balaenoptera physalus (assembly GCF_965194825.1). Lineage (NCBI taxonomy): Eukaryota > Metazoa > Chordata > Mammalia > Artiodactyla > Balaenopteridae > Balaenoptera > Balaenoptera physalus. Next base: position 365,767 of record NW_028125980.1, on the reverse strand, counting down.
GTTTTCATTATTTTCTATCTTAACGATTCTGTATTAAAGAAAAAAATAATAATACTCCTTTCTACCCCTCCTCTTTGAGGATTATATATGAAGAAGTATGTCTTATTTATTAACCTCAAATTTTCACCTTACTTTTAAGAAGTAATCACAATGTCAAGTATTTAATACTTTTCACTTCCACCTTGAAAAGCATGGATATTAAAGTGCTAATACAATTACCTTCCCTGGTCTATCTTTTTTAGTTTTTGTTATGTATAAAAAACAACGAAAAACATGCATGGTTTGTAAGGAAATGACACATTTCAGAAAATTCAGCATCTGAATACACTCTAAACATAGCTTCTAGATAAAGACACAGAAAATTGCCAGATACTCAGAGGCCCCCTGGTCCCATTCTAGTGACTCCTCTTAAGGTTTAATATTGTTCTGGTATCTAACAAAAAGATAACTTTACCTGTATTTTGTATTTTATATAAATGTTATGGCACAGTAAAATCACTTTTGGATTGGGCTTTTTTATTTTATGTTGTTTGTGAATATGCCTATATGGTTGCATGTTGTTGTGATCATGCATTGCCACTGTTGCATAGGATTCCATAATGTAAATATTTAACTATTAATTAATTTATTCCAATGTGTATTACAATATGAGTGATTTTCAGTTTGTGTCTATTGAGAACAGCACTGGTATATAAATTCTAGAACTTGAGCTTTGGTGGTGTGTGTATAAATTATTGTTCAGTATACACGTAGTAGTAAAATTTTCGAGTCATAGCTTTCTTGTGTTTATCTTTTTAGATATTTCTAAATATTTTCAAAACATTTGTATGATTTTTCATCTTCAGCAGCAGTGAATGAGATTCAAGGATTATACACATTCTTGTCAAACTTGATAATACCTGTCATTTTCATTTGAACTTTCTGGTTTGTCAGTGATAATTCCTGGTATCACGCTTTTGCATTTAATTGACTACTAAGAAGCCAAGCATCTTTTGATATGTTTACTTAACATTCTGTACTCTCTTTTTTGAAATATCTTTTGGTATATTTTCCCCATTTTGCTATTCCATTATCTTCTTATTGAAGACTTCCTTTTTTTTTAACATCTGAAGACTTCTTATTTCGGAGTTTTTAATACATGCTTGAGATGAGTTCTTCTCTCTTTCTGTCTCTCCTTCTCTTTCTTTAGATGAGTGTCAGTTTTTAATGTTAATAACATCTAATTTGTTATTTTCCTCTTTATTTATTTAGTCTTATTTCTATTTATTTATGTAGTCTTCTTACCTGTAGCAGAACACATTATTTATTCTAAACCACAAATATGTTTTCATTTCTTCAATAAATGTAATTATTAAGCTTTAAATTTAAGTTAACTTTCTAAACTAAATATGTTGTATCATAGTGAGTATTAATTTTTCTATGACAGCTGAAAGGTTACATTTATTCAGAAAATGTTGTACCAGCTTTCTTTTCATTTGCTCCTACTTCTCATTGATTCACAGTGGTAAACATCACTTCATCCATGGATCTGACTTTTCTCTGATTTCTCATGGTCATTCTCACTAATTCGTCTTGCCTCCTGAAATCTTTAGCAATCCCCTTATTCCACAGAAGCAAAAACCTTCCTTGGGCCTTTTTCCTCAGAAGATTGATTATTGCCACATTTTAAATGGGAGATTGCAATAAGTTAGGAGAAAATGCCACAAGGGTCTCTCATTTTTTTTTCACATCCTGTATCAGCCTCTGCTTGCACTCTCTGTTCAAAGATATCTGTGCAACACATTGATGGAAGATGCCACTTGTTTCTCTCCTTGGGGAAAAGACAGATTAATTACCTAACAAATAAAATAAAGAGAGTGTCTTGCTCTTTTCAAATGTTGGACAGGATTGCTTGCATCCTAATTTAAATGTTTCAGGTGACTGAAGCTTAAGATTCCTAAGTTTTAATCCATACTTGCACCATGCACAGCACCCAACAGGAGAGCTTTACATAACCCCATGAGACACTTGTGTGCAAGTGGAACAGATAAAAATATAAAACTATTGCTGTCTTTTTGTGTCATAAAAATGATTTTTTGTCTCATTTAAAATATTTTTTTTCTAAAATCCAAAAACGTGTCAGGCTAAAATATTGTTATTTCAAATATGGTAAAATCGAAGACCCTTCAAATTTCTTTCCAGTTTTGTTGATGATGGGATGCCATCAGAGATATGACTTCATTAATAAACACAATAGGTAAGATTCCTTCATAGGCCTGATTGGGGAATACGAAAATAAACCCCAGAAAATTCTGGACATTTTCTAGTTCTCAAATATTGGTTAAGATGGTAGAAAGGGCCCTTCATTGTCCTATATGTTAATGCAGATCAATTGTGAGAGGTGGGGATAAAACAAGCAGCCTAAATATCCTTTATGTTTGTTGTACTACTAGTAGAAAGAGGAAGTGTCAACATGTCACCATGGTTGATATAGCAAATAAGCTGCTTGAAACTACACAGAAATGTACCTGCTTGTATTTTCTGTGCAGTTACCCTCTCTTTTGGTGTGCCCTGATACCTCCCTCAACTTATGTACCAACTCCAGCAGCATTAAGCAGAAATCCAAAGAAACCTATTCTTTGGAATTATGAGGAAGGGAAGAGTCAAACATTTTATAACATGCTCTATACAAGGATACACGTCACCATCCTTATCTATGTCGTGCCATGCATGGAGGGTCGGTAGGTTCAGGGGATTCTGGAAGTACCAAGTTCTGTGGGGTTAATCACAGTTCCATTCATGGGCAGTAAAAGAGAAGGGCCTTATCTTGGTCACTTTCTCAATGCTAGTAGCTACAAAAAGTAGAGGATAGCAGACATCTTAGGGAGAAGAACCAACATTAAATGAAATGTCCTAATTACTCTAGGCAACCTCTCATGGTGGCCTCCCATAGCTCCTCAAATCCCTACATACTTGCACAAGGGATAGTGTAATATTACTGGAGTGTCTGACTGCAGATTAACATTATTTTTGTTGAAAAAAATAAAAATAGGTTCAAGTGATAGGGTTTGAAAAGGGTTCACAGTGTGAAGGAAACTATTGTAACAATGTGGACAGAACCCTTTGGATGGATTTATCATGTTTTTTTTTTTTTTTTTTTGCTGCTTCAGAATCTGTAGTAGCGATTGGTGTGTTCCATGATACATCCCCGCTTCTTATAAGTTTTAGATGGAATACCCCATTAGGAAGAAGTGCACGTAAGGAAGATTAGTGAGTCAAACTCCTCTGCCCTCTGTCAGCAGTGGGTGCAAAGGGATTTAGACCAAGTGCTTTCATCCTTTGATTTGCAAAGTTTTCACTATATGAATGATGTTTTGTTTGTTTGCAGGTCAGGAGCCTTGGTCTCAATATCCCTGTTTAAAAAGTGTTATCACGTGTCTGCCAGAAAGAATTGCTAATGATACTGGGAAAAATTGAGAGTTATCCTTAACAATTAAGGGTTTTGTAGCAACATGGATGGACCTAGAGATTGTTATACTGAGTGAAGCAAGTCAGACACAGAAAGACAGATATCATATGATATTGCTTATATGAGGAATCTATAAAAGAAAAAAAAAGGTACAAATGAATTTATTTACACAACAGAAATAGAATCATGGATATAGAAAACAAACTTTTGGTTACCAGGGAATAAGTGGGGAAGGGATAAATTGGGAGTTTGGGACTGACTTATACGCACTACTATATATAAAATAGATAAAGACCTGCTTTATAGCACAGGGAACTCTACTCAGTGGTCTGTACTGGCGTATACGGAAAAAGAATCTTATAAAAAAAAAAACAGGGCTTTTGGGATTATATAATAAATATAAATGTGCAAACCTTTAACATGAAAGGAAAAATCAGTTAACTCTGTGGTCCCTGTTATGGTGTAAATATTTTGTACCTCTAATTTTAAAATTTAGAAACCCAGCTCCCATGTTGATGGTATTAGGAGGTGGGGCTTTTGGGAGGTGATTAGGTTATGAGGCCAGAGACCTCAAACATGGGATTAGTGACCTAATAAATGTAGCACACAGAAGATCTTATGCCCATTCCATGATTTCATTGCCGAGCGAGAAGACCCACATTATGAACCAGAAATTGGTCCCTCGCCAGACACTAAGTCAGCGGGCAACTTGTTCGTTTTTAAAAAAAAATAATTAGATAATTAATTAATTAATTTTTTGGCTGTGTTGGGTCTTTGGTGCGGTGTGCGGGCTTCTCATTGAGTGGCTTCTCTTGTTACGGAGCACCGGCTCTAGGCGTGTGGGTTTCAGTGGTTGTGGCTCACAGGCTCAGTAGTTGTGGCCCGTGGACTGTAGAGCACAGGCTCAGTATTTGTGGTGCACGGGCTTAGTTGTTCCATGGTATGTGGGATCTTCCTGGACCAGGGCTCGAACCCTTGTCCCCTTTATTGGTAGGCAGATTCTTAACCACTGCACCTCCAGGGAAGGCCCTGGTTACTTGTTCTTGAACTTTTCAGCCTCAGCAATTATGAGAAAACAAAAATATTCTGTTGTTTATAAAATACCAAGTCTCTCGTATTTTGTTTTAGCAGTCAAAGAGCTGGCTGAGGAGAAATATCTGTGAGCTTGAAGACATATCAGGAGAAACCTTTAAATCTCAAAAGAAAAGAGAAAATGGGCGGGAAAGGAATCAACAGAACAGAGTAATCAATAATTGTGGAACAATGAAAAATGCTGTGACCTATACATAATGGGTATAGCAGGAGGAGAATAAAGATAATAAAGAACAGAAAATATTTTTTAAAAATGACTGAGAATCTCCCCAAATGAATGTCTGACACTAAATCCACAACATCCAAACTTAGAAGAACATATGAATAGTAAAGAAAACTGACCAATATCTCTCAGGAACATCAATGCAAAAATCCTCAACAAAATATTACCAAATCGAATCCAACAATATTTTGAGAGAATTTTATATCATGAATGAGAGGAAATAATCCCAGGTATGAAAGGCTGGTTCCACATTCTAGAATCAAATAATTATATCCATCATATCAACACCTTAAAGACAATCATTAGCATATCAATAGATTCAGAAGACCTTTGAAAAAATCTAACACCCATTCTTCATAAAAACTCTCAGTTAAAGAAATAGACTGGAGCTTTCTCAAGTTGATAACAAAGATTTACAGGAAACTTTTATCTGACATCATGATTAATGGTCAAAACCATGAAGCTTTTCCACTAAGTTCAGGTAAAAGCAAGGATGTCCCCTTTCATGACTCCTTTTCCATATTTTACTCCAATTCCTGCTAATGCAATAAGGCACGAAAATAAATAAAACCAATACAGATTGGGTAGAAAAAAATGAAAGCAACCTAAATAAAATGTGGACCAATATACTTTATGGACACCTCACCAAAGAAAATAGACACTATGCATATAAGTATACAGAAGAATAATCCAGATTACATGCTGCCATGAAAAAGCAAATTAAAAATACAATTCCATACCACTATGTAACACTTAGAATGGCTAAAATGTGAACAATGACAAGAACAAATTCTGTAGGAGATGTGGAACAATAGGAAATGTCATTTGTCATTGGTGGAAATGAAAAATAATACAGCTACTTTGGTAGTCTGATTGACACTTGCTAGAATAGTGAGCATTCCATTACTGTACAATCCGTCAAGTGTTCTCATGGATATTTACTGAAAGTAGTTTAAAACATACTTCCAGAGGAAAACCTGCATATGGATATTTATAGCACCTAATTCAATATTGCCAAAATGTGAAGGAAACTAAGGTGTCCTCCAATAGGTGAATGAAATGATATAGTATTAATATATTCTGGGAATGGGATAATATTGAGCACTAAAAAAGTAAGCTATCAAGCCATATAAAGAGATGGGAATTCTTTTTTTTTCTTTTGAAATATAGGTGATTTTCCTTCTTTTGAAATTTAAATTTTATTGGAGTATAGTTGATTTACAATGTTGTGTTCATTTCAGCTGCACAGCAAGTGATTCAGTTACACATATGCATATATTCATTCTTTATCAGATTCTTTACTGATAACGGTATTCCCAGAATACTGAGTAGAGCTCCCTGTGCTATACAGTAGGTCCTTGTTGCTTATCTGTTATATATAGTAGTATTCGTATGTTTACCCCAAGCTCCTGATTTATCCCTACCCCCCACCTCTCCCCTTTGGTAACCATAAGTTTGTTTTCCAAGTCTGTGAGTCTGCCTCTGTTTTGTAAGTTAGTTCATTTGTATCAATTTTTAGCTTCCACCTAGAAGTGATATCATCCAATATTTGTCTTACTCTGTCTGACTTACTTCACTTAGTACAATCATCTCTAGGTCCATCCATGTTACTGCAACTGGCATTATTTTCCTCTATTTTATGGCTGAGTCATATTCCATTATATATATGTATCACATATTCTTTACCTATATTCATATGTTGATGGACATTTTGGTTGCTTCCATGTCTTCGCTATTGTAAAGAGTGTTGCAGTGAACATTGGGGAAGATGTGTCTTTTCGATTTATGCTTTCCTCCAGATATGCACACAGGAGTGAACTTGCTGGATCATCTGGTAGCTCTATTTTATTTTATTTTACTTCATTTCATTTCAATTTCAATTTTTTTTGGAATAGAGTTGATTTACAATGTTGTGTTACTTTCTGCTGCACAGCACAGTGAAGCAGTTATACATATATCCAATCCTTTTTGGATTCCTTTCCCATACAGGTCATTACAGAGTATTGAGTAGAGTTCCCTGTGCTATACAGTAAGCCCTTATTTGTTATCTCTTTTATATATAGTGGTGTGTATATGTCAATCCCAATTTCCAATTTATCCCTCCCACCTCCCCTTACTCTGGTAACCTCCATTCTGTGCTCCATAGTGGCTGTTACCAATTGGCATTGCCACCGATAGCATAGAATTGGTGGTGCAGTGGTTAAGAATCTGCCTGCCAGTTCAGGGGACACAGGTTGGAGCCCTGGCCCGGGAAGATCTCACATGCCACAGAACAAGTAAGCCCGTGCACCACAGCTACTCAGTCTGCGCTCTAGAGCCCACGAACCACAACTACTGAAGCCTGTGTGCCTACAGCTTGTGCTCCACAACAAGAGAAGCCACCACAAAGACAAGGCTTCGTACCACAATGATGAGTAGCCCCCGCTTGCTGCAACTATAGAAAAGCCGCACACAGCAACGAACACCCAACGCAGATTAAAAAAAAAAAATAAGTAGTAGGTTTCTCTTTTTTCCACACCCTCTGAAGCATTTCTTGTTTGTAGACATTGTGATGGTGGCTATTCTGAGTGGTTCCAGATGATACTTCTTGGTACATCTGATTTGCATTTGTCTAACATAAAGCAATGGTGAGTATCTTCATATGTGCTTTTTTTTTGAACAGTGTCAGTAAGATTTACCCCTTGAAAAAGGGTTATTGAAAGGTTGCCTTGTTTTGAAGTCTACTTCGATTACCTACCCCAAGACATTTTTGGAGGGCTGTTTTCATTTACAGCTCCCCAGGCATTGTGAATATGAAGTGCGTATAAGGTCCAGTTTTAGAATTGTTGTTGTGGGAAACAGAAGGCGGCAGGGTTTCTACTGTCCCTCTCTGGTTACTGACACAACCTTAGGTGTAGGGCAAGTCCTGTTCTTGGGTATTAAATTAGAGTGGAATGTGCCTGTCCAAACATGTAAGGGCTTCTGTCCCATTCCTTCTTCCCCCTTACCCTTCATCCCCCGAACAAGTATAAACCCCTGCAAAATCACCTGTTGAGGATGCTGTCTTGTAGAGTGGGATGACCCTTACGAAGGAGTCGGGAGGTCGGAACCCAAACACCAGGATATGTTGAGAGCAGGTGATTTTCCAAATGTCATCCAGCCCAGAGAGTCCACCATCCTTTGGGTGTCAGAGGGTTGGTTTAGTAGTATGAGGGCACACTTAGATCTGGAGATAGTGATCCCATGCAGAGGGGACCAGGTTGCACATGTTCAAGGGGGGCGAATTAGCTGGCATATCCTCCCGAGGTCCTCAGGCCTACAACAGTCCAGCCTTGGGAACAAATTGTGTCTGTGTCCAGGGATGTGACACTAGTACGTTCACTGCGACTAAACAAATTTAGTGATTATTTTTCTTTTCTTTTTAACTTAATTTTAAATTTATAATGGAGTATATAGTTGATTTATCATGTTGTGTTCATTTTTGACATACACCAACATGATTCATTTATACAGAGATAACTATATATTCTTTTTAGAATTATTTTCCCATTGAGGTTACTAAAGGGTGTTGAGAAGAGTTCCAAGTGCTCTACAGCAGGTCCATGTTGATTACAAGTTTTCTCTCTGTAAATATGTATATACAAACTCCAACCTCATGATTTATGCCTCCAACACACCTTTCCAGTTTGGTAACCATAAGTTTGTGTTCTAAGTCTATCACTCTGTTTCTGTGTTGTAAGATAGTACCTTTCTATCAATTTTTAGATTCCACCGATAAGTAATATCATATGATATTTTTCATTGCCTGATTTATGACACTTAATATGAATGTATGTAGGTCCTTCTGAGTGGCCCTAAATGGCCTTATTTCATTCACTTCATGGCTGAGTAATATTCCATTGTACATATCTACCATAATTTCTTTATCCATTCTTCCCTCCAAGGACTTTTAGGTAGCTTCCGAGTAGAGGCTCTTGTAAACAGGGCTGCATAAATTTTAGAGTGCCTGGGTCCTGTCAATTTACGTATTTTCCAAGATACAGGCCCAGGAGTGGAAGCACCATATGCTCTGAAGCTCTGGTTTTTAGATTTTCAAGGAATCACCACCCACTTCTCCAGAGTGTCTGTTAGCAATTTACATTCCCACCATCAGCTTGTCAGGGTTCCCTTTTCTCCACGCCCTGTCCTGCATTTCAGGTTTTACAGTTTGTGAGGTTGGCCATTCTGACTGGTGCGAAGTGATATCTCTTTGTAGTATTAATTTACATTGCCCGCCTGTTTTGTTGGCCAAAAATGGAGTAAGGGTTTTTCCTGAATATATTAAGGAATAACACATACGGCCTTTTTGGCAAACTGCATCATTGGCTATGTTCAGCAGCTTTGCATGTGCTTTGATGACGAGTGCAAACTACCCCTTGAAATCCCTTTCCTGCAATTCCGCCTTGCTTACAAGGCCTTTACGAATACTTGGCTCAAGAAATGACTCCATTAGAGGTGTCAATTACAACCCTGCATGTTTGTGAATTGCAGTGCCCCTGAGCACCAGTTTTCAACTTGTTTAGGGAAGCAGACACAAAGGGGCAGGATTTCTACAGACCCATTCCAGTTACTGGGGCACCTGAAGGATAGGGAAATTCTTCTTCCAGGTAGGAAACTAGAGTGGCATATGCCTGTCCAAACATCTAAGGCTTGTGTCTCATTCCATCCCGCCATTCCCCTTCTTCACCGGAAAATTCCAAGCCGTGCAAAACCGGCTGTTGAGTGTGCTGCCTTCCCAAAGTGGGGAGACTCTAAGGAAAGGAGCTGGGGAACCCGAATACCAGGAGACGTGGAGATGAGGTGACTTTTCCAAACTCTTCCCGATCAGATGGTGTACCATCCTCTGGATGTGCCATGCATGTTTTAGCTGTAGGAAGGGTCCCCTGCACCTGGAGATATGGAACCCATGGAATGGGGGCCAGGCAGTATTACTCTAAAAGTGCTGCATTTGCTGTCCCATCCTCACGAAGCCTCTCAGACCAACGAGTGTAGAGCCTTAGGTCCCATCCAGCTCTGTGTCTAGATGTGGTCGGTCCAGGTTGCATCACAGCCCTTGAACAAATTTTGTAAGAATTTCTCTCTCTCTCACTGTCTTTATTTTGTTCTTGTTATTTAATTTTATAATGGGGTATAGCTGATTTTCAATACTGTGTTTCTTCCTGCTCTACATCTATCCACTTGATTCACTTAAAGAGAGACATCAATAAATTCTTTTACAGATTCTTACCAGTCTTATATATCCTTTTCTGGTGACAACAGTGTGCTGAGTCCAGCTCTTTGAGCTATAGAGTAGGTCCTGTCGAATACCTATTTTGTTTATGGAACCGTGTCTGTGCTAATTTCAACCTCCTGGTTTATGCATCACCCCGCCCCACCTTTCTCCTTTAGCAGCCATAAGTGTGTTTTCTAAATGTGTGACTCCGTTTCTGTTTTGTAATTGCGTTCATGTGAAGGCATTTTTAGATACTATCTATAAGTGATACCTTATGATAAGTCTCTTTTTATGTCTGACTTATGTCACTTAGAATGATCGTACCTCAGTCTGCACGAGTTGCTGCCACTGGCCTTATTTCATTGATTTAATTGCTGAGTAATATTCCATTGTACATAAGTACCACATCTTCTTTCTCCATTTTTTCCTTCCAAGGACATGTAAGTTGTACCCAAATCGAGGTATTTCTAAACAGAGCAGCCCTAAACTATGGGATGCCTGTGTCTTGTCGATTTTTTGGTTTTCCCAAGATATACGCCCATGAGGGGAACTGCTGTATGCTCTGTAGCTCTGTTTTTTAGAAGTTTTAAGATACAGCATAGACTTCTCAAGCGTGGCCGGTGGCAATTTACATCCCACCGATCAGCATCACAAGGCTCCGTTTTCTCCATGGCCTGTCCTGCATTTCTGGGTTTTACACTTTTTCAGCATGGGCCTTTTGACCAATGCGAAGTGAGACATTTTTGTAATGCTGATTTACATTGCCCCCTTGTTTAGTTGGCCAAAAAGAACATCTGCGTTTTTTCCAAAATGTATTCAGGAAAGAACGCAGACGCCCTTTTTGGCCAACTGCATCATTGTCGAAGTTCTGCGGAATTTCATGTGCTTTAAAGGAGAGTCCAATCTACCTGTGAAAAACTGTTTCCTGCAATTCTGTCTTGCTTTGAAATCCTCTTCATTGCCTTACCTCAATACATTTTTAGACGAGAGTTATCATTTATAACTCTGCAGATTTGTGAATTGCCGTGCTCCTGAGCTCCATTTTCCAAATCGCTTTTTTGGAAGCTGGCCGCAAACCCGCAGGATTGCTTCAGGCCCTATTCTGGTTCCGGGGCGCAAGCTGAGCCTGTGGTTAATTCTTCTTCCTGATGGGAAATTAGGGTTACCTGTGCCTGTCCCAACAGCTACAGCTAGCCTCTCATGGGTTCCCCCTCTTCCCATTCATCCTCAGGAAAAATTACAACCTGTACGGAACAGGAAGTTAAAGGTGATGATTCTCCAAGTAGGGAGATTGTTAGTAAAGCGGTTGGAATGGCGAACCCGAGCACCAGGAGATGAGGAATGAGGTGTGTTTCAGAAACCTTTCTCGATCACACTGTATACCATCCACCGGGTTTCCCAAGCATTTTTTCTCTGTAGGAAGATTCCACTGAACCTGGAGATTTGGGATCCATAGAATGGGTACCACGCAGTATTACTTTAAAGGGTCTGCGTTTGCTCACCCAACCTCACCAAACCTCTCAGCCCCAAGAGTGTCCACCCTTATGCCTCAATCAGCTGTGAGTCTAGATATGGTCAATCCAGGTGGCATCACAGCCCCTGAAGGAATTTTGTAAGAATTTCTGTCTCTTTCACTGTCTTTGTTTCACGGGTTTTTAAAAGTAATTGATTTTTATAATGGGGTTTAGCTGCTTTTCACTGCTGCGTTTAAGCCGCTTTACACCAACTTGACTCACTTACAGAGAGATATCAATACATAGGTTTAAAGATTCTTACTAGTCAGATACATTCTTGGGCGGTGAATAGGGGGTGTTGAGTCAAATTCACTGAGCAAGGAGTAGATCTTGTCTATTACGTATTGGGTTTATGGAAAGGTATCTGAGGTAATTTGAAACCCTTGTTTTATGCATCACCCCACCTCACCTTTCCCATTAAGCAGCCATAGTGTGTTTTCTCAACGTGTGACTCTGTTCTCTTTTGTAATTCAGTTCAAGGGTAGCGGTTTTTACATTCCCTCTATAAGTGATATCTTATGATAAGTGTCTTTTTCTGTGTGACTTATTTCACTTAGAATCGTCGTACCTAAATCCACTCATCATGCTGCTACTAGCCTTATGACGTTGATTTCATGGCTGAGTGATATTCCATTGTACATAAGGACCACAACTTCTTTATCCATTTTTCTCTTTCCTGGGATATTTAAGGTGTAACGAAATGGAGGTTCTTGTCAACAGAGCAGCCCTAAACTTTGGGGTGCCTGTGTCTTGCTGATTTTTAGTTTTCACAATTTATACGCCCATGAGTGGAAGTGCCCTATGCTCTCTAAGCTGAGTTTTTTAGATGTTTCAGGACACACTGTACACTTCTCCAGAGTGGCTGTTGGCAATTTATATCCAGCCCATCAGCGCAGCCAGGCTCCCGTTTCTCCGTGGCCTGTCCTACATTTCTGGTTTTGACACTTTATTCAGCATGGCCCTTTTGACCGATGGGAAGAGAGACTTCTTTGTAGCGCTGATTTGCCTTTCCAGGTTGCTTGGTTGGCCAAAAAGGGCGTATGCGTTTTTTCCTGAATATATTCAGGAAAAAACGCATACGCCCTTTTTGGCCAAGGGCATCATTGTCGAGGTTTTGCCGCTTTTCCTGTGCTTTAAAGGCGATTTGAATCTCCCTCCTGAAATCTGTTTCCTGCAATTCTGCCTTGCTTTCAAATCCTCTTCGTTGCCTTCCCTCAATATATTTGTGGACGAGAGTGATCATTTATAAGACTGCAGGTTTGTGAATTGCAGTGCCCCTGAGCTCCATTTTTCAACTCGCTTTCTTGGGAGCTGGCCGCAAAAGCGCAGGATTGCTTCAGGCCCTATTCTGGTCCCGGGCGGCAGGCTGAGCCTGTGCTTAATTCTTCTTCCTGATGGGAAAATAGAGTGACCTGTTCCTGTCCCAACACCTAGAGCTAGTCTCTCATTGGTTCCCCCTCTTCCCGTTCATCCTCAGGACAAATTGCAACCTGTACGGAACAGGAGGTTAAAGGTGCTGATTCTTCAAAGAGAGAGATTGCTAGTAAAGCGGCTGGAATGGCGAACCCGAGCACAAGGAGATGAGAAATTAGGTGCTTTTTAGAAACGTTTCCCGATCACACGGTGTACCATCTTCTTGGTTTCTCATGCATGTTTTCAATGTAGGAAGATGCCCTTGAACCTGGAGATTTGGGACCCATGGGATGGGTACCACACAGTATTATTTTAAAGTGTCTGCGTTTGCTCACCCAACCTCACCAAACCTCTCAGCCCCAAGAGTGTCCACCCTTATGTCTCAATCAGCTGTGGGTCTAGATATGGTCAATCCAGGTGGCATCACAGCCCCTGAACGAATTTTGTAAGAATTTCTCTCTCTTTCACTGTCTTTGTTTCACAGGTGTTTAAAAGTAATTGATTTTTATAATGGGGTTTAGCTGCTTTTCACTGCTGTGTTTATGCCACTTTACACCCACTTGACTCACTTACAGAGAGATATCAATACATAGGTTTTAAGATTCTTACTAGTCAGATATATTCTTGGGCGGTGAATAGGGGGTGTTGAGCCCAATTCAGTGAACTAGGAGTAGGTCTTGTCTATTACCTATTGGATTTATGGAACGGTATCTGGGCTAATTTGAAACCCTTGTTTTATGCATCACCCCACCTCACCTTTCCCGTTATGCAGCCATAGTGTGTTTTCTAAACGTGTGACTCTGTTGTGTTTTGTAATTCAGTTCAAGGGTAGCGGTTTTTACACTCCCTCTATAAGTGATATCTTATGATGAGTGTCTTTTTCTGTGTGACTTATTTCACTTAGAATCGTCGTACCTAAATCCACTCATCATGCTGCTACTACCCTTATGACGTTGATTTCATGGCTGAGTGATATTCCATTGTACATAAGGACCACAACTTCTTTATCCATTTTTCTCTTTCCTGGGATATTTAAGGTGTAACGAAATGGAGGTTCTTGTCAACAGAGCAGCCCTAAACTTTGGGGTGCCTGTGTCTTGCTGATTTTTAGTTTTCCCAATTTATACGCCCATGAGTGGAAGTGCCCTATGCTCTCTAAGCTGAGTTTTTTAGATGTTTCAGGACACACTGTACACTTCTCCAGAGTGGCTGTTGGCAATTTATATCCAGCCCATCAGCGCAGCCAGGCTCCCGTTTCTCCGTGGCCTGTCCTACATTTCTGGTTTTGACACTTTATTCAGCATGGCCCTTTTGACCGATGGGAAGAGAGACTTCTTTGTAGCGCTGATTTGCCTTTCCAGGTTGCTTGGTTGGCCAAAAAGGGCGTATGCGTTTTTTCCTGAATATATTCAGGAAAAAACGCATACGCCCTTTTTGGCCAAGGGCATCATTGTCGAGGTTTTGCCGCTTTTCCTGTGCTTTAAAGGCGATTCGAATCTCCCTCCTGAAATCTGTTTCCTGCAATTCTGCCTTCCTTTCAAAATCCTCTTCGTTGCCTTCCCTCAATATATTTGTGGACGAGAGTGATCATTTATAAGTCTGCAGGTTTGTGAATTGCAGTGCCCCTGAGCTCCATTTTTCAACTCGCTTTCTTGGGAGCTGGCCGCAAAAGCGCAGGATTGCTTCAGGCCCTATTCTGGTCCCGGGCGGCAGGCTGAGCCTGTGGTTAATTCTTCTTCCTGATGGGAAAATAGAGTGACCTGTGCCTGTCCAAACACCTAGAGCTAGTCTCTCATTGGTTCCCCCTCTTCCCGTTCATCCTCAGGACAAATTGCAACCTGTACGGAACAGGAGGTTAAAGGTGCTGATTCTTCAAAGGGGGAGATTGCTAGTAAAGCGGCTGGAATGGCGAACCCGAGCACAAGGAGATGAGAAATTAGGTGCGTTTTAGAAACGTTTCCCGATCACACGGTGTACCATCTTCTGGGTTTCTCATGCATGTTTTCGATTTAGGAAGATGCCCTTGAACCTGGAGATTTGGGACCCATGGGATGGGTACCACGCAGTATTACTTTAAAGGGTCTGTGTTTGCTCACCCAACCTCACCAAACCTCTCAGCCCCAAGAGTGTCCACCCTTATGTCTCAATCAGCTGTGGGTCTAGATATGGTCAATCCAGGTGGCATCACAGCCCCTCAACGAATTTTGTAAGAGTTTCTCTCTCTTTCACTGTCTTTGTTTCACGGGTTTTTAAAAGTAATTGATTTTTATAATAGGGTTTAGCGGCTTTTCACTGCTGCGTTTATGCTGCTTTACACCCACTTGATTCACTTACAGAGACATATCAATACATAGGTTTTAAGATTCTTACTAGTCAGATATATTCATGGGCGGTGAATAGGGGGTGTTGAGTCCAATTCACTGAGCTAGGAGTAGGTCTTGTCTATTACATATCGGGTTTATGGAATGGTATCTGAGCTAATTTGAAACCCTTGTTTTATGCATCACCCCACCTCACCTTTCCCGTTAAGCAGCCATAGTGTGTTTTCTAAACGTGTGACTCTGTTCTGTTTTGCAATTCAGTTCAAGGGTAGCGGTTTTTACACTCCCTCTATAAGTGATATCTTATGATGAGTGTCTTTTTCTTTGTGACTTATTTCACTTAGAATCGTCGTACCTCAATCCACTCATCATGCTGCTACTAGCCTTATGACGTTGATTTCATGGCTGAGTGATATTCCATTGTACATGAGGACCACAACTTCTTTATCCATTTTTCTCTTTCCTGGGATATTTAAGGTGTAACGAAGTGGAGGTTCTTGTCAACAGAGCAGCCCTAAACTTTGGGGTGCCTGGTCTTGCTGATTTTTAGTTTTCCCAATTTATTCGCCCATGAGTGGAAGTGCCCTATGCTCTCTAAGCTGAGTTTTTTTAGATGTTTCAGGGCACACCGTACACTTCTCCAGAGTGGCTGTTCGCAATTTACATTAAGCCCATCAGCGTAGCAAGTCGCCCGTTTCACCATGGCCTGTCCTGCATTTCTGGTTTTGAGACTTTATTCAGCATGGCCCTTTTGACCGATGGGAAGCGAGACTTCTTTGTATCGCTGATTTGCCTATCAAGGTTGCTTGGTTGGCCAAAAAGGGCGTATGCGTTTTTTCATGAATATATTCAGGAAAAAACGCATACGCCCTTTTTGGCCAAGGGCATCATTGTCGAGGTTTTGCCGCTTTTCCTGTGCTTTAAAGGCGATTCGAATCTCCCTCCTGAAATCTGTTTCCTGCAATTCTGCCTTGCTTTCAGATCCTCTTCGTTGCCTTCCCTCCATATATTTGTGGACGAGAGTGATCATTTATAAGACTGCAGGTTTGTGAATTGCAGTGCCCCTGAGCTCCATTTTTCAACTCGGTTTCTTGGGAGCTGGCCGCAAAAGCGCAGGATTGCTTCAGGCCCTATTCTGGTACCGGGCGGCAGGCTGAGCCTGTGGTTAATTCTTCTTCCTGATGGGAAAATAGAGTGACCTGTGCCTGTCCCAACACCTAGAGCTAATCTCTCATTGGTTCCCCCTCTTCCCGTTCATCCTCAGGACAAATTGCAACCTGTACGGAACAGGAGGTTAAAGGTGCTGATTCTTCAAAGAGGGAGATTGCTAGTAAAGCGGCTGGAATGGCGAACCCGAGCACAAGGAGATGAGAAATTAGGTGCCTTTTAGAAACGTTTCCCGATCACACGGTGTACCATCTTCTGTGTTTCTCATGCATGTTTTCGATTTAGGAAGATGCCCTTGAACCTGGAGATTTGGGACCCATGGGATGGGTACCACGCAGTATTATTTTAAAGGGTCTGCGTTTGCTCACCCAACCTCAAGAAACCTCTCAGCCCCAAGAGTGTCCACCCTTATGTCTCAATCAGCTGTGGGTCTAGATATGGTCAATCCAGGTGGCATCACAGCCCCTGAACGAATTTTGTAAGAGTTTCTCTCTCTTTCACTGTCTTTGTTTCACGGGTTTTTAAAAGTATTTGATTTTTATAATGGGGTTTAGCTGCTTTTCACTGCTGCGTTTATGCTGCTTTACACCCACTTGACTCACTTACAGAGAGATATCAATACATAGGTTTTAAGATTCTTACTAGTCAGATATATTCATGGGCGGTGAATAGGGGGTGTTGAGTCCAATTCACTGAGCTAGGAGTAGGTCTTGTCTATTACATATCGGGTTTATGGAATGGTATCTGAGCTAATTTGAAACCCTTGTTTTATGCATCACCCCACCTCACCTTTCCCGTTAAGCAGCCATAGTGTGTTTTCTAAACGTGTGACTCTGTTCTGTTTTGCAATTCAGTTCAAGGGTAGCGGTTTTTACATTCCCTCTATAAGTCATATCTTATGATAAGTGTCTTTTTCTGTGTGACTTATTTAACTTAGAATCGTCGTACCTAAATCCACTCATCATGCTGCTACTAGCCTTATGACGTTGATTTCATGGCTGAGTGATATTCCATTGTACATAAGGACCGCAACTTCTTTATCCAATTTTCTTTTTCCTGGGATATTTAAGGTGTAACGAAGTGGAGGTTCTTGTCAACAGAGCAGCCCTAAACTTTGGGGTGCCTGTGTCTTGCTGATTTTTAGTTTTCCCAATTTATACAACCATGAGTGGAAGTGCCCTATGCTCTCTAAGCTGAGTTTTTTAGATGTTTCAGGACACACCGTACACTTCTACAGAGTGGCTGGTGGCAATTTACATCCTGCCCATCAGCGTAGCAAGGCTCCCGTTTCTCCATGGCCTGTCCTGCATTTCTGGTTTTGACACTTTATTCCGCATGGCCCTTTTGACCGATGGGAAGCGAGACTTCTTTGTAGCGCTGATTTGCCTTTCCAGGTTGCTTGGTTGGCCAAAAAGGGCGTATGCGTTTTTTCCTGAATATATTCAGGAAAAAACGCATACGCCCTTTTTGGCCAAGGGCATCATTGTCGAGGTTTTGCCGCTTTTCCTGTGCTTTAAAGGCGATTCGAATCTCCCTCCTGAAATCTGTTTCCTGCAATTCTGCCTTGCTTTCAAAATCCTCTTCGTTGCCTTCCCTCAATATATTTGTGGACGAGAGTGATCATTTATAAGTCTGCAGGTTTGTGAATTGCAGTGCCCCTGAGCTCCATTTTTCAACTCGCTTTCTTGGGAGCTGGCCGCAAAAGCTCAGGATTGCTTCAGGCCCTATTCTGGTCCCGGGCGGCAGGCTGAGCCTGTGGTTAATTCTTCTTCCTGATGGGAAAATAGAGTGACCTGTGCCTGTCCAAACACCTAGAGGTAGTCTCTCATTGGTTCCCCCTCTTCCCGTTCATCCTCAGGACAAATTGCAACCTGTACGGAACAGGAGGTTAAAGGTGCTGATTCTTCAAAGGGGGAGATTGCTAGTAAAGCGGCTGGAATGGCGAACCCGAGCACAAGGAGATGAGAAATGAGGTGCGTTTTAGAAACGTTTCCCGATCACACGGTGTACCATCTTCTGGGTTTCTCATGCATGTTTTCGATTTAGGAAGATGCCCTTGGACCTGGAGATTTGGGACCCATGGGATGGGTACCACGCAGTATTACTTTAAAGGGTCTGCGTTTGCTCACCCAACCTCACCAAACCTCTCAGCCCCAAGAGTGTCCACCCTTATGTCTCAATCAGCTGTGGGTCTAGATATGGTCAATCCAGGTGGCATCACAGCCCCTCAACGAATTTTGTAAGAGTTTCTCTCTCTTTCACTGTCTTTGTTTCACGGGTTTTTAAAAGTAATTGATTTTTATAATAGGGTTTAGCGGCTTTTCACTGCTGCGTTTATGCTGCTTTACACCCACTTGATTCACTTACAGAGACATATCAATACATAGGTTTTAAGATTCTTACTAGTCAGATATATTCATGGGCGGTGAATAGGGGGTGTTGAGTCCAATTCACTGAGCTAGGAGTAGGTCTTGTCTATTACATATCGGGTTTATGGAATGGTATCTGAGCTAATTTGAAACCCTTGTTTTATGCATCACCCCACCTCACCTTTCCCGTTAAGCAGCCATAGTGTGTTTTCTAAACGTGTGACTCTGTTCTGTTTTGCAATTCAGTTCAAGGGTAGCGGTTTTTACACTCCCTCTATAAGTGATATCTTATGATGAGTGTCTTTTTCTGTGTGACTTATTTCACTTAGAATCGTCGTACCTAAATCCACTCATCATGCTGCTACTAGCCTTATGACGTTGATTTCATGGCTGAGTGATATTCCATTGTACATGAGGACCACAACTTCTTTATCCATTTTTCTCTTTCCTGGGATATTTAAGGTGTAACGAAGTGGAGGTTCTTGTCAACAGAGCAGCCCTAAACTTTGGGGTGCCTGGTCTTGCTGATTTTTAGTTTTCCCAATTTATTCGCCCATGAGTGGAAGTGCCCTATGCTCTCTAAGCTGAGTTTTTTTAGATGTTTCAGGGCACACCGTACACTTCTCCAGAGTGGCTGTTCGCAATTTACATTAAGCCCATCAGCGTAGCAAGTCTCCCGTTTCACCATGGCCTGTCCTGCATTTCTGGTTTTGAGACTTTATTCCGCATGGCCCTTTTGACCGATGGAAAGCGAGACTTCTTTGTAGCGCTGATTTGCCTTTCCAGGTTGCTTGGTTGGCCAAAAAGGGCGTATGCGTTTTTTCCTGAATATATTCAGGAAAAAACGCATACGCCCTTTTTGGCCAAGGGCATCATTGTCGAGGTTTTGCCGCTTTTCCTGTGCTTTAAAGGCGATTCGAATCTCCCTCCTGAAATCTGTTTCCTGCAATTCTGCCTTGCTTTCAGATCCTCTTCGTTGCCTTCCCTCCATATATTTGTGGACGAGAGTGATCATTTATAAGTCTGCAGGTTTGTGAATTGCAGTGCCCCTGAGCTCCATTTTTCAACTCGCTTTCTTGGGAGCTGGCCGCAAAAGCGCAGGATTTCTTCAGGCCCTATTCTGGTCCCGGGCGGCAGGCTGAGCCTGTGGTTAATTCTTCTTCCTGATGGGAAAATAGAGTGACCTGTGCCTGTCCCAACACCTAGAGCTAGTCTCTCATTGGTTCCCCCTCTTCCCGTTCATCCTCAGGACAAATTGCAACCTGTACGGAACAGGAGGTTAAAGGTGCTGATTCTTCAAAGAGGGAGATTGCTAGTAATGCGGCTGGCATGGCGAACCCGAGCACAAGGAGATGAGAAATGAGGTGCGTTTTAGAAACCTTTCCCGATCACACGGTGTACCATCTTCTGGGTTTCTCATGCATGTTTTCGATTTAGGAAGATGCCCTTGAACCTGGAGATTTGGGACCCATGGGATGAGTACCACACAGTATTATTTTAAAGTGTCTGCGTTTGCTCACCCAACCTCACCAAACCTCTCAGCCCCAAGAGTGTCCAACCTTATGTCTCAATCAGCTGTGGGTCTAGATATGGTCAATCCAGGTGGCATCAAAGCCCCTGAACGAATTTTGTAAGAATTTCTCTCTCTTTCACTGTCTTTGTTTCACGGGTGTTTAAAAGTAATTGATTTTTATAATGGGGTTTAGCTGCTTTTCACTGCTGTGTTTATGCCACTTTACACCCACTTGACTCACTTACAGAGAGATACCAATACATAGGATTTAAGATTCTTACTAGTCAGATATATTCTTGGGCGGTGAATAGGGGGTGTTGAGTCCAATTCAGTGAACTAGGAGTAGGTCTTGTCTATTACCTATTGGGTTTATGGAACGGTATCTGAGCTAATTTGAAACCCTTGTTTTATGCATCACCCCACCTCACCTTTCCCGTTAAGCAGCCATAGTGTGTTTTCTAAACGTGTGACTCTGCTGTGTTTTGTATTTCAGTTCAAGGGTAGCGGTTTTTACACTCCCTCTATAAGTGATATCTTATGATGAGTGTCTTTTTCTGTGTGACTTATTTCACTTAGAATCGTCGTACCTCAGTCCACTCATCATGCTGCTACTAGCCTTATGACGTTGATTTCATGGCTGAGTGATATTCCATTGTACATAAGGACCGCAACTTCTTTATCCAATTTTCTCTTTCCTGGGATATTTAAGGTGTAACGAAGTGGAGGTTCTTGTCAACAGAGCAGCCCTAAACTTTGGGGTGCCTGTGTCTTGCTGATTTTTAGTTTTCCCAATTTATACGCTCATGAGTGGAAGTGCCCTATGCTCTCTAAGCTTAGTTTTTTAGATGTTTCAGGACACACCGTACACTTCTCCAGAGTGGCTGTTCGCAATTTACATTCTGCCCATCAGCGTAGCAAGGTTCCCGTTTCTCCATGGCCTGTCCTGCATTTCTGGTTTTGACACTTTATTCAGCATGGCCCTTTTGACCGATGGGAAGCGAGACTTCTTTGTAGCGCTGATTTGCATTTCCAGGTTGCTTGGTTGGCCAAAAAGGGCGTATGCGTTTTTTCCTGTATATATTCAGGAAAAAACGCATACGCCCTTTTTGGCCAAGGGCATCATTGTCGAGGTTTTGCCGCTTTTCCTGTGCTTTAAAGGCGATTCGAATCTCCCTCCTGAAATCTGTTTCCTGCAATTCTGCCTTGCTTTCAAATCCTCTTCGTTGCCTTCCCTCAATATATTTGTGGACGAGAGTGATCATTTATAAGTCTGCAGGTTTGTGAATTGCAGTGCCCCTGAGCTCCATTTTTCAACTCGCTTTCTTGGGAGCTGGCCGCAAAAGCGCAGGATTGCTTCAGGCCCTATTCTGGTCCCGGGCGGCAGGCTGAGCCTGTGGTTAATTCTTCTTCCTGATGGGAAAATAGAGTGACCTGTGCCTGTCCAAACACCTAGAGCTAGTCTCTCATTGGTTCCCCCTCTTCCCGTTCATCCTCAGGACAAATTGCAACCTGTACGGAACAGGAGGTTAAAGGTGCTGATTCTTCAAAGCGGGAGATTGCTAGTAAAGCGGCTGGAATGGCGAACCCGAGCACAAGGAGATGAGAAATTAGGTGCGTTTTAGAAACGTTTCCCGATCACACGGTGTACCATCTTCTGGGTTTCTCATGCATGTTTTCGATTTAGGAAGATGCCCTTGAACCTGGAGATTTGGGACCCATGGGATGGGTACCACGCAGTATTACTTTAAAGGGTCTGCGTTTGCTCACCCAACCTCACCAAACCTCTCAGCCCCAAGAGTGTCCACCCTTATGTCTCAATCAGCTGTGGGTCTAGATATGGTCAATCCAGGTGGCATCACAGCCCCTGAACGAATTTTGTAAGAGTTTCTCTCTCTTTCACTGTCTTTGTTTCACGGGTTTTTAAAAGTAATTGATTTTTATAATAGGGTTTAGCGGCTTTTCACTGCTGCGTTTATGCTGCTTTACACCCACTTGATTCACTTACAGAGACATATCAATACATAGGTTTTAAGATTCTTACTAGTCAGATATATTCATGGGCGGTGAATAGGGGGTGTTGAGTCCAATTCACTAAGCTAGGAGTAGGTCTTGTCTATTACATATCGGGTTTATGGAATGGTATCTGAGCTAATTTGAAACCCTTGTTTTATGCATCACCCCACCTCACCTTTCCCGTTAAGCAGCCATAGTGTGTTTTCTAAAAGTGTGACTCTGTTCTGTTTTGCAATTCAGTTCAAGGGTAGCGGTTTTTACACTCCCTCTATAAGTGATATCTTATGATGAGTGTCTTTTTCTGTGTGACTTATTTCACTTAGAATCGTCGTACCTAAATCCACTCATCATGCTGCTACTAGCCTTATGATGTTGATTTCATGGCTGAGTGATATTCCATTGTACATGAGGACCACAACTTCTTTATCCATTTTTCTCTTTCCTGGGATATTTAAGGTGTAACGAAGTGGAGGTTCTTGTCAACAGAGCAGCCCTAAACTTTGGGGTGCCTGGTCTTGCTGATTTTTAGTTTTCCCAATTTATTCGCCCATGAGGGGAAGTGCCCTATGCTCTCTAAGCTGAGTTTTTTTAGATGTTTCAGGGCACACCGTACACTTCTCCAGAGTGGCTGTTCGCAATTTACATTAAGCCCATCAGCGTAGCAAGTCTCCCGTTTCACCATGGCCTGTCCTGCATTTCTGGTTTTGAGACTTTATTCAGCATGGCCCTTTTGACCGATGGGAAGCGAGACTTCTTTGTAGCGCTGATTTGCCTATCAAGGTTGCTTGGTTGGCCAAAAAGGGCGTATGCGTTTTTTCCTGAATATATTCAGGAAAAAACGCATACGCCCTTTTTGGCCAAGGGCATCATTGTCGAGGTTTTGCCGCTTTTCCTGTGCTTTAAAGGCGATTCGAATCTCCCTCCTGAAATCTGTTTCCTGCAATTCTGCCTTGCTTTCAGATCCTCTTCGTTGCCTTCCCTCCATATATTTGTGGACGAGAGTGATCATTTATAAGACTGCAGGTTTGTGAATTGCAGTGCCCCTGAGCTCCATTTTTCAACTCGGTTTCTTGGGAGCTGGCCGCAAAAGCGCAGGATTGCTTCAGGCCCTATTCTGGTCCCGGGCGGCAGGCTGAGCCTGTGGTTAATTCTTCTTCCTGATGGGAAAATAGAGTGACCTGTGCCTGTCCCAACACCTAGAGCTAGTCTCTCATTGGTTCCCCCTCTTCCCGTTCATCCTCAGGACAAATTGCAACCTGTACGGAACAGGAGGTTAAAGGTGCTGATTCTTCAAAGAGGGAGATTGCTAGTAAAGCGGCTGGAATGGCGAACCCGAGCACAAGGAGATGAGAAATTAGGTGCCTTTTAGAAACGTTTCCCGATCACACGGTGTACCATCTTCTGTGTTTCTCATGCATGTTTTCGATTTAGGAAGATGCCCTTGAACCTGGAGATTTGGGACCCATGGGATGGGTACCACGCAGTATTATTTTAAAGGGTCTGCGTTTGCTCACCCAACCTCAAGAAACCTCTCAGCCCCAAGAGTGTCCACCCTTATGTCTCAATCAGCTGTGGGTCTAGATATGGTCAATCCAGGTGGCATCACAGCCCCTGAACGAATTTTGTAAGAGTTTCTCTCTCTTTCACTGTCTTTGTTTCACGGGTTTTTAAAAGTATTTGATTTTTATAATGGGGTTTAGCTGCTTTTCACTGCTGCGTTTATGCTGCTTTACACCCACTTGACTCACTTACAGAGAGATATCAATACATAGGTTTTAAGATTCTTACTAGTCAGATATATTCATGGGCGGTGAATAGGGGGTGTTGAGTCAAATTCACTGAGCTAGGAGTAGGTCTTGTCTATTACATATCGGGTTTATGGAATGGTATCTGAGCTAATTTGAAACCCTTGTTTTATGTATCACCCCACCTCACCTTTCCCGTTAAGCAGCCATAGTGTGTTTTCTAAACGTGTGACTCTGTTCTGTTTTGCAATTCAGTTCAAGGGTAGCGGTTTTTACATTCCCTCTATAAGTCATATCTTATGATAAGTGTCTTTTTCTGTGTGACTTATTTAACTTAGAATCGTCGTACCTCAGTCCACTCATCATGCTGCTACTAGCCTTATGACGTTGATTTCATGGCTGAGTGATATTCCATTGTACATAAGGACCGCAACTTCTTTATCCAATTTTCTCTTTCCTGGGATATTTAAGGTGTAACGAAGTGGAGGTTCTTGTCAACAGAGCAGCCCTAAACTTTGGGGTGCCTGTGTCTTGCTGATTTTTAGTTTTCCCAATTTATACGCTCATGAGTGGAAGTGCCCTATGCTCTCTAAGCTGAGTTTTTTAGATGTTTCAGGACACACCGTACACTTCTCCAGAGTGGCTGTTCGCAATTTACATTCTGCCCATCAGCGTAGCAATGTTCCCGTTTCTCCATGGCCTGTCCTGCATTTCTGGTTTTGACACTTTATTCAGCATGGCCCTTTTGACCGATGGGAAGCGAGACTTCTTTGTAGCGCTGATTTGCATTTCCAGGTTGCTTGGTTGGCCAAAAAGGGCGTATGCGTTTTTTCCTGAATATATTCAGGAAAAAACGCATACGCCCTTTTTGGCCAAGGGCATCATTGTCGAGGTTTTGCCGCTTTTCCTGTGCTTTAAAGGCGATTCGAATCTCCCTCCTGAAATCTGTTTCCTGCAATTCTGCCTTGCTTTCAAATCCTCTTCGTTGCCTTCCCTCAATATATTTGTGGACGAGAGTGATCATTTATACGTCTGCAGGTTTGTGAATTGCAGTGCCCCTGAGCTCCATTTTTCAACTCGGTTTCTTGGGAGCTGGCCGCAAAAGCGCAGGATTGCTTCATGCCCTATTCTGGTCCCGGGCGGCAGGCTGAGCCTGTGGTTAATTCTTCTTCCTGATGGGAAAATAGAGTGACCTGTGCCTGTCCCAACACCTAGAGCTAGTCTCTCATTGGTTCCCCCTCTTCCCGTTCATCCTCAGGACAAATTGCAACCTGTACGGAACAGGAGGTTAAAGGTGCTGATTCTTCAAAGAGGGAGATTGCTAGTAAAGCGGCTGGAATGGCGAACCCGAGCACAAGGAGATGAGAAATGAGGTGCGTTTTAGAAACGTTTCCCGATCACACGGTGTACCATCTTCTGGGTTTCTCATGCATGTTTTCGATGTAGGAAGATGCCCTGGAACCTGGAGATTTGGGACCCATGGGATGGGTACCACGCAGTATTACTTTAAACGGTCTGTGTTTGCTCACCCAACCTCAAGAAACCTCTCAGCCCCAAGAGTGTCCACCCTTATTTTTCAATCAGCTGTGGGTCTAGATATGGTCAATCCAGGTGGCATCACAGCCCCTGAACGAATTTTGTAAGAATTTCTCTCTCTTTCACTGTCTTTGTTTCACGGGTGTTTAAAAGTAATTGATTTTTATAATGGGGTTTAGTTGCTTTTCACTGCTGTGTTTATGCCGCTTTACACCCACTTGACTCACTTACAGAGAGATATCAATACATAGGTTTTAAGATTCTTACTAGTCAGATATATTCTTGGGCGTTGAATAGGGGGTGTTGAGTCCAATTCACTGAGCTAGGAGTAGGTCTTGTCTATTACATATTGGGTTTATGGAACGGTATCTGAGCTAATTTGAAACCCTTGTTTTATGCATCACCCCACCTCACCTTTCCCGTTAAGCAGCCATAGTGTGTTTTCTAAACGTGTGACTCTGCTGTGTTTTGTATTTCAGTTCAAGGGTAGCGGTTTTTACACTCCCTCTATAAGTGATATCTTATGATGAGTGTCTTTTTCTGTGTGACTTATTTCACTTAGAATCGTCGTACCTCAGTCCACTCATCATGCTGCTACTAGCCTTATGACGTTGATTTCATGGCTGAGTGATATTCCATTGTACATAAGGACCACAACTTCTTTATCCATTTTTCTCTTTCCTGGGATATTTAAGGTGTAACGAAGTGGAGGTTCTTGTCAACAGAGCAGCCCTAAACTTTGGGGTGCCTGTGTCTTGCTGATTTTTAGTTTTCCCAATTTATACGCCCATGACTGAAGGTGCACTATGCTCTCTAAGCTGAGTTTTTTAGATGTTTCAGGACACACCGTACACTTCTCCAGAGTGGCTGTTGACAATTTACATCCTGCCCATCAGCGTAGCAAGGCTCCCGTTTCTCCATGGCCTGTCCTGCATTTCTGGTTTTGACACTTTATTCAGCATGGCCCTTTTGACCGATGGGAAGCGAGGCTTCTTTGTAGCGCTGATTTGCCTTTCCAGGTTGCTTGGTTGGCCAAAAAGGGCGTATGCGTTTTTTCCTGAATATATTCAGGAAAAAACGCATGCGCCCTTTTTGGCCAAGGGCATCATTGTCGAGGTTTTGCCGCTTTTCCTGTGCTTTAAAGGCGATTCGAATCTCCCTCCTGAAATCTGTTTCCTGCAATTCTGCCTTGCTTTCAAATCCTCTTCGTTGCCTTTCCTCAATATATTTGTGGACGATAGTGATCATTTATAAGTCTGCAGGTTTGTGAATTGCAGTGCCCCTGAGCTCCATTTTTCAACTCGCTTTCTTGGGAGCTGGCCGCAAAGGCGCAGGATTGCTTCAGGCCCTACTCTGGTCCCGGGCGGCAGGCTGAGCCTGTGGTTAGTTCTTCTTCCTGATGGGAAAATAGAGTGACCTGTGCCTGTTCCAACACCTAGAACTAGTCTCTCATTGGTTCCCCCTCTTCCCGTTCATCCTCAGGACAAATTGCAACCTGTACGGAACAGGAGGTTAAAGGTGTTGATTCTCCAAGGAGGGAGATTGCTAATAAAGTGGCTGGAATGGCGAACCCGAGCACAAGGAGATGAGAAATGAGGTGCGTTTTAGAAACCTTTCCCGATCACACGGTGTACCATCTTCTGGGTTTCTCATGCATGTTTTCGATTTAGGAAGATGCCCTTGAACCTGGAGATTTGGGACCCATGGGATGGGTACCACGCAGTATTACTTTAAAGGGTCTGCGTTTGCTCACCCAACCTCACCAAACCTCTCAGCCCCAAGAGTGTCCACACTTATGTCGCAATCAGCTGTGGGTCTAGATATGGTCAATCCAGGTGGCATCACAGCCCCTGAACGAATTTTGTAAGAATTTCCCTCTCTTTCACTGTCTTTGTTTCACGGGTGTTTAAAAGTAATTGATTTTTATCATGGGGTTTAGCTGCTTTTCACTGCTGTGTTTATGCCGCTTTACACCCACTTGACTCACTTACAGAGAGATATCAATACATAGGTTTTAAGATTCTTACTAGTCAGATATATTCTTGGGCGGTGAATAGGGGGTGTTGAGTCCAATTCACTGAACTAGGAGTAGGTCTTGTCTATTACCTATTGGGTTTATGGAACGGTATCTGAGCTAATTTGAAACCCTTGTTTTATGCATCATCCCACCTCACCTTTCCCGTTAAGCAGCCATAGTGTGTTTTCTAAACGTGTGACTCTGTTCTGTTTTGTAATTCAGTTCAAGGGTAGCGGTTTTTACACTCCCTCTATAAGTGATATCTTATGATACGTGTCTTTTTCTGTGTGACTTATTTCACTTAGAATCGTCGTACCTAAATCCACTCATCATGCTGCTACTAGCCTTATGACGTTGATTTCATGGCTGAGTGATATTCCATTGTACATAAGGACCACAACTTCTTTATCCATTTTTCTCTTTCCTGGGATATTTAAGGTGAAACGAAGTGGAGGTTCTTGTCAACAGAGCAGCCCTAAACTTTGGGGTGCCTGTGTCTTGCTGATTTTTAGTTTTCCCAATTTATACGCCCATGAGTGGAAGTGCCCTATGCTCTCTAAGCTGAGTTTTTTAGATGTTTCAGGACACACCGTACACTTCTCCAGAGTGGCTGTTGGCAATTTACATCCTGCCCATCAGCGTAGCAAGGCTCCCGTTTCTCCATGGCCTGTCCTGCATTTCTGGTTTTGACACTTTATTCAGCATGGCCCTTTTGACCGATGGGAAGCGAGGCTTCTTTGTAGCGCTGATTTGCCTTTCCAGGTTGCTTGGTTGGCCAAAAAGGGCGTATGCGGTTTTTCCTGAATATATTCAGGAAAAAACGCATACGCCCTTTTTGGCCAAGGGCATCATTGTCGAGGTTTTGCCGCTTTTCCTGTGCTTTAAAGGCGATTCGAATCTCCCTCCTGAAATCTGTTTCCTGCAATTCTGCCTTGCTTTCAAATCCTCTTCGTTGCCTTTCCTCAATATATTTGTGGACGATAGTGATCATTTATAAGTCTGCAGGTTTGTGAATTGCAGTGCCCCTGAGCTCCATTTTTCAACTCGCTTTCTTGGGAGCTGGCCGCAAAGGCGCAGGATTGCTTCAGGCCCTACTCTGGTCCCGGGCGGCAGGCTGAGCCTTTGGTTAGTTCTTCTTCCTGATGGGAAAATAGAGTGACCTGTGCCTGTTCCAACACCTAGAACTAGTCTCTCATTGGTTCCCCCTCTTCCCGTTCATCCTCAGGACAAATTGCAACCTGTACGGAACAGGAGGTTAAAGGTGTTGATTCTCCAAGGAGGGAGATTGCTAATAAAGTGGCTGGAATGGCGAACCCGAGCACAAGGAGATGAGAAATGAGGTGCGTTTTAGAAACCTTTCCCGATCACACGGTGTACCATCTTCTGGGTTTCTCATGCATGATTTCGATGTAGGAAGATGCCCTTGAACCTGGAGATTTGGGACCCATGGGATGGGTACCACGCAGTATTACTTTAAAGGGTCTGCGTTTGCTCACTCAACCTCACCAAACCTCTCAGCCCCAAGAGTGTCCACCCTTATGTCGCAATCAGCTGTGGGTCTAGATATGGTCAATCCAGGTGGCATCACAGCCCCTGAACGAATTTTGTAAGAATTTCCCTCTCTTTCACTGTCTTTGTTTCACAGGTGTTTAAAAGTAATTGATTTTTATCATGGGGTTTAGCTGCTTTTCACTGCTGTGTTTATGCCGCTTTACACCCACTTGACTCACTTACAGAGAGATATCAATACATAGGTTTTAAGATTCTTACTAGTCAGATATATTCTTGGGCGGTGAATAGGGGGTGTTGAGTCCAATTCCCTGATCTATGAGTAGGTCTTGTCTATTACCTATTGGGTTTATGGAACGGTATCTGAGCTAATTTGAAACCCTTGTTTTATGCATCATCCCACCTCACCTTTCCCGTTAAGCAGCCATAGTGTGTTTTCTAAACGTGTGACTCTGTTCTGTTTTGTAATTCAGTTCAAGGGTAGCGGTTTTTACACTCCCTCTATAAGTGATATCTTATGATACGTGTCTTTTTCTGTGTGACTTATTTCACTTAGAATCGTCGTACCTAAATCCACTCATCATGCTGCTACTAGCCTTATGACGTTGATTTCATGGCTGAGTGATATTCCATTGTACATAAGGACCACAACTTCTTTATCCATTTTTCTCTTTCCTGGGATATTTAAGGTGAAACGAAGTGGAGGTTCTTGTCAACAGAGCAGCCCTAAACTTTGGGGTGCCTGTGTCTTGCTGATTTTTAGTTTTCCCAATTTATACGCCCATGAGTGGAAGTGCCCTGTGCTCTCTAAGCTGAGTTTTTTAGATGTTTCAGGACACACCGTACACTTCTCCAGAGTGGCTGTTGGCAATTTACATTCTGCCCATCAGCGTAGCAAGGCTCCCGTTTCTCCATGGCCTGTCCTGCATTTCTGGTTTTGACACTTTATTCAGCATGGCCCTTTTGACCGATGGGAAGCGAGACTTCTTTGTAGCGCTGATTTGCATTTCCAGGTTGCTTGGTTGGCCAAAAAGGGCGTATGCGTTTTTTCCTGAATATATTCAGGAAAAAACGCATACGCCCTTTTTGGCCAAGGGCATCATTGTCGAGGTTTTGCCGCTTTTCCTGTGCTTTAAAGGCGATTCGAATCTCCCTCCTGAAATCTGTTTCCTGCAATTCTGCCTTGCTTTCAAATCCTCTTCGTTGCCTTCCCTCAATATATTTGTGGACGAGAGTGATCATTTATACGTCTGCAGGTTTGTGAATTGCAGTGCCCCTGAGCTCCATTTTTCAACTCGGTTTCTTGGGAGCTGGCCGCAAAAGCGCAGGATTGCTTCAGGCCCTATTCTGGTCCCGGGCGGCAGGCTGAGCCTGTGGTTAATTCTTCTTCCTGATGGGAAAATAGAGTGACCTGTGCCTGTCCCAACACCTAGAGCTAGTCTCTCATTGGTTCCCCCTCTTCCCGTTCATCCTCAGGACAAATTGCAACCTGTACGGAACAGGAGGTTAAAGGTGCTGATTCTTCAAAGAGGGAGATTGCTAGTAAAGCGGCTGGAATGGCGAACCCGAGCACAAGGAGATGAGAAATTAGGTGCGTTTTAGAAACGTTTCCCGATCACACGGTGTACCATCTTCTGGGTTTCTCATGCATGTTTTCGATGTAGGAAGATGCCCTGGAACCTGGAGATTTGGGACCCATGGGATGGGTACCACGCAGTATTACTTTAAACGGTCTGTGTTTGCTCACCCAACCTCAAGAAACCTCTCAGCCCCAAGAGTGTCCACCCTTATTTTTCAATCAGCTGTGGGTCTAGATATGGTCAATCCAGGTGGCATCACAGCCCCTGAACGAATTTTGTAAGAATTTCTCTCTCTTTCACTGTCTTTGTTTCACGGGTGTTTAAAAGTAATTGATTTTTATAATGGGGTTTAGTTGCTTTTCACTGCTGTGTTTATGCCGCTTTACACCCACTTGACTCACTTACAGAGAGATATCAATACATAGGTTTTAAGATTCTTACTAGTCAGATATATTCTTGGGCGTTGAATAGGGGGTGTTGAGTCCAATTCACTGAGCTAGGAGTAGGTCTTGTCTATTACATATTGGGTTTATGGAACGGTATCTGAGCTAATTTGAAACCCTTGTTTTATGCATCACCCCACCTCACCTTTCCCGTTAAGCAGCCATAGTGTGTTTTCTAAACGTGTGACTCTGCTGTGTTTTGTATTTCAGTTCAAGGGTAGCGGTTTTTACACTCCCTCTATAAGTGATATCTTATGATGAGTGTCTTTTTCTGTGTGACTTATTTCACTTAGAATCGTCGTACCTCAGTCCACTCATCATGCTGCTACTAGCCTTATGACGTTGATTTCATGGCTGAGTGATATTCCATTGTACATAAGGACCGCAACTTCTTTATCCAATTTTCTCTTTCCTGGGATATTTAAGGTGTAACGAAGTGGAGGTTCTTGTCAACAGAGCAGCCCTAAACTTTGGGGTGCCTGTGTCTTGCTGATTTTTAGTTTTCCCAATTTATACGCTCATGAGTGGAAGTGCCCTATGCTCTCTAAGCTGAGTTTTTTAGATGTTTCAGGACACACCGTACACTTCTCCAGAGTGGCTGTTCGCAATTTACATTCTGCCCATCAGCGTAGCAATGTTCCCGTTTCTCCATGGCCTGTCCTGCATTTCTGGTTTTGACACTTTATTCAGCATGGCCCTTTTGACCGATGGGAAGCGAGACTTCTTTGTAGCGCTGATTTGCCTTTCCAGGTTGCTTGGTTGGCCAAAAAGGGCGTATGCGTTTTTTCCTGAATATATTCTGGAAAAAACGCATACGCCCTTTTTGGCCAAGGGCATCATTGTCGAGGTTTTGCCGCTTTTCCTGTGCTTTAAAGGCAATTCGAATCTCCCTCCTGAAATCTGTTTCCTGCAATTCTGCCTTGCTTTCAAATCCTCTTCGTTGCCTTCCCTCAATATATTTGTGGACGAGAGTGATCATTTATACGTCTGCAGGTTTGTGAATTGCAGTGCCCCTGAGCTCCATTTTTCAACTCGCTTTCTTGGGAGCTGGCCGCAAAAGCGCAGGATTGCTTCAGGCCCTATTCTGGTCCCGGGCGGCAGGCTGAGCCTGTGGTTAATTCTTCTTCCTGATGGGAAAATAGAGTGACCTGTGCCTGTTCCAACACCTAGAGCTAGTCTCTCATTGGTTCCCCCTCTTCCCGTTCATCCTCAGGACAAATTGCAACCTGTACGGAACAGGAGGTTAAAGGTGTTGATTCTCCAAGGAGGGAGATTGCTAGTAAAGTGGCTGGAATGGCGAACCCGAGCACAAGGAGATGAGAAATGAGGTGCGTTTTAGAAACCTTTCCCGATCACACGGTGTAGCATCTTCTGGGTTTCTCATGCATGTTTTCGATGTAAGAAGTTGCCCTTGAACCTGGAGATATGGGAATCATGGGATGGGTACCACGCAGTATTACTTTAAAGGGTCTGCGTTTGCTCACCCAACCTCACCAAACCTCTCAGCCCCAAGAGTGTCCACCCTTATGTCGCAATCAGCTGTGGGTCTAGATATGGTCAATCCAGGTGGCATCACAGCCCCTGAACGAATTTTGTAAGAATTTCCCTCTCTTTCACTGTCTTTGTTTCACGGGTGTTTAAAAGTAATTGATTTTTATCATGGGGTTTAGCTGCTTTTCACTGCTGTGTTTATGCCGCTTTACACCCACTTGACTCACTTACAGAGAGATATCAATACATAGGTTTTAAGATTCTTACTAGTCAGATATATTCTTGGGCGGTGAATAGGGGGTGTTGAGTCCAATTCACTGAACTAGGAGTAGGTCTTGTCTATTACCTATTGGGTTTATGGAACGGTATCTGAGCTAATTTGAAACCCTTGTTTTATGCATCATCCCACCTCACCTTTCCCGTTAAGCAGCCATAGTGTGTTTTCTAAACGTGTGACTCTGTTCTGTTTTGTAATTCAGTTCAAGGGTAGCGGTTTTTACACTCCCTCTATAAGTGATATCTTATGATACGTGTCTTTTTCTGTGTGACTTATTTCACTTAGAATCGTCGTACCTCAATCCACTCATCATGCTGCTACTAGCCTTATGACGTTGATTTCATGGCTGAGTGATATTCCATTGTACATAAGGACCACAACTTCTTTATCCATTTTTCTCTTTCTGGGATATTTAAGGTGAAACGAAGTGGAGGTTCTTGTCAACAGAGCAGCCCTAAACTTTGGGGTGCCTGTGTCTTGCTGATTTTTAGTTTTCCCAATTTATACGCCCATGACTGAAAGTGCACTATGCTCTCTAAGCTGAGTTTTTTAGATGTTTCAGGACACACCGTACACTTCTCCAGAGTGGCTGTTGACAATTTACATCCTGCCCATCAGCGTAGCAAGGCTCCCGTTTCTCCATGGCCTGTCCTGCATTTCTGGTTTTGACACTTTATTCAGCATGGCCCTTTTGACCGATGGGAAGCGAGGCTTCTTTGTAGCGCTGATTTGCCTTTCCAGGTTGCTTGGTTGGCCAAAAAGGGCGTATGCGTTTTTTCCTGAATATATTCAGGAAAAAACGCATACGCCCTTTTTGGCCAAGGGCATCATTGTCGAGGTTTTGCCGCTTTTCCTGTGCTTTAAAGGCGATTCGAATCTCCCTCCTGAAATCTGTTTCCTGCAATTCTGCCTTGCTTTCAAATCCTCTTCGTTGCCTTTCCTCAATATATTTGTGGACGATAGTGATCATTTATAAGTCTGCAGGTTTGTGTATTGCAGTGCCCCTGAGCTCCATTTTTCAACTCGCTTTCTTGGGAGCTGGCCGCAAAGGCGCAGGATTGCTTCAGGCCCTACTCTGGTCCCGGGCGGCAGGCTGAGCCTTTGGTTAGTTCTTCTTCCTGATGGGAAAATTGAGTGACCTGTGCCTGTTCCAACACCTAGAACTAGTCTCTCATTGGTTCCCCCTCTTCCCGTTCATCCTCAGGACAAATTGCAACCTGTACGGAACAGGAGGTTAAAGGTGTTGATTCTCCAAGGAGGGAGATTGCTAATAAAGTGGCTGGAATGGCGAACCCGAGCACAAGGAGATGAGAAATGAGGTGCGTTTTAGAAACCTTTCCCGATCACACGGTGTACCATCTTCTGGGTTTCTCATGCATGATTTCGATGTAGGAAGATGCCCTTGAACCTGGAGATTTGGGACCCATGGGATGGGTACCACGCAGTATTACTTTAAAGGGTCTGCGTTTGCTCACCCAACCTCACCAAACCTCTCAGCCCCAAGAGTGTCCACCCTTATGTCGCAATCAGCTGTGGGTCTAGATATGGTCAATCCAGGTGGCATCACAGCCCCTGAACGAATTTTGTAAGAATTTCCCTCTCTTTCACTGTCTTTGTTTCACGGGTGTTTAAAAGTAATTGATTTTTATCATGGGGTTTAGCTGCTTTTCACTGCTGTGTTTATGCCGCTTTACACCCACTTGACTCACTTACAGAGAGATATCAATACATAGGTTTTAAGATTCTTACTAGTCAGATATATTCTTGGGCGGTGAATAGGGGGTGTTGAGTCCAATTCCCTGAACTAGGAGTAGGTCTTGTCTATTACCTATTGGGTTTATGGAACGGTATCTGAGCTAATTTGAAACCCTTGTTTTATGCATCATCCCACCTCACCTTTCCCGTTAAGCAGCCATAGTGTGTTTTCTAAACGTGTGACTCTGTTCTGTTTTGTAATTCAGTTCAAGGGTAGCGGTTTTTACACTCCCTCTATAAGTGATATCTTATGATACGTGTCTTTTTCTGTGTGACTTATTTCACTTAGAATCGTCGTACCTAAATCCACTCATCATGCTGCTACTAGCCTTATGACGTTGATTTCATGGCTGAGTGATATTCCATTGTACATAAGGACCACAACTTCTTTATCCATTTTTCTCTTTCCTGGGATATTTAAGGTGTAACGAAGTGGAGGTTTTTGTCAACAGAGCAGCCCTAAACTTTGGGGTTCCTGTGTCTTGCTGATTTTTATTTTTCCCAATTTATACGCCCATGAGTGGAAGTGCCCTATGCTCTCTAAGCTGAGTTTTTTAGATGTTTCAGGACACACCGTACACTTCTCCAGAGTGGCTGTTGGCAATTTACATCCTGCCCATCAGCGTAGCAAGGCTCCCGTTTCTCCATGGCCTGTCCTGCATTTCTGGTTTTGACACTTTATTCAGCATGGCCCTTTTGACCGATGGGAAGCGAGACTTCTTTGTAGCGCTGATTTGCCTTTCCAGGTTGCTTGGTTGGCCAAAAAGGGCGTATGCGTTTTTTCCTGAATATATTCAGGAAAAAACGCATACGCCCTTTTTGGCCAAGGGCATCATTGTCGAGGTTTTGCCGCTTTTCCTGTGCTTTAAAGGCGATTCGAATCTCCCTCCTGAAATCTATTTCCTGCAATTCTGACGTGCTTTCGAATCCTCTTCGTTGCCTTCCCTCAATATATTTGTGGACGAGAGTGATCATTTATAAGTCTGCAGGTTTGTGAATTGCAGTGCCCCTGAGCTCCATTTTTCAACTCGCTTTCTTGGGAGCTGGCCGCAAAAGCGCAGGATTTCTTCAGGCCCTATTCTGGTCCCGGGCGGCAGGCTGAGCCTGTGGTTAATTCTTCTTCCTGATGGGAAAATAGAGTGACCTGTGCCTGTCCCAACACCTAGAGCTAGTCTCTCATTGGTTCCCCCTCTTCCCGTTCATCCTCAGGACAAATTGCAACCTGTACGGAACAGGAGGTTAAAGGTGCTGATTCTTCAAAGAGGGAGATTGCTAGTAAAGCGGCTGGAATGGCGAACCCGAGCACAAGGAGATGAGAAATGAGGTGCGTTTTAGAAACCATTCCCGATCACACGGTGTAGCATCTTCTGGGTTTCTCATGCATGTTTTCGATGTAAGAAGTTGCCCTTGAACCTGGAGATATGGGACTCATGGGATGGGTACCACGCAGTATTACTTTAAAGGGTCTGCGTTTGCTCACCCAACCTCACCAAACCTCTCAGCCCCAAGAGTGTCCACCCTTATGTCTCAATCAGCTGTGGGTCTAGATAAGGTCAATCCAGGTGGCATCACAGCCCCTGAACGAATTTTGTAAGAATTTCTCTCTCTTTCCCTGTCTTTGTTTCACGGGTTTTTAAAAGTAATTGATTTTTATAATGGGGTTTAGCTGCTTTTCACTGCTGTGTTTATGCCGCTTTACACCCACTTGACTCACTTACAGAGAGATATCAATACATAGGTTTTAAGATTCTTACTAGTCAGATATATTCTTGGGCGGTGAATAGGGGGTGTTGAGTCCAATTCAATGAACTAGGAGTAGGTCTTGTCTATTACCTATTGGGTTTATGGAACGGTATCTGAGCTAATTTGAAACCCTTGTTTTATGCATCATCCCACCTCACCTTTCCCGTTAAGCAGCCATAGTGTGTTTTCTAAACGTGTGACTCTGTTCTGTTTTGTAATACAGTTCAAGGGTAGCGGTTTTTATGTTCCCTCTATAAGTGATATCTTATGATAAGTGTCTTTTTCTGTGTGACTTATTTCACTTAGAATCGTCGTACCTCAATCCATTCATCATGCTGCTACTAGCCTTATGACATTGATTTCATTGCTGAGTGATATTCCATTGTACATAAGGACCACAAATTCTTTATCCATTTTTCTCTTTCCTGGGATATTTAAGGTGTAACGAAGTGGAGGTTCTTGTCAACAGAGCAGCCCTAAACTTTGGTGTGCCTGTGTCTTGCTGATTTTTAGTTTTCCCAATTTATACGCCCATGAGTGGAAGTGCCCTATGCTCTCTAAGCTGAGTTTTTTAGATGTTTCAGGACACACCGTACACTTCTCCAGAGTGGCTGTTGGCAATTTACATCCTGCCCATCAGCGTAGCAAGGCTCCCGTTTCTCCATGGCCTGTCCTGCATTTCTGGTTTTGACACTTTATTCAGCATGGCCCTTTTGACCGATGGG
This sequence comes from Balaenoptera physalus, assembly GCF_965194825.1. Classification (NCBI taxonomy): domain Eukaryota; kingdom Metazoa; phylum Chordata; class Mammalia; order Artiodactyla; family Balaenopteridae; genus Balaenoptera; species Balaenoptera physalus. The sequence continues at coordinate 328,643 of NW_028125980.1, read as the reverse complement.
AAGCGAGACTTCTTTGTAGTGCTGATTTGCCTTTCCAGGTTGCTTGGTTGGCCAAAAAGGGCGTATGCGTGTTTTCCTGAATATATTCAGGAAAACACGCATACACCCTTTTTGGCCAAGGGCATCATTGTCGAGGTTTTGCCGCTTTTCCTGTGCTTTAAAGGCGATTCGAATCTCCCTCCTGAAATCTGTTTCCTGCAATTCTGCCTTGCTTTCAAATCCTCTTCGTTGCCTTTCCTCAATATATTTGTGGACGATAGTGATCATTTATAAGTCTGCAGGTTTGTGAATTGCAGTGCCCCTGAGCTCCATTTTTCAACTCGCTTTCTTGGGAGCTGGCCGCAAAGGCGCAGGATTGCTTCAGGCCCTACTCTGGTCCCGGGCGGCAGGCTGAGCCTGTGGTTAGTTCTTCTTCCTGATGGGAAAATAGAGTGACCTGTGCCTGTTCCAACACCTAGAACTAGTCTCTCATTGGTTCCCCCTCTTCCCGTTCATCCTCAGGACAAATTGCAACCTGTACGGAACAGGAGGTTAAAGGTGTTGATTCTCCAAGGAGGGAGATTGCTAATAAAGTGGCTGGAATGGCGAACCCGAGCACAAGGAGATGAGAAATGAGGTGCGTTTTAGAAACCTTTCCCGATCACACGGTGTACCATCTTCTGGGTTTCTCATGCATGTTTTCGATTTAGGAAGATGCCCTTGAACCTGGAGATTTGGGACCCATGGGATGGGTACCACGCAGTATTACTTTAAAGGGTCTGCGTTTGCTCACCCAACCTCACCAAACCTCTCAGCCCCAAGAGTGTCCACCCTTAGGTCGCAATCAGCTGTGGGTCTAGATATGGTCAATCCAGGTGGCATCACAGCCCCTGAACGAATTTTGTAAGAATTTCCCTCTCTTTCACTGTCTTTGTTTCACGGGTGTTTATAAGTAATTGATTTTTATCATGGGGTTTAGCTGCTTTTCACTGCTGTGTTTATGCCGCTTTACACCCAGTTGACTCACTTACAGAGAGATATCAATACATAGGTTTTAAGATTCTTACTAGTCAGATATATTCTTGGGCGGTTAATAGGGGGTGTTGAGTCCAATTCACTGAACTAGGAGTAGGTCTTGTCTATTACCTATTGGGTTTATGGAACGGTATCTGAGCTAATTTGAAACCCTTGTTTTATGCATCATCCCACCTCACCTTTCCCGTTAAGTAGCCATAGTGTGTTTTCTAAACGTGTGACTCTGTTCTGTTTTGTAATTCAGTTCAAGGGTAGCGGTTTTTACACTCCCTCTATAAGTGATATCTTATGATACGTGTCTTTTTCTGTGTGACTTATTTCACTTAGAATCGTCGTACCTCAATCCACTCATCATGCTGCTACTAGCCTTATGACGTTGATTTCATGGCTGAGTGATATTCCATTGTACATAAGGACCACAACTTCTTTATCCATTTTTCTCTTTCCTGGGATATTTAAGGTGTAACGAAGTGGAGGTTCTTGTCAACAGAGCAGCCCTAAACTTTGGGGTGCCTGTGTCTTGCTGATTTTTAGTTTTCCCAATTTATACGCCCATGACTGAAGGTGCACTATGCTCTCTAAGCTGAGTTTTTTAGATGTTTCATGACACACCGTACACTTCTCCAGAGTGGCTGTTGACAATTTACATCCTGCCCATCAGCGTAGCAAGGCTCCCGTTTCTCCATGGCCTGTCCTGCATTTCTGGTTTTGACACTTTATTCAGCATGGCCCTTTTGACCGATGGGAAGCGAGGCTTCTTTGTAGCGCTGATTTGCCTTTCCAGGTTGCTTGGTTGGCCAAAAAGGGCGTATGCGTTTTTTCCTGAATATATTCAGGAAAAAACGCATGCGCCCTTTTTGGCCAAGGGCATCATTGTCGAGGTTTTGCCGCTTTTCCTGTGCTTTAAAGGCGATTCGAATCTCCCTCCTGAAATCTGTTTCCTGCAATTCTGCCTTGCTTTCAAATCCTCTTCGTTGCCTTTCCTCAATATATTTGTGGACGATAGTGATCATTTATAAGTCTGCAGGTTTGTGAATTGCAGTGCCCCTGAGCTCCATTTTTCAACTCGCTTTCTTGGGAGCTGGCCGCAAAGGCGCAGGATTGCTTCAGGCCCTACTCTGGTCCCGGGCGGCAGGCTGAGCCTGTGGTTAGTTCTTCTTCCTGATGGGAAAATAGAGTGACCTGTGCCTGTTCCAACACCTAGAACTAGTCTCTCATTGGTTCCCCCTCTTCCCGTTCATCCTCAGGACAAATTGCAACCTGTACGGAACAGGAGGTTAAAGGTGTTGATTCTCCAAGGAGGGAGATTGCTAATAAAGTGGCTGGAATGGCGAACCCGAGCACAAGGAGATGAGAAATGAGGTGCGTTTTAGAAACCTTTCCCGATCACACGGTGTACCATCTTCTGGGTTTCTCATGCATGTTTTCGATTTAGGAAGATGCCCTTGAACCTGGAGATTTGGGACCCATGGGATGGGTACCACGCAGTATTACTTTAAAGGGTCTGCGTTTGCTCACCCAACCTCACCAAACCTCTCAGCCCCAAGAGTGTCCACCCTTATGTCGCAATCAGCTGTGGGTCTAGATATGGTCAATCCAGGTGGCATCACAGCCCCTGAACGAATTTTGTAAGAATTTCCCTCTCTTTCACTGTCTTTGTTTCACGGGTGTTTAAAAGTAATTGATTTTTATCATGGGGTTTAGCTGCTTTTCACTGCTGTGTTTATGCCGCTTTACACCCACTTGACTCACTTACAGAGAGATATCAATACATAGGTTTTAAGATTCTTACTAGTCAGATATATTCTTGGGCGGTGAATAGGGGGTGTTGAGTCCAATTCACTGAACTAGGAGTAGGTCTTGTCTATTACCTATTGGGTTTATGGAACGGTATCTGAGCTAATTTGAAACCCTTGTTTTATGCATCATCCCACCTCACCTTTCCCGTTAAGCAGCCATAGTGTGTTTTCTAAACGTGTGACTCTGTTCTGTTTTGTAATTCAGTTCAAGGGTAGCGGTTTTTACACTCCCTCTATAAGTGATATCTTATGATACGTGTCTTTTTCTGTGTGACTTATTTCACTTAGAATCGTCGTACCTAAATCCACTCATCATGCTGCTGCTAGCCTTATGACGTTGATTTCATGGCTGAGTGATATTCCATTGTACATAAGGACCACAACTTCTTTATCCATTTTTCTCTTTCCTGGGATATTTAAGGTGAAACGAAGTGGAGGTTCTTGTCAACAGAGCAGCCCTAAACTTTGGGGTGCCTGTGTCTTGCTGATTTTTAGTTTTCCCAATTTACACGCCCATGAGTGGAAGTGCCCTATGCTCTCTAAGCTGAGTTTTTTAGATGTTTCAGGACACACCGTACACTTCTCCAGAGTGGCTGTTGGCAATTTACATCCTGCCCATCAGCGTAGCAAGGCTCCCGTTTCTCCATGGCCTGTCCTGCATTTCTGGTTTTGACACTTTATTCAGCATGGCCCTTTTGACCGATGGGAAGCGAGGCTTCTTTGTAGCGCTGATTTGCCTTTCCAGGTTGCTTGGTTGGCCAAAAAGGGCGTATGCGTTTTTTCCTGAATATATTCAGGAAAAAACGCATACGCCCTTTTTGGCCAAGGGCATCATTGTCGAGGTTTTGCCGCTTTTCCTGTGCTTTAAAGGCGATTCGAATCTCCCTCCTGAAATCTGTTTCCTGCAATTCTGCCTTGCTTTCAAATCCTCTTCGTTGCCTTTCCTCAATATATTTGTGGACGATAGTGATCATTTATAAGTCTGCAGGTTTGTGAATTGCAGTGCCCCTGAGCTCCATTTTTCAACTCGCTTTCTTGGGAGCTGGCCGCAAAGGCGCAGGATTGCTTCAGGCCCTACTCTGGTCCCGGGCGGCAGGCTGAGCCTTTGGTTAGTTCTTCTTCCTGATGGGAAAATAGAGTGACCTGTGCCTGTTCCAACACCTAGAACTAGTCTCTCATTGGTTCCCCCTCTTCCCGTTCATCCTCAGGACAAATTGCAACCTGTACGGAACAGGAGGTTAAAGGTGTTGATTCTCCAAGGAGGGAGATTGCTAATAAAGTGGCTGGAATGGCGAACCCGAGCACAAGGAGATGAGAAATGAGGTGCGTTTTAGAAACCTTTCCCGATCACACGGTGTACCATCTTCTGGGTTTCTCATGCATGATTTCGATGTAGGAAGATGCCCTTGAACCTGGAGATTTGGGACCCATGGGATGGGTACCACGCAGTATTACTTTAAAGGGTCTGCGTTTGCTCACCCAACCTCACCAAACCTCTCAGCCCCAAGAGTGTCCACCCTTATGTCGCAATCAGCTGTGGGTCTAGATATGGTCAATCCAGGTGGCATCACAGCCCCTGAACGAATTTTGTAAGAATTTCCCTCTCTTTCACTGTCTTTGTTTCACGGGTGTTTAAAAGTAATTGATTTTTATCATGGGGTTTAGCTGCTTTTCACTGCTGTGTTTATGCCGCTTTACACCCACTTGACTCACTTACAGAGAGATATCAATACATAGGTTTTAAGATTCTTACTAGTCAGATATATTCTTGGGCGGTGAATAGGGGGTGTTGAGTCCAATTCACTGAACTAGGAGTAGGTCTTGTCTATTACCTATTGGGTTTATGGAACGGTATCTGAGCTAATTTGAAACCCTTGTTTTATGCATCATCCCACCTCACCTTTCCCGTTAAGCAGCCATAGTGTGTTTTCTAAACGTGTGACTCTGTTCTGTTTTGTAATTCAGTTCAAGGGTAGCGGTTTTTACACTCCCTCTATAAGTGATATCTTATGATACGTGTCTTTTTCTGTGTGACTTATTTCACTTAGAATCGTCGTACCTAAATCCACTCATCATGCTGCTACTAGCCTTATGACGTTGATTTCATGGCTGAGTGATATTCCATTGTACATAAGGACCACAACTTCTTTATCCATTTTTCTCTTTCCTGGGATATTTAAGGTGAAACGAAGTGGAGGTTCTTGTCAACAGAGCAGCCCTAAACTTTGGGGTGCCTGTGTCTTGCTGATTTTTAGTTTTCCCAATTTATACGCCCATGAGTGGAAGTGCCCTATGCTCTCTAAGCTGAGTTTTTTAGATGTTTCAGGACACACCGTACACTTCTCCAGAGTGGCTGTTGGCAATTTACATCCTGCCCATCAGCGTAGCAAGGCTCCCGTTTCTCCATGGCCTGTCCTGCATTTCTGGTTTTGACACTTTATTCAGCATGGCCCTTTTGACCGATGGGAAGCGAGGCTTCTTTGTAGCGCTGATTTGCCTTTCCAGGTTGCTTGGTTGGCCAAAAAGGGCGTATGCGTTTTTTCCTGAATATATTCAGGAAAAAACGCATACGCCCTTTTTGGCCAAGGGCATCATTGTCGAGGTTTTGCCGCTTTTCCTGTGCTTTAAAGGCGATTCGAATCTCCCTCCTGAAATCTGTTTCCTGCAATTCTGCCTTGCTTTCAAATCCTCTTCGTTGCCTTTCCTCAATATATTTGTGGACGATAGTGATCATTTATAAGTCTGCAGGTTTGTGAATTGCAGTGCCCCTGAGCTCCATTTTTCAACTCGCTTTCTTGGGAGCTGGCCGCAAAGGCGCAGGATTGCTTCAGGCCCTACTCTGGTCCCGGGCGGCAGGCTGAGCCTTTGGTTAGTTCTTCTTCCTGATGGGAAAATAGAGTGACCTGTGCCTGTTCCAACACCTAGAACTAGTCTCTCATTGGTTCCCCCTCTTCCCGTTCATCCTCAGGACAAATTGCAACCTGTACGGAACAGGAGGTTAAAGGTGTTGATTCTCCAAGGAGGGAGATTGCTAATAAAGTGGCTGGAATGGCGAACCCGAGCACAAGGAGATGAGAAATGAGGTGCGTTTTAGAAACCTTTCCCGATCACACGGTGTACCATCTTCTGGGTTTCTCATGCATGATTTCGATGTAGGAAGATGCCCTTGAACCTGGAGATTTGGGACCCATGGGATGGGTACCACGCAGTATTACTTTAAAGGGTCTGCGTTTGCTCACTCAACCTCACCAAACCTCTCAGCCCCAAGAGTGTCCACCCTTATGTCGCAATCAGCTGTGGGTCTAGATATGGTCAATCCAGGTGGCATCACAGCCCCTGAACGAATTTTGTAAGAATTTCCCTCTCTTTCACTGTCTTTGTTTCACAGGTGTTTAAAAGTAATTGATTTTTATCATGGGGTTTAGCTGCTTTTCACTGCTGTGTTTATGCCGCTTTACACCCACTTGACTCACTTACAGAGAGATATCAATACATAGGTTTTAAGATTCTTACTAGTCAGATATATTCTTGGGCGGTGAATAGGGGGTGTTGAGTCCAATTCCCTGATCTATGAGTAGGTCTTGTCTATTACCTATTGGGTTTATGGAACGGTATCTGAGCTAATTTGAAACCCTTGTTTTATGCATCATCCCACCTCACCTTTCCCGTTAAGCAGCCATAGTGTGTTTTCTAAACGTGTGACTCTGTTCTGTTTTGTAATTCAGTTCAAGGGTAGCGGTTTTTACACTCCCTCTATAAGTGATATCTTATGATACGTGTCTTTTTCTGTGTGACTTATTTCACTTAGAATCGTCGTACCTAAATCCACTCATCATGCTGCTACTAGCCTTATGACGTTGATTTCATGGCTGAGTGATATTCCATTGTACATAAGGACCACAACTTCTTTATCCATTTTTCTCTTTCCTGGGATATTTAAGGTGAAACGAAGTGGAGGTTCTTGTCAACAGAGCAGCCCTAAACTTTGGGGTGCCTGTGTCTTGCTGATTTTTAGTTTTCCCAATTTATACGCCCATGAGTGGAAGTGCCCTGTGCTCTCTAAGCTGAGTTTTTTAGATGTTTCAGGACACACCGTACACTTCTCCAGAGTGGCTGTTGGCAATTTACATTCTGCCCATCAGCGTAGCAAGGCTCCCGTTTCTCCATGGCCTGTCCTGCATTTCTGGTTTTGACACTTTATTCAGCATGGCCCTTTTGACCGATGGGAAGCGAGACTTCTTTGTAGCGCTGATTTGCATTTCCAGGTTGCTTGGTTGGCCAAAAAGGGCGTATGCGTTTTTTCCTGAATATATTCAGGAAAAAACGCATACGCCCTTTTTGGCCAAGGGCATCATTGTCGAGGTTTTGCCGCTTTTCCTGTGCTTTAAAGGCGATTCGAATCTCCCTCCTGAAATCTGTTTCCTGCAATTCTGCCTTGCTTTCAAATCCTCTTCGTTGCCTTCCCTCAATATATTTGTGGACGAGAGTGATCATTTATACGTCTGCAGGTTTGTGAATTGCAGTGCCCCTGAGCTCCATTTTTCAACTCGGTTTCTTGGGAGCTGGCCGCAAAAGCGCAGGATTGCTTCAGGCCCTATTCTGGTCCCGGGCGGCAGGCTGAGCCTGTGGTTAATTCTTCTTCCTGATGGGAAAATAGAGTGACCTGTGCCTGTCCCAACACCTAGAGCTAGTCTCTCATTGGTTCCCCCTCTTCCCGTTCATCCTCAGGACAAATTGCAACCTGTACGGAACAGGAGGTTAAAGGTGCTGATTCTTCAAAGAGGGAGATTGCTAGTAAAGCGGCTGGAATGGCGAACCCGAGCACAAGGAGATGAGAAATTAGGTGCGTTTTAGAAACGTTTCCCGATCACACGGTGTACCATCTTCTGGGTTTCTCATGCATGTTTTCGATGTAGGAAGATGCCCTGGAACCTGGAGATTTGGGACCCATGGGATGGGTACCACGCAGTATTACTTTAAACGGTCTGTGTTTGCTCACCCAACCTCAAGAAACCTCTCAGCCCCAAGAGTGTCCACCCTTATTTTTCAATCAGCTGTGGGTCTAGATATGGTCAATCCAGGTGGCATCACAGCCCCTGAACGAATTTTGTAAGAATTTCTCTCTCTTTCACTGTCTTTGTTTCACGGGTGTTTAAAAGTAATTGATTTTTATAATGGGGTTTAGTTGCTTTTCACTGCTGTGTTTATGCCGCTTTACACCCACTTGACTCACTTACAGAGAGATATCAATACATAGGTTTTAAGATTCTTACTAGTCAGATATATTCTTGGGCGTTGAATAGGGGGTGTTGAGTCCAATTCACTGAGCTAGGAGTAGGTCTTGTCTATTACATATTGGGTTTATGGAACGGTATCTGAGCTAATTTGAAACCCTTGTTTTATGCATCACCCCACCTCACCTTTCCCGTTAAGCAGCCATAGTGTGTTTTCTAAACGTGTGACTCTGCTGTGTTTTGTATTTCAGTTCAAGGGTAGCGGTTTTTACACTCCCTCTATAAGTGATATCTTATGATGAGTGTCTTTTTCTGTGTGACTTATTTCACTTAGAATCGTCGTACCTCAGTCCACTCATCATGCTGCTACTAGCCTTATGACGTTGATTTCATGGCTGAGTGATATTCCATTGTACATAAGGACCGCAACTTCTTTATCCAATTTTCTCTTTCCTGGGATATTTAAGGTGTAACGAAGTGGAGGTTCTTGTCAACAGAGCAGCCCTAAACTTTGGGGTGCCTGTGTCTTGCTGATTTTTAGTTTTCCCAATTTATACGCTCATGAGTGGAAGTGCCCTATGCTCTCTAAGCTGAGTTTTTTAGATGTTTCAGGACACACCGTACACTTCTCCAGAGTGGCTGTTCGCAATTTACATTCTGCCCATCAGCGTAGCAATGTTCCCGTTTCTCCATGGCCTGTCCTGCATTTCTGGTTTTGACACTTTATTCAGCATGGCCCTTTTGACCGATGGGAAGCGAGACTTCTTTGTAGCGCTGATTTGCATTTCCAGGTTGCTTGGTTGGCCAAAAAGGGCGTATGCGTTTTTTCCTGAATATATTCTGGAAAAAACGCATACGCCCTTTTTGGCCAAGGGCATCATTGTCGAGGTTTTGCCGCTTTTCCTGTGCTTTAAAGGCGATTCGAATCTCCCTCCTGAAATCTGTTTCCTGCAATTCTGCCTTGCTTTCAAATCCTCTTCGTTGCCTTCCCTCAATATATTTGTGGACGAGAGTGATCATTTATACGTCTGCAGGTTTGTGAATTGCAGTGCCCCTGAGCTCCATTTTTCAACTCGCTTTCTTGGGAGCTGGCCGCAAAAGCGCAGGATTGCTTCAGGCCCTATTCTGGTCCCGGGCGGCAGGCTGAGCCTGTGGTTAATTCTTCTTCCTGATGGGAAAATAGAGTGACCTGTGCCTGTCCCAACACCTAGAGCTAGTCTCTCATTGGTTCCCCCTCTTCCCGTTCATCCTCAGGACAAATTGCAACCTGTACGGAACAGGAGGTTAAAGGTGCTGATTCTTCAAAGAGGGAGATTGCTAGTAAAGCGGCTGGAATGGCGAACCCGAGCACAAGGAGATGAGAAATTAGGTGCGTTTTAGAAACGTTTCCCGATCACACGGTGTACCATCTTCTGGGTTTCTCATGCATGTTTTCGATGTAGGAAGATGCCCTGGAACCTGGAGATTTGGGACCCATGGGATGGGTACCACGCAGTATTACTTTAAACGGTCTGTGTTTGCTCACCCAACCTCAAGAAACCTCTCAGCCCCAAGAGTGTCCACCCTTATTTTTCAATCAGCTGTGGGTCTAGATATGGTCAATCCAGGTGGCATCACAGCCCCTGAACGAATTTTGTAAGAATTTCTCTCTCTTTCACTGTCTTTGTTTCACGGGTGTTTAAAAGTAATTGATTTTTATAATGGGGTTTAGTTGCTTTTCACTGCTGTGTTTATGCCGCTTTACACCCACTTGACTCACTTACAGAGAGATATCAATACATAGGTTTTAAGATTCTTACTAGTCAGATATATTCTTGGGCGTTGAATAGGGGGTGTTGAGTCCAATTCACTGAGCTAGGAGTAGGTCTTGTCTATTACATATTGGGTTTATGGAACGGTATCTGAGCTAATTTGAAACCCTTGTTTTATGCATCACCCCACCTCACCTTTCCCGTTAAGCAGCCATAGTGTGGTTTCTAAACGTGTGACTCTGTTCTGTTTTGTAATTCAGTTCAAGGGTAGCGGTTTTTACACTCCCTCTATAAGTGATATCTTATGATAAGTGTCTTTTTCTGTGTGACTTATTTCACTTAGAATCGTCGTACCTAAATCCACTCATCATGCTGCTACTAGCCTTATTACGTTGATTTCATGGCTGAGTGATATTCCATTGTACATAAGGACCACAACTTCTTTATCCATATTTCTCTTTCCTGGGATATTTAAGGTGTAACGAAGTGGAGGTTCTTGTCAACAGAGCAGCCCTAAATTTGGGGTGCCTGTGTCTTGCTGATTTTTAGTTTTCCCAATTTATACGCCCATGAGTGGAAGTGCCCTATGCTCTCTAAGCTGAGTTTTTTAGATGTTTCAGGACACACCGTACACTCCTCCAGAGTGGCTGTTGGCAATTTACATCCTGCCCATCAGCGTAGCAAGGCTCCCGTTTCTCCATGGCCTGTCCTGCATTTCTGGTTTTGACACTTTATTCAGCATGGCCCTTTTGACCGATGGGAAGCGAGACTTCTTTGTAGCGCTGATTTGCCTTTCCAGGTTGCTTGGTTGGCCAAAAAGGGCGTATGCGTTTTTTCCTGAATATATTCAGGAAAAAACGCATACGCTCTTTTTGGCCAAGGGCATCATTGTCGAGGTTTTGCCGCTTTTCCTGTGCTTTAAAGGCGATTCGAATCTCCCTCCTGAAATCTGTTTCCTGCAATTCTGACTTGCTTTCGAATCCTCTTCGTTGCCTTCCCTCAATATATTTGTGGACGAGAGTGATCATTTATAAGTCTGCAGGTTTGTGAATTGCAGTGCCCCTGAGCTCCATTTTTCAACTCGCTTTCTTGGGAGCTGGCCGCAAAAGCGCAGGATTGCTTCAGGCCCTATTCTGGTCCCGGGCGGCAGGCTGAGCCTGTGGTTAATTCTTCTTCCTGATGGAAAAATAGAGTGACCTGTGCCTGTTCCAACACCTAGAGCTAGTCTCTCATTGGTTCCCCCTCTTCCCGTTCATCCTCAGGACAAATTGCAACCTGTACGGAACAGGAGGTTAAAGGTGTTGATTCTCCAAGGAGGGAGATTGCTAGTAAAGTGGCTGGAATGGCGAACCCGAGCACAAGGAGATGAGAAATGAGGTGCGTTTTAGAAACCTTTCCCGATCACACGGTGTAGCATCTTCTGGGTTTCTCATGCATGTTTTCGATGTAAGAAGTTGCCCTTGAACCTGGAGATATGGGACTCATGGGATGGGTACCACGCAGTATTACTTTAAAGGGTCTGCGTTTGCTCACCCAACCTCACCAAACCTCTCAGCCCCAAGAGTGTCCACCCTTATGTCGCAATCAGCTGTGGGTCTAGATATGGTCAATCCAGGTGGCATCACAGCCCCTGAACGAATTTTGTAAGAATTTCCCTCTCTTTCACTGTCTTTGTTTCACGGGTGTTTAAAAGTAATTGATTTTTATCATGGGGTTTAGCTGCTTTTCACTGCTGTGTTTATGCCGCTTTACACCCACTTGACTCACTTACAGAGAGATATCAATACATAGGTTTTAAGATTCTTACTAGTCAGATATATTCTTGGGCGGTGAATAGGGGGTGTTGAGTCCAATTCACTGAACTAGGAGTAGGTCTTGTCTATTACCTATTGGGTTTATGGAACGGTATCTGAGCTAATTTGAAACCCTTGTTTTATGCATCATCCCACCTCACCTTTCCCGTTAAGCAGCCATAGTGTGTTTTCTAAACGTGTGACTCTGTTCTGTTTTGTAATTCAGTTCAAGGGTAGCGGTTTTTACACTCCCTCTATAAGTGATATCTTATGATACGTGTCTTTTTCTGTGTGACTTATTTCACTTAGAATCGTCGTACCTCAATCCACTCATCATGCTGCTACTAGCCTTATGACGTTGATTTCATGGCTGAGTGATATTCCATTGTACATAAGGACCACAACTTCTTTATCCATTTTTCTCTTTCTGGGATATTTAAGGTGAAACGAAGTGGAGGTTCTTGTCAACAGAGCAGCCCTAAACTTTGGGGTGCCTGTGTCTTGCTGATTTTTAGTTTTCCCAATTTATACGCCCATGACTGAAAGTGCACTATGCTCTCTAAGCTGAGTTTTTTAGATGTTTCAGGACACACCGTACACTTCTCCAGAGTGGCTGTTGACAATTTACATCCTGCCCATCAGCGTAGCAAGGCTCCCGTTTCTCCATGGCCTGTCCTGCATTTCTGGTTTTGACACTTTATTCAGCATGGCCCTTTTGACCGATGGGAAGCGAGGCTTCTTTGTAGCGCTGATTTGCCTTTCCAGGTTGCTTGGTTGGCCAAAAAGGGCGTATGCGTTTTTTCCTGAATATATTCAGGAAAAAACGCATACGCCCTTTTTGGCCAAGGGCATCATTGTCGAGGTTTTGCCGCTTTTCCTGTGCTTTAAAGGCGATTCGAATCTCCCTCCTGAAATCTGTTTCCTGCAATTCTGCCTTGCTTTCAAATCCTCTTCGTTGCCTTTCCTCAATATATTTGTGGACGATAGTGATCATTTATAAGTCTGCAGGTTTGTGTATTGCAGTGCCCCTGAGCTCCATTTTTCAACTCGCTTTCTTGGGAGCTGGCCGCAAAGGCGCAGGATTGCTTCAGGCCCTACTCTGGTCCCGGGCGGCAGGCTGAGCCTTTGGTTAGTTCTTCTTCCTGATGGGAAAATTGAGTGACCTGTGCCTGTTCCAACACCTAGAACTAGTCTCTCATTGGTTCCCCCTCTTCCCGTTCATCCTCAGGACAAATTGCAACCTGTACGGAACAGGAGGTTAAAGGTGTTGATTCTCCAAGGAGGGAGATTGCTAATAAAGTGGCTGGAATGGCGAACCCGAGCACAAGGAGATGAGAAATGAGGTGCGTTTTAGAAACCTTTCCCGATCACACGGTGTACCATCTTCTGGGTTTCTCATGCATGATTTCGATGTAGGAAGATGCCCTTGAACCTGGAGATTTGGGACCCATGGGATGGGTACCACGCAGTATTACTTTAAAGGGTCTGCGTTTGCTCACCCAACCTCACCAAACCTCTCAGCCCCAAGAGTGTCCACCCTTATGTCGCAATCAGCTGTGGGTCTAGATATGGTCAATCCAGGTGGCATCACAGCCCCTGAACGAATTTTGTAAGAATTTCCCTCTCTTTCACTGTCTTTGTTTCACGGGTGTTTAAAAGTAATTGATTTTTATCATGGGGTTTAGCTGCTTTTCACTGCTGTGTTTATGCCGCTTTACACCCACTTGACTCACTTACAGAGAGATATCAATACATAGGTTTTAAGATTCTTACTAGTCAGATATATTCTTGGGCGGTGAATAGGGGGTGTTGAGTCCAATTCACTGAACTAGGAGTAGGTCTTGTCTATTACCTATTGGGTTTATGGAACGGTATCTGAGCTAATTTGAAACCCTTGTTTTATGCATCATCCCACCTCACCTTTCCCGTTAAGCAGCCATAGTGTGTTTTCTAAACGTGTGACTCTGTTCTGTTTTGTAATTCAGTTCAAGGGTAGCGGTTTTTACACTCCCTCTATAAGTGATATCTTATGATACGTGTCTTTTTCTGTGTGACTTATTTCACTTAGAATCGTCGTACCTCAATCCACTCATCATGCTGCTACTAGCCTTATGACGTTGATTTCATGGCTGAGTGATATTCCATTGTACATAAGGACCACAACTTCTTTATCCATTTTTCTCTTTCTGGGATATTTAAGGTGAAACGAAGTGGAGGTTCTTGTCAACAGAGCAGCCCTAAACTTTGGGGTGCCTGTGTCTTGCTGATTTTTAGTTTTCCCAATTTATACGCCCATGACTGAAAGTGCACTATGCTCTCTAAGCTGAGTTTTTTAGATGTTTCAGGACACACCGTACACTTCTCCAGAGTGGCTGTTGACAATTTACATCCTGCCCATCAGCGTAGCAAGGCTCCCGTTTCTCCATGGCCTGTCCTGCATTTCTGGTTTTGACACTTTATTCAGCATGGCCCTTTTGACCGATGGGAAGCGAGGCTTCTTTGTAGCGCTGATTTGCCTTTCCAGGTTGCTTGGTTGGCCAAAAAGGGCGTATGCGTTTTTTCCTGAATATATTCAGGAAAAAACGCATACGCCCTTTTTGGCCAAGGGCATCATTGTCGAGGTTTTGCCGCTTTTCCTGTGCTTTAAAGGCGATTCGAATCTCCCTCCTGAAATCTGTTTCCTGCAATTCTGCCTTGCTTTCAAATCCTCTTCGTTGCCTTTCCTCAATATATTTGTGGACGATAGTGATCATTTATAAGTCTGCAGGTTTGTGTATTGCAGTGCCCCTGAGCTCCATTTTTCAACTCGCTTTCTTGGGAGCTGGCCGCAAAGGCGCAGGATTGCTTCAGGCCCTACTCTGGTCCCGGGCGGCAGGCTGAGCCTTTGGTTAGTTCTTCTTCCTGATGGGAAAATTGAGTGACCTGTGCCTGTTCCAACACCTAGAACTAGTCTCTCATTGGTTCCCCCTCTTCCCGTTCATCCTCAGGACAAATTGCAACCTGTACGGAACAGGAGGTTAAAGGTGTTGATTCTCCAAGGAGGGAGATTGTTAATAAAGTGGCTGGAATGGCGAACCCGAGCACAAGGAGATGAGAAATGAGGTGCGTTTTAGAAACCTTTCCCGATCACACGGTGTACCATCTTCTGGGTTTCTCATGCATGATTTCGATGTAGGAAGATGCCCTTGAACCTGGAGATTTGGGACCCATGGGATGGGTACCACGCAGTATTACTTTAAAGGGTCTGCGTTTGCTCACCCAACCTCACCAAACCTCTCAGCCCCAAGAGTGTCCACCCTTATGTCTCAATCAGCTGTGGGTCTAGATATGGTCAATCCAGGTGGCATCACAGCCCCTGAACGAATTTTGTAAGAATTTCCCTCTCTTTCACTGTCTTTGTTTCACGGGTGTTTAAAAGTAATTGATTTTTATCATGGGGTTTAGCTGCTTTTCACTGCTGTGTTTATGCCGCTTTACACCCACTTGACTCACTTACAGAGAGATATCAATACATAGGTTTTAAGATTCTTACTAGTCAGATATATTCTTGGTCGGTGAATAGGGGGTGTTGAGTCCAATTCCCTGAACTAGGAGTAGGTCTTGTCTATTACCTATTGGGTTTATGGAACGGTATCTGAGCTAATTTGAAACCCTTGTTTTATGCATCATCCCACCTCACCTTTCCCGTTAAGCAGCCATAGTGTGTTTTCTAAACGTGTGACTCTGTTCTGTTTTGTAATTCAGTTCAAGGGTAGCGGTTTTTACACTCCCTCTATAAGTGATATCTTATGATACGTGTCTTTTTCTGTGTGACTTATTTCACTTAGAATCGTCGTACCTAAATCCACTCATCATGCTGCTACTAGCCTTATGACGTTGATTTCATGGCTGAGTGATATTCCATTGTACATAAGGACCACAACTTCTTTATCCATTTTTCTCTTTCCTGGGATATTTAAGGTGTAACGAAGTGGAGGTTTTTGTCAACAGAGCAGCCCTAAACTTTGGGGTTCCTGTGTCTTGCTGATTTTTATTTTTCCCAATTTATACGCCCATGAGTGGAAGTGCCCTATGCTCTCTAAGCTGAGTTTTTTAGATGTTTCAGGACACACCGTACACTTCTCCAGAGTGGCTGTTGGCAATTTACATCCTGCCCATCAGTGTAGCAAGGCTCCCGTTTCTCCATGGCCTGTCCTGCATTTCTGGTTTTGACACTTTATTCAGCATGGCCCTTTTGACCGATGGGAAGCGAGACTTCTTTGTAGCGCTGATTTGCCTTTCCAGGTTGCTTGGTTGGCCAAAAAGGGCGTATGCGTTTTTTCCTGAATATATTCAGGAAAAAACGCATACGCCCTTTTTGGCCAAGGGCATCATTGTCGAGGTTTTGCCGCTTTTCCTGTGCTTTAAAGGCGATTCGAATCTCCCTCCTGAAATCTATTTCCTGCAATTCTGACGTGCTTTCGAATCCTCTTCGTTGCCTTCCCTCAATATATTTGTGGACGAGAGTGATCATTTATAAGTCTGCAGGTTTGTGAATTGCAGTGCCCCTGAGCTCCATTTTTCAACTCGCTTTCTTGGGAGCTGGCCGCAAAAGCGCAGGATTTCTTCAGGCCCTATTCTGGTCCCGGGCGGCAGGCTGAGCCTGTGGTTAATTCTTCTTCCTGATGGGAAAATAGAGTGACCTGTGCCTGTCCCAACACCTAGAGCTAGTCTCTCATTGGTTCCCCCTCTTCCCGTTCATCCTCAGGACAAATTGCAACCTGTACGGAACAGGAGGTTAAAGGTGCTGATTCTTCAAAGTGGGAGATTGCTAGTAAAGCGGCTGGAATGGCGAACCCGAGCACAAGGAGATGAGAAATGAGGTGCGTTTTAGAAACCTTTCCCGATCACACGGTGTACCATCTTCTGGGTTTCTCATGCATGTTTCCGATGTAGGAAGATGCCCTTGAACCTGGAGATTTGGGACCCATGGGATGGGTACCACGCAGTATTACTTTAAAGGGTCTGCGTTTGCTCACCCAACCTCACCAAACCTCTCAGCCCCAAGAGTGTCCACCCTTATGTCGCAATCAGCTGTGGGTCTAGATATGGTCAATCCAGGTGGCATCACAGCCCCTGAACGAATTTTGTAAGAATTTCCCTCTCTTTCACTGTCTTTGTTTCACGGGTGTTTAAAAGTAATTGATTTTTATCATGGGGTTTAGCTGCTTTTCACTGCTGTGTTTATGCCGCTTTACACCCACTTGACTCACTTACAGAGAGATATCAATACATAGGTTTTAAGATTCTTACTAGTCAGATATATTCTTGGGCGGTGAATAGGGGGTGTTGAGTCCAATTCCCTGAACTAGGAGTAGGTCTTGTCTATTACCTATTGGGTTTATGGAACGGTATCTGAGCTAATTTGAAACCCTTGTTTTATGCATCATCCCACCTCACCTTTCCCGTTAAGCAGCCACAGTGTGTTTTCTAAACGTGTGACTCTGTTCTGTTTTGTAATTCAGTTCAAGGGTAGCGGTGTTTACACTCCCTCTATAAGTGATATCTTATGATACGTGTCTTTTTCTGTGTGACTTATTTCACTTAGAATCGTCGTACCTCAATCCACTTATCATGCTGCTACTAGCCTTATGACGTTGATTTCATGGCTGAGTGATAGTCCATTGTACATAAGGACCACAACTTCTTTATCCATTTTTCTCTTTCCTGGGATATTTAAGGTGTAACGAAGTGGAGGTTCTTGTCAACAGAGCAGCCCTAAACTTTGGGGTGCCTGTGTCTTGCTGATTTTTAGTTTTCCCAATTTATACGCCCATGAGTGGAAGTGCCCTATGCTCTCTAAGCTGAGTTTTTTAGATGTTTCAGGACACACCGTACACTTTTCCAGAGTGGCTGTTGGCAGTTTACATCCTGCACATCAACGTAGCAAGGCTCCCGTTTCTCCATGGCCTGTCCTGCATTTCTGGTTTTGACACTTTATTCAGCATGGCCCTTTTGACCGATGGGAAGCGAGACTTCTTTGTAGCGCTGATTTGCCTTTCCAGGTTGCTTGGTTGGCCAAAAAGGGCGTATGCGTTTTTTCCTGAATATATTCAGGAAAAAACGCATACTCCCTTTTTGGCCAAGGGTATCATTGTCGAGGTTTTGCCGCTTTTCCTGTGCTTTAAAGGCGATTCGAATCTCCCTCCTGAAATCTGTTTCCTGCAATTCTGCCTTGCTTTCAAATCCTCTTCGTTGCCTTCCCTCAATATATTTGTGGATGAGAGTGATCATTTACAAGTCTGCAGGTTTGTGAATTGCAGTGCCCCTGAGCTCCATTTTTCAACTCGCTTTCTTGGGAGCTGGCCGCAAAAGCGCAGCATTGCTTCAGGCCCTATTCTGGTCCCGGGCGGCAGGCTGAGCCTGTGGTTAATTCTTCTTCCTGATGGAAAAATAGAGTGACCTGTGCCTGTCCCAACACCTAGAGCTAGTCTCACATTGGTTCCCCCTCTTCCCGTTCATCCTCAGGACAAATTGCAACCTGTACGGAACAGGAGGTTAAAGGTGCTGATTCTTCAAAGAGGGAGATTGCTAGTAAAGCGGCTGGAATGGCGAACCCGAGCACAAGGAGATGAGAAATGAGGTGCGTTTTAGAAACCATTCCCGATCACACGGTGTAGCATCTTCTGGGTTTCTCATGCATGTTTTCGATGTAAGAAGTTGCCCTTGAACCTGGAGATATGGGACTCATGGGATGGGTACCACGCAGTATTACTTTAAAGGGTCTGCGTTTGCTCACCCAACCTCACCAAACCTCTCAGCCCCAAGAGTGTCCACCCTTATGTCTCAATCAGCTGTGGGTCTAGATAAGGTCAATCCAGGTGGCATCACAGCCCCTGAACGAATTTTGTAAGAATTTCTCTCTCTTTCCCTGTCTTTGTTTCACGGGTTTTTAAAAGTAATTGATTTTTATAATGGGGTTTAGCTGCTTTTCACTGCTGTGTTTATGCCGCTTTACACCCACTTGACTCACTTACAGAGAGATATCAATACATAGGTTTTAAGATTCTTACTAGTCAGATATATTCTTGGGCGGTGAATAGGGGGTGTTGAGTCCAATTCAATGAACTAGGAGTAGGTCTTGTCTATTACCTATTGGGTTTATGGAACGGTATCTGAGCTAATTTGAAACCCTTGTTTTATGCATCATCCCACCTCACCTTTCCCGTTAAGCAGCCATAGTGTGTTTTCTAAACGTGTGACTCTGTTCTGTTTTGTAATACAGTTCAAGGGTAGCGGTTTTTATGTTCCCTCTATAAGTGATATCTTATGATAAGTGTCTTTTTCTGTGTGACTTATTTCACTTAGAATCGTCGTACCTCAATCCATTCATCATGCTGCTACTAGCCTTATGACATTGATTTCATTGCTGAGTGATATTCCATTGTACATAAGGACCACAACTTCTTTATCCATTTTTCTCTTTCCTGGGATATTTAAGGTGTAACGAAGTGGAGGTTCTTGTCAACAGAGCAGCCCTAAACTTTGGTGTGCCTGTGTCTTGCTGATTTTTAGTTTTCCCAATTTATACGCCCATGAGTGGAAGTGCCCTATGCTCTCTAAGCTGAGTTTTTTAGATGTTTCAGGACACACCGTACACTTCTCCAGAGTGGCTGTTGGCAATTTACATCCTGCCCATCAGCGTAGCAAGGCTCCCGTTTCTCCATGGCCTGTCCTGCATTTCTGGTTTTGACACTTTATTCAGCATGGCCCTTTTGACCGATGGGAAGCGAGACTTCTTTGTAGTGCTGATTTGCCTTTCCAGGTTGCTTGGTTGGCCAAAAAGGGCGTATGCGTGTTTTCCTGAATATATTCAGGAAAACACGCATACACCCTTTTTGGCCAAGGGCATCATTGTCGAGGTTTTGCCGCTTTTCCTGTGCTTTAAAGGCGATTCGAATCTCCCTCCTGAAATCTGTTTCCTGCAATTCTGCCTTGCTTTCAAATCCTCTTCGTTGCCTTTCCTCAATATATTTGTGGACGATAGTGATCATTTATAAGTCTGCAGGTTTGTGAATTGCAGTGCCCCTGAGCTCCATTTTTCAACTCGCTTTCTTGGGAGCTGGCCGCAAAGGCGCAGGATTGCTTCAGGCCCTACTCTGGTCCCGGGCGGCAGGCTGAGCCTGTGGTTAGTTCTTCTTCCTGATGGGAAAATAGAGTGACCTGTGCCTGTTCCAACACCTAGAACTAGTCTCTCATTGGTTCCCCCTCTTCCCGTTCATCCTCAGGACAAATTGCAACCTGTACGGAACAGGAGGTTAAAGGTGTTGATTCTCCAAGGAGGGAGATTGCTAATAAAGTGGCTGGAATGGCGAACCCGAGCACAAGGAGATGAGAAATGAGGTGCGTTTTAGAAACCTTTCCCGATCACACGGTGTACCATCTTCTGGGTTTCTCATGCATGTTTTCGATTTAGGAAGATGCCCTTGAACCTGGAGATTTGGGACCCATGGGATGGGTACCACGCAGTATTACTTTAAAGGGTCTGCGTTTGCTCACCCAACCTCACCAAACCTCTCAGCCCCAAGAGTGTCCACCCTTAGGTCGCAATCAGCTGTGGGTCTAGATATGGTCAATCCAGGTGGCATCACAGCCCCTGAACGAATTTTGTAAGAATTTCCCTCTCTTTCACTGTCTTTGTTTCACGGGTGTTTAAAAGTAATTGATTTTTATCATGGGGTTTAGCTGCTTTTCACTGCTGTGTTTATGCCGCTTTACACCCAGTTGACTCACTTACAGAGAGATATCAATACATAGGTTTTAAGATTCTTACTAGTCAGATATATTCTTGGGCGGTGAATAGGGGGTGTTGAGTCCAATTCACTGAACTAGGAGTAGGTCTTGTCTATTACCTATTGGGTTTATGGAACGGTATCTGAGCTAATTTGAAACCCTTGTTTTATGCATCATCCCACCTCACCTTTCCCGTTAAGTAGCCATAGTGTGTTTTCTAAACGTGTGACTCTGTTCTGTTTTGTAATTCAGTTCAAGGGTAGCGGTTTTTACACTCCCTCTATAAGTGATATCTTATGATACGTGTCTTTTTCTGTGTGACTTATTTCACTTAGAATCGTCGTACCTCAATCCACTCATCATGCTGCTACTAGCCTTATGACGTTGATTTCATGGCTGAGTGATATTCCATTGTACATAAGGACCACAACTTCTTTATCCATTTTTCTCTTTCCTGGGATATTTAAGGTGTAACGAAGTGGAGGTTCTTGTCAACAGAGCAGCCCTAAACTTTGGGGTGCCTGTGTCTTGCTGATTTTTAGTTTTCCCAATTTATACGCCCATGACTGAAGGTGCACTATGCTCTCTAAGCTGAGTTTTTTAGATGTTTCAGGACACACCGTACACTTCTCCAGAGTGGCTGTTGACAATTTACATCCTGCCCATCAGCGTAGCAAGGCTCCCGTTTCTCCATGGCCTGTCCTGCATTTCTGGTTTTGACACTTTATTCAGCATGGCCCTTTTGACCGATGGGAAGCGAGGCTTCTTTGTAGCGCTGATTTGCCTTTCCAGGTTGCTTGGTTGGCCAAAAAGGGCGTATGCGTTTTTTCCTGAATATATTCAGGAAAAAACGCATGCGCCCTTTTTGGCCAAGGGCATCATTGTCGAGGTTTTGCCGCTTTTCCTGTGCTTTAAAGGCGATTCGAATCTCCCTCCTGAAATCTGTTTCCTGCAATTCTGCCTTGCTTTCAAATCCTCTTCGTTGCCTTTCCTCAATATATTTGTGGACGATAGTGATCATTTATAAGTCTGCAGGTTTGTGAATTGCAGTGCCCCTGAGCTCCATTTTTCAACTCGCTTTCTTGGGAGCTGGCCGCAAAGGCGCAGGATTGCTTCAGGCCCTACTCTGGTCCCGGGCGGCAGGCTGAGCCTGTGGTTAGTTCTTCTTCCTGATGGGAAAATAGAGTGACCTGTGCCTGTTCCAACACCTAGAACTAGTCTCTCATTGGTTCCCCCTCTTCCCGTTCATCCTCAGGACAAATTGCAACCTGTACGGAACAGGAGGTTAAAGGTGTTGATTCTCCAAGGAGGGAGATTGCTAATAAAGTGGCTGGAATGGCGAACCCGAGCACAAGGAGATGAGAAATGAGGTGCGTTTTAGAAACCTTTCCCGATCACACGGTGTACCATCTTCTGGGTTTCTCATGCATGTTTTCGATTTAGGAAGATGCCCTTGAACCTGGAGATTTGGGACCCATGGGATGGGTACCACGCAGTATTACTTTAAAGGGTCTGCGTTTGCTCACCCAACCTCACCAAACCTCTCAGCCCCAAGAGTGTCCACCCTTATGTCGCAATCAGCTGTGGGTCTAGATATGGTCAATCCAGGTGGCATCACAGCCCCTGAACGAATTTTGTAAGAATTTCCCTCTCTTTCACTGTCTTTGTTTCACGGGTGTTTAAAAGTAATTGATTTTTATCATGGGGTTTAGCTGCTTTTCACTGCTGTGTTTATGCCGCTTTACACCCACTTGACTCACTTACAGAGAGATATCAATACATAGGTTTTAAGATTCTTACTAGTCAGATATATTCTTGGGCGGTGAATAGGGGGTGTTGAGTCCAATTCACTGAACTAGGAGTAGGTCTTGTCTATTACCTATTGGGTTTATGGAACGGTATCTGAGCTAATTTGAAACCCTTGTTTTATGCATCATCCCACCTCACCTTTCCCGTTAAGCAGCCATAGTGTGTTTTCTAAACGTGTGACTCTGTTCTGTTTTGTAATTCAGTTCAAGGGTAGCGGTTTTTACACTCCCTCTATAAGTGATATCTTATGATACGTGTCTTTTTCTGTGTGACTTATTTCACTTAGAATCGTCGTACCTAAATCCACTCATCATGCTGCTACTAGCCTTATGACGTTGATTTCATGGCTGAGTGATATTCCATTGTAAATAAGGACCACAACTTCTTTATCCATTTTTCTCTTTCCTGGGATATTTAAGGTGAAACGAAGTGGAGGTTCTTGTCAACAGAGCAGCCCTAAACTTTGGGGTGCCTGTGTCTTGCTGATTTTTAGTTTTCCCAATTTATACGCCCATGAGTGGAAGTGCCCTATGCTCTCTAAGCTGAGTTTTTTAGATGTTTCAGGACACACCGTACACTTCTCCAGAGTGGCTGTTGGCAATTTACATCCTGCCCATCAGCGTAGCAAGGCTCCCGTTTCTCCATGGCCTGTCCTGCATTTCTGGTTTTGACACTTTATTCAGCATGGCCCTTTTGACCGATGGGAAGCGAGGCTTCTTTGTAGCGCTGATTTGCCTTTCCAGGTTGCTTGGTTGGCCAAAAAGGGCGTATGCGTTTTTTCCTGAATATATTCAGGAAAAAACGCATACGCCCTTTTTGGCCAAGGGCATCATTGTCGAGGTTTTGCCGCTTTTCCTGTGCTTTAAAGGCGATTCGAATCTCCCTCCTGAAATCTGTTTCCTGCAATTCTGCCTTGCTTTCAAATCCTCTTCGTTGCCTTTCCTCAATATATTTGTGGACGATAGTGATCATTTATAAGTCTGCAGGTTTGTGAATTGCAGTGCCCCTGAGCTCCATTTTTCAACTCGCTTTCTTGGGAGCTGGCCGCAAAGGCGCAGGATTGCTTCAGGCCCTACTCTGGTCCCGGGCGGCAGGCTGAGCCTTTGGTTAGTTCTTCTTCCTGATGGGAAAATAGAGTGACCTGTGCCTGTTCCAACACCTAGAACTAGTCTCTCATTGGTTCCCCCTCTTCCCGTTCATCCTCAGGACAAATTGCAACCTGTACGGAACAGGAGGTTAAAGGTGTTGATTCTCCAAGGAGGGAGATTGCTAATAAAGTGGCTGGAATGGCGAACCCGAGCACAAGGAGATGAGAAATGAGGTGCGTTTTAGAAACCTTTCCCGATCACACGGTGTACCATCTTCTGGGTTTCTCATGCATGATTTCGATGTAGGAAGATGCCCTTGAACCTGGAGATTTGGGACCCATGGGATGGGTACCACGCAGTATTACTTTAAAGGGTCTGCGTTTGCTCACTCAACCTCACCAAACCTCTCAGCCCCAAGAGTGTCCACCCTTATGTCGCAATCAGCTGTGGGTCTAGATATGGTCAATCCAGGTGGCATCACAGCCCCTGAACGAATTTTGTAAGAATTTCCCTCTCTTTCACTGTCTTTGTTTCACAGGTGTTTAAAAGTAATTGATTTTTATCATGGGGTTTAGCTGCTTTTCACTGCTGTGTTTATGCCGCTTTACACCCACTTGACTCACTTACAGAGAGATATCAATACATAGGTTTTAAGATTCTTACTAGTCAGATATATTCTTGGGCGGTGAATAGGGGGTGTTGAGTCCAATTCCCTGAACTAGGAGTAGGTCTTGTCTATTACCTATTGGGTTTATGGAACGGTATCTGAGCTAATTTGAAACCCTTGTTTTATGCATCATCCCACCTCACCTTTCCCGTTAAGCAGCCATAGTGTGTTTTCTAAACGTGTGACTCTGTTCTGTTTTGTAATTCAGTTCAAGGGTAGCGGTTTTTACACTCCCTCTATAAGTGATATCTTATGATACGTGTCTTTTTCTGTGTGACTTATTTCACTTAGAATCGTCGTACCTCAATCCACTCATCATGCTGCTACTAGCCTTATGACGTTGATTTCATGGCTGAGTGATATTCCATTGTACATAAGGACCACAACTTCTTTATCCATTTTTCTCTTTCCTGGGATATTTAAGGTGAAACGAAGTGGAGGTTCTTGTCAACAGAGCAGCCCTAAACTTTGGGGTGCCTGTGTCTTGCTGATTTTTAGTTTTCCCAATTTATACGCCCATGAGTGGAAGTGCCCTGTGCTCTCTAAGCTGAGTTTTTTAGATGTTTCAGGACACACCGTACACTTCTCCAGAGTGGCTGTTGGCAATTTACATTCTGCCCATCAGCGTAGCAAGGCTCCCGTTTCTCCATGGCCTGTCCTGCATTTCTGGTTTTGACACTTTATTCAGCATGGCCCTTTTGACCGATGGGAAGCGAGACTTCTTTGTAGCGCTGATTTGCCTTTCCAGGTTGCTTGGTTGGCCAAAAAGGGCGTATGCGTTTTTTCCTGAATATATTCAGGAAAAAACGCATACGCCCTTTTTGGCCAAGGGCATCATTGTCCAGGTTTTGCCGCTTTTCCTGTGCTTTAAAGGCGATTCGAATCTCCCTCCTGAAATCTGTTTCCTGCAATTCTGCCTTGCTTTCAAATCCTCTTCGTTGCCTTCCCTCAATATATTTGTGGACGAGAGTGATCATTTATAAGACTGCAGGTTTGTGAATTGCAGTGCCCCTGAGCTCCATTTTTCAACTCGCTTTCTTGGGAGCAGGCCGCAAAAGCGCAGGATTGCTTCAGGCCCTATTCTGGTCCCGGGCGGCAGGCTGAGCCTGTGGTTAATTCTTCTTCCTGATGGGAAAATAGAGTGACCTGTGCCTGTCCCAACACCTAGAGATAGTCTCTCATTGGTTCCCCCTCTTCCCGTTCATCCTCAGGACAAATTGCAACCTGTATGGAACAGGAGGTTAAAGGTGCTGATTCTTCAAAGCGGGAGATTGCTAGTAAAGCGGCTGGAATGGCGAACACGAGCACAAGGAGATGAGAAATGAGGTGCGTTTTAGAAATGTTTCCCTATCACACGGTGTACCATCTTCTGGGTTTCTCATGCATGTTTTCGATTTAGGAAGATGCCCTTGAACCTGGAGATTTGGGACCCATGGGATGGGTACCACGCAGTATTACTTTAAAGGGTCTGTGTTTGCTCACCCAACCTCACCAAACCTCTCAGCCCCAAGAGTGTCCACCCTTATGTCTCAATCAGCTGTGGGTCTAGATATGGTCAATCCAGGTGGCATCACAGCCCCTGAACGAATTTTGTAAGAGTTTCTCTCTCTTTCACTGTCTTTGTTTCACGGGTTTTTAAAAGTAATTGATTTTTATAATAGGGTTTAGCGGCTTTTCACTGCTGCGTTTATGCTGCTTTACACCCACTTGATTCACTTACAGAGACATATCAATACATAGGTTTTAAGATTCTTACTAGTCAGATATATTCATGGGCGGTGAATAGGGGGTGTTGAGTCCAATTCACTGAGCTAGGAGTAGGTCTTGTCTATTACATATCGGGTTTATGGAATGGTATCTGAGCTAATTTGAAACCCTTGTTTTATGCATCACCCCACCTCACCTTTCCCGTTAAGCAGCCATAGTGTGTTTTCTAAACGTGTGATTCTGTTCTGTTTTGCAATTCAGTTCAAGGGTAGCGGTTTTTACACTCCCTCTATAAGTGATATCTTATGATGAGTGTCTTTTTCTGTGTGACTTATTTCACTTAGAATCGTCGTACCTCAATCCACTCATCATGCTGCTACTAGCCTTATGACGTTGATTTCATGGCTGAGTGATATTCCATTGTACATGAGGACCACAACTTCTTTATCCATTTTTCTCTTTCCTGGGATATTTAAGGTGTAACGAAGTGGAGGTTCTTGTCAACAGAGCAGCCCTAAACTTTGGGGTGCCTGGTCTTGCTGATTTTTAGTTTTCCCAATTTATTCGCCCATGAGTGGAAGTGCCCTATGCTCTCTAAGCTGAGTTTTTTTAGATGTTTCAGGACACACCGTACACTTCTCCAGAGTGGCTGTTCGCAATTTACATTAAGCCCATCAGCGTAGCAAGTCTCCCGTTTCACCATGGCCTGTCCTGCATTTCTGGTTTTGAGACTTTATTCAGCATGGCCCTTTTGACCAATGGGAAGCGAGACTTCTTTGTAGCGCTGATTTGCCTTTCAAGGTTGCTTGGTTGGCCAAAAAGGGCGTATGCGTTTTTTCCTGAATATATTCAGGAAAAAACGCA
Organism: Balaenoptera physalus; assembly: GCF_965194825.1. NCBI lineage: Eukaryota > Metazoa > Chordata > Mammalia > Artiodactyla > Balaenopteridae > Balaenoptera > Balaenoptera physalus. The sequence continues at coordinate 302,145 of NW_028125980.1, read as the reverse complement.
TACGCCCTTTTTGGCCAAGGGCATCATTGTCGAGGTTTTGCCGCTTTTCCTGTGCTTTAAAGGCGATTCGAATCTCCCTCCTGAAATCTGTTTCCTGCAATTCTGCCTTGCTTTCAAATCCTCTTCGTTGCCTTCCCTCAATATATTTGTGGATGAGAGTGATCATTTACAAGTCTGCAGGTTTGTGAATTGCAGTGCCCCTGAGCTCCATTTTTCAACTCGCTTTCTTGGGAGCTGGCCGCAAAAGCGCAGCATTGCTTCAGGCCCTATTCTGGTCCCGGGCGGCAGGCTGAGCCTGTGGTTAATTCTTCTTCCTGATGGAAAAATAGAGTGACCTGTGCCTGTCCCAACACCTAGAGCTAGTCTCACATTGGTTCCCCCTCTTCCCGTTCATCCTCAGGACAAATTGCAACCTGTACGGAACAGGAGGTTAAAGGTGCTGATTCTTCAAAGAGGGAGATTGCTAGTAAAGCGGCTGGAATGGCGAACCCGAGCACAAGGAGATGAGAAATGAGGTGCGTTTTAGAAACCATTCCCGATCACACGGTGTAGCATCTTCTGGGTTTCTCATGCATGTTTTCGATGTAAGAAGTTGCCCTTGAACCTGGAGATATGGGACTCATGGGATGGGTACCACGCAGTATTACTTTAAAGGGTCTGCGTTTGCTCACCCAACCTCACCAAACCTCTCAGCCCCAAGAGTGTCCACCCTTATGTCTCAATCAGCTGTGGGTCTAGATAAGGTCAATCCAGGTGGCATCACAGCCCCTGAACGAATTTTGTAAGAATTTCTCTCTCTTTCCCTGTCTTTGTTTCACGGGTTTTTAAAAGTAATTGATTTTTATAATGGGGTTTAGCTGCTTTTCACTGCTGTGTTTATGCCGCTTTACACCCACTTGACTCACTTACAGAGAGATATCAATACATAGGTTTTAAGATTCTTACTAGTCAGATATATTCTTGGGCGGTGAATAGGGGGTGTTGAGTCCAATTCAATGAACTAGGAGTAGGTCTTGTCTATTACCTATTGGGTTTATGGAACGGTATCTGAGCTAATTTGAAACCCTTGTTTTATGCATCATCCCACCTCACCTTTCCCGTTAAGCAGCCATAGTGTGTTTTCTAAACGTGTGACTCTGTTCTGTTTTGTAATACAGTTCAAGGGTAGCGGTTTTTATGTTCCCTCTATAAGTGATATCTTATGATAAGTGTCTTTTTCTGTGTGACTTATTTCACTTAGAATCGTCGTACCTCAATCCATTCATCATGCTGCTACTAGCCTTATGACATTGATTTCATTGCTGAGTGATATTCCATTGTACATAAGGACCACAAATTCTTTATCCATTTTTCTCTTTCCTGGGATATTTAAGGTGTAACGAAGTGGAGGTTCTTGTCAACAGAGCAGCCCTAAACTTTGGTGTGCCTGTGTCTTGCTGATTTTTAGTTTTCCCAATTTATACGCCCATGAGTGGAAGTGCCCTATGCTCTCTAAGCTGAGTTTTTTAGATGTTTCAGGACACACCGTACACTTCTCCAGAGTGGCTGTTGGCAATTTACATCCTGCCCATCAGCGTAGCAAGGCTCCCGTTTCTCCATGGCCTGTCCTGCATTTCTGGTTTTGACACTTTATTCAGCATGGCCCTTTTGACCGATGGGAAGCGAGACTTCTTTGTAGTGCTGATTTGCCTTTCCAGGTTGCTTGGTTGGCCAAAAAGGGCGTATGCGTGTTTTCCTGAATATATTCAGGAAAACACGCATACGCCCTTTTTGGCCAAGGGCATCATTGTCGAGGTTTTGCCGCTTTTCCTGTGCTTTAAAGGCGATTCGAATCTCCCTCCTGAAATCTGTTTCCTGCAATTCTGCCTTGCTTTCAAATCCTCTTCGTTGCCTTTCCTCAATATATTTGTGGACGATAGTGATCATTTATAAGTCTGCAGGTTTGTGAATTGCAGTGCCCCTGAGCTCCATTTTTCAACTCGCTTTCTTGGGAGCTGGCCGCAAAGGCGCAGGATTGCTTCAGGCCCTACTCTGGTCCCGGGCGGCAGGCTGAGCCTGTGGTTAGTTCTTCTTCCTGATGGGAAAATAGAGTGACCTGTGCCTGTTCCAACACCTAGAACTAGTCTCTCATTGGTTCCCCCTCTTCCCGTTCATCCTCAGGACAAATTGCAACCTGTACGGAACAGGAGGTTAAAGGTGTTGATTCTCCAAGGAGGGAGATTGCTAATAAAGTGGCTGGAATGGCGAACCCGAGCACAAGGAGATGAGAAATGAGGTGCGTTTTAGAAACCTTTCCCGATCACACGGTGTACCATCTTCTGGGTTTCTCATGCATGTTTTCGATTTAGGAAGATGCCCTTGAACCTGGAGATTTGGGACCCATGGGATGGGTACCACGCAGTATTACTTTAAAGGGTCTGCGTTTGCTCACCCAACCTCACCAAACCTCTCAGCCCCAAGAGTGTCCACCCTTAGGTCGCAATCAGCTGTGGGTCTAGATATGGTCAATCCAGGTGGCATCACAGCCCCTGAACGAATTTTGTAAGAATTTCCCTCTCTTTCACTGTCTTTGTTTCACGGGTGTTTAAAAGTAATTGATTTTTATCATGGGGTTTAGCTGCTTTTCACTGCTGTGTTTATGCCGCTTTACACCCAGTTGACTCACTTACAGAGAGATATCAATACATAGGTTTTAAGATTCTTACTAGTCAGATATATTCTTGGGCGGTGAATAGGGGGTGTTGAGTCCAATTCACTGAACTAGGAGTAGGTCTTGTCTATTACCTATTGGGTTTATGGAACGGTATCTGAGCTAATTTGAAACCCTTGTTTTATGCATCATCCCACCTCACCTTTCCCGTTAAGTAGCCATAGTGTGTTTTCTAAACGTGTGACTCTGTTCTGTTTTGTAATTCAGTTCAAGGGTAGCGGTTTTTACACTCCCTCTATAAGTGATATCTTATGATACGTGTCTTTTTCTGTGTGACTTATTTCACTTAGAATCGTCGTACCTCAATCCACTCATCATGCTGCTACTAGCCTTATGACGTTGATTTCATGGCTGAGTGATATTCCATTGTACATAAGGACCACAACTTCTTTATCCATTTTTCTCTTTCCTGGGATATTTAAGGTGTAACGAAGTGGAGGTTCTTGTCAACAGAGCAGCCCTAAACTTTGGGGTGCCTGTGTCTTGCTGATTTTTAGTTTTCCCAATTTATACGCCCATGACTGAAGGTGCACTATGCTCTCTAAGCTGAGTTTTTTAGATGTTTCAGGACACACCGTACACTTCTCCAGAGTGGCTGTTGACAATTTACATCCTGCCCATCAGCGTAGCAAGGCTCCCGTTTCTCCATGGCCTGTCCTGCATTTCTGGTTTTGACACTTTATTCAGCATGGCCCTTTTGACCGATGGGAAGCGAGGCTTCTTTGTAGCGCTGATTTGCCTTTCCAGGTTGCTTGGTTGGCCAAAAAGGGCGTATGCGTTTTTTCCTGAATATATTCAGGAAAAAACGCATACGCCCTTTTTGGCCAAGGGCATCATTGTCGAGGTTTTGCCGCTTTTCCTGTGCTTTAAAGGCGATTCGAATCTCCCTCCTGAAATCTGTTTCCTGCAATTCTGCCTTGCTTTCAAATCCTCTTCGTTGCCTTTCCTCAATATATTTGTGGACGATAGTGATCATTTATAAGTCTGCAGGTTTGTGAATTGCAGTGCCCCTGAGCTCCATTTTTCAACTCGCTTTCTTGGGAGCTGGCCGCAAAGGCGCAGGATTGCTTCAGGCCCTACTCTGGTCCCGGGCGGCAGGCTGAGCCTGTGGTTAGTTCTTCTTCCTGATGGGAAAATAGAGTGACCTGTGCCTGTTCCAACACCTAGAACTAGTCTCTCATTGGTTCCCCCTCTTCCCGTTCATCCTCAGGACAAATTGCAACCTGTACGGAACAGGAGGTTAAAGGTGTTGATTCTCCAAGGAGGGAGATTGCTAATAAAGTGGCTGGAATGGCGAACCCGAGCACAAGGAGATGAGAAATGAGGTGCGTTTTAGAAACCTTTCCCGATCACACGGTGTACCATCTTCTGGGTTTCTCATGCATGTTTTCGATTTAGGAAGATGCCCTTGAACCTGGAGATTTGGGACCCATGGGATGGGTACCACGCAGTATTACTTTAAAGGGTCTGCGTTTGCTCACCCAACCTCACCAAACCTCTCAGCCCCAAGAGTGTCCACCCTTATGTCGCAATCAGCTGTGGGTCTAGATATGGTCAATCCAGGTGGCATCACAGCCCCTGAACGAATTTTGTAAGAATTTCCCTCTCTTTCACTGTCTTTGTTTCACGGGTGTTTAAAAGTAATTGATTTTTATCATGGGGTTTAGCTGCTTTTCACTGCTGTGTTTATGCCGCTTTACACCCACTTGACTCACTTACAGAGAGATATCAATACATAGGTTTTAAGATTCTTACTAGTCAGATATATTCTTGGGCGGTGAATAGGGGGTGTTGAGTCCAATTCCCTGAACTAGGAGTAGGTCTTGTCTATTACCTATTGGGTTTATGGAACGGTATCTGAGCTAATTTGAAACCCTTGTTTTATGCATCATCCCACCTCACCTTTCCCGTTAAGCAGCCATAGTGTGTTTTCTAAACGTGTGACTCTGTTCTGTTTTGTAATTCAGTTCAAGGGTAGCGGTTTTTACACTCCCTCTATAAGTGATATCTTATGATACGTGTCTTTTTCTGTGTGACTTATTTCACTTAGAATCGTCGTACCTCAATCCACTCATCATGCTGCTACTAGCCTTATGACGTTGATTTCATGGCTGAGTGATATTCCATTGTACATAAGGACCACAACTTCTTTATCCATTTTTCTCTTTCCTGGGATATTTAAGGTGAAACGAATTGGAGGTTCTTGTCAACAGAGCAGCCCTAAACTTTGGGGTGCCTGTGTCTTGCTGATTTTTAGTTTTCCCAATTTATACGCCCATGAGTGGAAGTGCCCTGTGCTCTCTAAGCTGAGTTTTTTAGATGTTTCAGGACACACCGTACACTTCTCCAGAGTGGCTGTTGGCAATTTACATTCTGCCCATCAGCGTAGCAAGGCTCCCGTTTCTCCATGGCCTGTCCTGCATTTCTGGTTTTGACACTTTATTCAGCATGGCCCTTTTGACCGATGGGAAGCGAGACTTCTTTGTAGCGCTGATTTGCCTTTCCAGGTTGCTTGGTTGGCCAAAAAGGGCGTATGCGTTTTTTCCTGAATATATTCAGGAAAAAACGCATACGCCCTTTTTGGCCAAGGGCATCATTGTCCAGGTTTTGCCGCTTTTCCTGTGCTTTAAAGGCGATTCGAATCTCCCTCCTGAAATCTGTTTCCTGCAATTCTGCCTTGCTTTCAAATCCTCTTCGTTGCCTTCCCTCAATATATTTGTGGACGAGAGTGATCATTTATAAGACTGCAGGTTTGTGAATTGCAGTGCCCCTGAGCTCCATTTTTCAACTCGCTTTCTTGGGAGCAGGCCGCAAAAGCGCAGGATTGCTTCAGGCCCTATTCTGGTCCCGGGCGGCAGGCTGAGCCTGTGGTTAATTCTTCTTCCTGATGGGAAAATAGAGTGACCTGTGCCTGTCCCAACACCTAGAGATAGTCTCTCATTGGTTCCCCCTCTTCCCGTTCATCCTCAGGACAAATTGCAACCTGTATGGAACAGGAGGTTAAAGGTGCTGATTCTTCAAAGCGGGAGATTGCTAGTAAAGCGGCTGGAATGGCGAACACGAGCACAAGGAGATGAGAAATGAGGTGCGTTTTAGAAATGTTTCCCTATCACACGGTGTACCATCTTCTGGGTTTCTCATGCATGTTTTCGATTTAGGAAGATGCCCTTGAACCTGGAGATTTGGGACCCATGGGATGGGTACCACGCAGTATTACTTTAAAGGGTCTGTGTTTGCTCACCCAACCTCACCAAACCTCTCAGCCCCAAGAGTGTCCACCCTTATGTCTCAATCAGCTGTGGGTCTAGATATGGTCAATCCAGGTGGCATCACAGCCCCTGAACGAATTTTGTAAGAGTTTCTCTCTCTTTCACTGTCTTTGTTTCACGGGTTTTTAAAAGTAATTGATTTTTATAATAGGGTTTAGCGGCTTTTCACTGCTGCGTTTATGCTGCTTTACACCCACTTGATTCACTTACAGAGACATATCAATACATAGGTTTTAAGATTCTTACTAGTCAGATATATTCATGGGCGGTGAATAGGGGGTGTTGAGTCCAATTCACTGAGCTAGGAGTAGGTCTTGTCTATTACATATCGGGTTTATGGAATGGTATCTGAGCTAATTTGAAACCCTTGTTTTATGCATCACCCCACCTCACCTTTCCCGTTAAGCAGCCATAGTGTGTTTTCTAAACGTGTGATTCTGTTCTGTTTTGCAATTCAGTTCAAGGGTAGCGGTTTTTACACTCCCTCTATAAGTGATATCTTATGATGAGTGTCTTTTTCTGTGTGACTTATTTCACTTAGAATCGTCGTACCTAAATCCACTCATCATGCTGCTACTAGCCTTATGACGTTGATTTCATGGCTGAGTGATATTCCATTGTACATGAGGACCACAACTTCTTTATCCATTTTTCTCTTTCCTGGGATATTTAAGGTGTAACGAAGTGGAGGTTCTTGTCAACAGAGCAGCCCTAAACTTTGGGGTGCCTGGTCTTGCTGATTTTTAGTTTTCCCAATTTATTCGCCCATGAGTGGAAGTGCCCTATGCTCTCTAAGCTGAGTTTTTTTAGATGTTTCAGGACACACCGTACACTTCTCCAGAGTGGCTGTTCGCAATTTACATTAAGCCCATCAGCGTAGCAAGTCTCCCGTTTCACCATGGCCTGTCCTGCATTTCTGGTTTTGAGACTTTATTCAGCATGGCCCTTTTGACCAATGGGAAGCGAGACTTCTTTGTAGCGCTGATTTGCCTTTCAAGGTTGCTTGGTTGGCCAAAAAGGGCGTATGCGTTTTTTCCTGAATATATTCAGGAAAAAACGCATACGCCCTTTTTGGCCAAGGGCATCATTGTCGAGGTTTTGCCGCTTTTCCTGTGCTTTAAAGGCGATTCGAATCTCCCTCCTGAAATCTGTTTCCTGCAATTCTGCCTTGCTTTCAGATCCTCTTCGTTGCCTTCCCTCCATATATTTGTGGACGAGAGTGATCATTTATAAGACTGCAGGTTTGTGAATTGCAGTGCCCCTGAGCTCCATTTTTCAACTCGCTTTCTTGGGAGCTGGCCGCAAAAGCGCAGGATTGCTTCAGGCCCTATTCTGGTCCCGGGCGGCAGGCTGAGCCTGTGGTTAATTCTTCTTCCTGATGGGAAAATAGAGTGACCTGTGCCTGTCCCAACACCTAGAGCTAGTCTCTCATTGGTTCCCCCTCTTCCCGTTCATCCTCAGGACAAATTGCAACCTGTACGGAACAGGAGGTTAAAGGTGCTGATTCTTCAAAGCGGGAGATTGCTAGTAAAGCGGCTGGAATGGCGAACCCGAGCACAAGGAGATGAGAAATGAGGTGCGTTTTAGAAACGTTTCCCGATCACACGGTGTACCATCTTCTGGGTTTCTCATGCATGTTTTCGATTTAGGAAGATGCCCTTGAACCTGGAGATTTGGGACCCATGGGATGAGTACCACACAGTATTATTTTAAAGTGCCTGCGTTTGCTCACCCAACCTCACCAAACCTTTCAGCCCCAAGAGTGTCCACCCTTATGTCGCAATCAGCTGTGGGTCTAGATATGGTCAATCCAGGTGGCATCAAAGCCCCTGAACGAATTTTGTAAGAATTTCTCTCTCTTTCACTGTCTTTGTTGCACGGGTGTTTAAAAGTAATTGATTTTTATTATGGGGTTTAGCTGCTTTTCACTGCTGTGTTTATGCCACTTTACACCCACTTGACTCACTTACAGAGAGATACCAATACATAGGATTTAAGATTCTTACTAGTAAGATATATTCTTGGGCGGTGAATAGGGGGTGTTGAGTCCAATTCAGTGAACTAGGAGTAGGTCTTGTCTATTACCTATTGGGTTTATGGAACGGTATCTGAGCTAATTTGAAACCCTTGTTTTATGCATCACCCCACCTCACCTTTCCCGTTAAGCAGCCATAGTGTGTTTTCTAAACGTGTGACTCTGCTGTGTTTTGTATTTCAGTTCAAGGGTAGCGGTTTTTACACTCCCTCTATAAGTGATATCTTATGATGAGTGTCTTTTTCTGTGTGACTTATTTCACTTAGAATCGTCGTACCTCAGTCCACTCATCATGCTGCTACTAGCCTTATGACGTTGATTTCATGGCTGAGTGATATTCCATTGTACATAAAGACCACAACTTCTTTATCCAATTTTCTCTTTCCTGGGATATTTAAGGTGTAACGAAGTGGAGGTTCTTGTCAACAGAGCAGCCCTAAACTTTGGGGTGCCTGTGTCTTGCTGATTTTTAGTTTTCCCAATTTATACGCTCATGAGTGGAAGTGCCCTATGCTCTCTAAGCTGAGTTTTTTAGATGTTTCAGGACACACCGTACACTTCTCCAGAGTGGCTGTTCGCAATTTACATTAAGCCCATCAGCGTAGCAAGGTTCCCGTTTCTCCATGGCCTGTCCTGCATTTCTGGTTTTGAGACTTTATTCAGCATGGCCCTTTTGACCGATGGGAAGCGAGACTTCTTTGTAGCGCTGATTTGCCTATCAAGGTTGCTTGGTTGGCCAAAAAGGGCGTATGCGTTTTTTCCTGAATATATTCAGGAAAAAACGCATACGCCCTTTTTGGCCAAGGGCATCATTGTCGAGGTTTTGCCGCTTTTCCTGTGCTTTAAAGGCGATTCGAATCTCCCTCCTGAAATCTGTTTCCTGCAATTCTGCCTTGCTTTCAGATCCTCTTCGTTGCCTTCCCTCCATATATTTGTGGACGAGAGTGATCATTTATAAGACTGCAGGTTTGTGAATTGCAGTGCCCCTGAGCTCCATTTTTCAACTCGGTTTCTTGGGAGCTGGCCGCAAAAGCGCAGGATTGCTTCAGGCCCTATTCTGGTCCCGGGCGGCAGGCTGAGCCTGTGGTTAATTCTTCTTCCTGATGGGAAAATAGAGTGACCTGTGCCTGTCCCAACACCTAGAGCTAGTCTCTCATTGGTTCCCCCTCTTCCCGTTCATCCTCAGGACAAATTGCAACCTGTACGGAACAGGAGGTTAAAGGTGCTGATTCTTCAAAGAGGGAGATTGCTAGTAAAGCGGCTGGAATGGCGAACCCGAGCACAAGGAGATGAGAAATTAGGTGCCTTTTAGAAACGTTTCCCGATCACACGGTGTACCATCTTCTGTGTTTCTCATGCATGTTTTCGATTTAGGAAGATGCCCTTGAACCTGGAGATTTGGGACCCATGGGATGGGTACCACGCAGTATTATTTTAAAGGGTCTGCGTTTGCTCACCCAACCTCAAGAAACCTCTCAGCCCCAAGAGTGTCCACCCTTATGTCTCAATCAGCTGTGGGTCTAGATATGGTCAATCCAGGTGGCATCACAGCCCCTGAACGAATTTTGTAAGAGTTTCTCTCTCTTTCACTGTCTTTGTTTCACGGGTTTTTAAAAGTATTTGATTTTTATAATGGGGTTTAGCTGCTTTTCACTGCTGCGTTTATGCTGCTTTACACCCACTTGACTCACTTACAGAGAGATATCAATACATAGGTTTTAAGATTCTTACTAGTCAGATATATTCATGGGCGGTGAATAGGGGGTGTTGAGTCCAATTCACTGAGCTAGGAGTAGGTCTTGTCTATTACATATCGGGTTTATGGAATGGTATCTGAGCTAATTTGAAACCCTTGTTTTATGCATCACCCCACCTCACCTTTCCCGTTAAGCAGCCATAGTGTGTTTTCTAAACGTGTGACTCTGTTCTGTTTTGCAATTCAGTTCAAGGGTAGCGGTTTTTACATTCCCTCTATAAGTCATATCTTATGATAAGTGTCTTTTTCTGTGTGACTTATTTAACTTAGAATCGTCGTACCTAAATCCACTCATCATGCTGCTACTAGCCTTATGACGTTGATTTCATGGCTGAGTGATATTCCATTGTACATAAGGACCGCAACTTCTTTATCCAATTTTCTCTTTCCTGGGATATTTAAGGTGTAACGAAGTGGAGGTTCTTGTCAACAGAGCAGCCCTAAACTTTGGGGTGCCTGTGTCTTGCTGATTTTTAGTTTTCCCAATTTATACAACCATGAGTGGAAGTGCCCTATGCTCTCTAAGCTGAGTTTTTTAGATGTTTCAGGACACACCGTACACTTCTACAGAGTGGCTGGTGGCAATTTACATCCTGCCCATCAGCGTAGCAAGGCTCCCGTTTCTCCATGGCCTGTCCTGCATTTCTGGTTTTGACACTTTATTCCGCATGGCCCTTTTGACCGATGGGAAGCGAGACTTCTTTGTAGCGCTGATTTGCCTTTCCAGGTTGCTTGGTTGGCCAAAAAGGGCGTATGCGTTTTTTCCTGAATATATTCAGGAAAAAACGCATACGCCCTTTTTGGCCAAGGGCATCATTGTCGAGGTTTTGCCGCTTTTCCTGTGCTTTAAAGGCGATTCGAATCTCCCTCCTGAAATCTGTTTCCTGCAATTCTGCCTTGCTTTCAGATCCTCTTCGTTGCCTTCCCTCCATATATTTGTGGACGAGAGTGATCATTTATAAGTCTGCAGGTTTGTGAATTGCAGTGCCCCTGAGCTCCATTTTTCAACTCGCTTTCTTGGGAGCTGGCCGCAAAAGCGCAGGATTGCTTCAGGCCCTATTCTGGTCCCGGGCGGGAGGCTGAGCCTGTGGTTAATTCTTCCTCCTGATGGGAAAATAGAGTGACCTGTGCCTGTCCCAACACCTAGAGCTAGTCTCTCATTGGTTCCCCCTCTTCCCGTTCATCCTCAGGACAAATTGCAACCTGTATGGAACAGGAGGTTAAAGGTGCTGATTCTTCAAAGCGGGAGATTGCTAGTAAAGCGGCTGGAATGGCGAACACGAGCACAAGGAGATGAGAAATGAGGTGCGTTTTAGAAATGTTTCCCTATCACACGGTGTACCATCTTCTGGGTTTCTCATGCATGTTTTCGATTTAGGAAGATGCCCTTGAACCTGGAGATTTGGGACCCATGGGATGGGTACCACGCAGTATTACTTTAAAGGGTCTGCGTTTGCTCACCCAACCTCACCAAACCTCTCAGCCCCAAGAGTGTCCACCCTTATGTCTCAATCAGCTGTGGGTCTAGATATGGTCAATCCAGGTGGCATCACAGCCCCTGAACGAATTTTGTAAGAGTTTCTCTCTCTTTCACTGTCTTTGTTTCACGGGTTTTTAAAAGTAATTGATTTTTATAATAGGGTTTAGCGGGTTTTCACTGCTGCGTTTATGCTGCTTTACACCCACTTGATTCACTTACAGAGACATATCAATACATAGGTTTTAAGATTCTTACTAGTCAGATATATTCATGGGCGGTGAATAGGGGGTGTTGAGTCCAATTCACTGAGCTAGGAGTAGGTCTTGTCTATTACATATCGGGTTTATGGAATGGTATCTGAGCTAATTTGAAACCCTTGTTTTATGCATCACCCCACCTCACCTTTCCCGTTAAGCAGCCATAGTGTGTTTTCTAAACGTGTGATTCTGTTCTGTTTTGCAATTCAGTTCAAGGGTAGCGTTGTTTACACTCCCTCTATAAGTGATATCTTATGATGAGTGTCTTTTTCTGTGTGACTTATTTCACTTAGAATCGTCGTACCTAAATCCACTCATCATGCTGCTACTAGCCTTATGACGTTGATTTCATGGCTGAGTGATATTCCATTGTACATGAGGACCACAACTTCTTTATCCATTTTTCTCTTTCCTGGGATATTTAAGGTGTAACGAAGTGGAGGTTCTTGTCAACAGAGCAGCCCTAAACTTTGGGGTGCCTGGTCTTGCTGATTTTTAGTTTTCCCAATTTATTCGCCCATGAGTGGAAGTGCCCTATGCTCTCTAAGCTGAGTTTTTTTAGATGTTTCAGGACACACCGTACACTTCTCCAGAGTGGCTGTTCGCAATTTACATTAAGCCCATCAGCGTAGCAAGTCTCCCGTTTCACCATGGCCTGTCCTGCATTTCTGGTTTTGAGACTTTATTCAGCATGGCCCTTTTGACCAATGGGAAGCGAGACTTCTTTGTAGCGCTGATTTGCCTTTCAAGGTTGCTTGGTTGGCCAAAAAGGGCGTATGCGTTTTTTCCTGAATATATTCAGGAAAAAACGCATACGCCCTTTTTGGCCAAGGGCATCATTGTCGAGGTTTTGCCGCTTTTCCTGTGCTTTAAAGGCGATTCGAATCTCCCTCCTGAAATCTGTTTCCTGCAATTCTGCCTTGCTTTCAGATCCTCTTCGTTGCCTTCCCTCCATATATTTGTGGACGAGAGTGATCATTTATAAGACTGCAGGTTTGTGAATTGCAGTGCCCCTGAGCTCCATTTTTCAACTCGCTTTCTTGGGAGCTGGCCGCAAAAGCGCAGGATTGCTTCAGGCCCTATTCTGGTCCCGGGCGGCAGGCTGAGCCTGTGGTTAATTCTTCTTCCTGATGGGAAAATAGAGTGACCTGTGCCTGTCCCAACACCTAGAGCTAGTCTCTCATTGGTTCCCCCTCTTCCCGATCATCCTCAGGACAAATTGCAACCTGTACGGAACAGGAGGTTAAAGGTGCTGATTCTTCAAAGCGGGAGATTGCTAGTAAAGCGGCTGGAATGGCGAACCCGAGCACAAGGAGATGAGAAATGAGGTGCGTTTTAGAAACGTTTCCCGATCACACGGTGTACCATCTTCTGGGTTTCTCATGCATGTTTTCGATTTAGGAAGATGCCCTTGAACCTGGAGATTTGGGACCCATGGGATGAGTACCACACAGTATTATTTTAAAGTGCCTGCGTTTGCTCACCCAACCTCACCAAACCTTTCAGCCCCAAGAGTGTCCACCCTTATGTCGCAATCAGCTGTGGGTCTAGATATGGTCAATCCAGGTGGCATCAAAGCCCCTGAACGAATTTTGTAAGAATTTCTCTCTCTTTCACTGTCTTTGTTGCACGGGTGTTTAAAAGTAATTGATTTTTATTATGGGGTTTAGCTGCTTTTCACTGCTGTGTTTATGCCACTTTACACCCACTTGACTCACTTACAGAGAGATACCAATACATAGGATTTAAGATTCTTACTAGTAAGATATATTCTTGGGCGGTGAATAGGGGGTGTTGAGTCCAATTCAGTGAACTAGGAGTAGGTCTTGTCTATTACCTATTGGGTTTATGGAACGGTATCTGAGCTAATTTGAAACCCTTGTTTTATGCATCACCCCACCTCACCTTTCCCGTTAAGCAGCCATAGTGTGTTTTCTAAACGTGTGACTCTGCTGTGTTTTGTATTTCAGTTCAAGGGTAGCGGTTTTTACACTCCCTCTATAAGTGATATCTTATGATGAGTGTCTTTTTCTGTGTGACTTATTTCACTTAGAATCGTCGTACCTCAGTCCACTCATCATGCTGCTACTAGCCTTATGACGTTGATTTCATGGCTGAGTGATATTCCATTGTACATAAAGACCGCAACTTCTTTATCCAATTTTCTCTTTCCTGGGATATTTAAGGTGTAACGAAGTGGAGGTTCTTGTCAACAGAGCAGCCCTAAACTTTGGGGTGCCTGTGTCTTGCTGATTTTTAGTTTTCCCAATTTATACGCTCATGAGTGGAAGTGCCCTATGCTCTCTAAGCTGAGTTTTTTAGATGTTTCAGGACACACCGTACACTTCTCCAGAGTGGCTGTTCGCAATTTACATTCTGCCCATCAGCGTAGCAAGGTTCCCGTTTATCCATGGCCTGTCCTGCATTTCTGGTTTTGACACTTTATTCAGCATGGCCCTTTTGACCGCTGGGAAGCGAGACTTCTTTGTAGCGCTGATTTGCATTTCCAGATTGCTTGGTTGGCCAAAAAGGGCGTATGCGTTTTTTCCTGAATATATTCAGGAAAAAACGCATACGCCCTTTTTGGCCAAGGGCATCATTGTCGAGGTTTTGCCGCTTTTCCTGTGCTTTAAAGGCGATTCGAATCTCCCTCCTGAAATCTGTTTCCTGCAATTCTGCCTTGCTTTCAAATCCTCTTCGTTGCCTTCCCTCAATATATTTTTGGAGGAGAGTGATCATTTATACGTCTGCAGGTTTGTGAATTTCAGTGCCCCTGAGCTCCATTTTTCAACTCGCTTTCTTGGGAGCTGGCCGCAAAAGCGCAGGATTGCTTCAGGCCCTATTCTGGTCCCGGGCGGGAGGCTGAGCCTGTGGTTAATTCTTCCTCCTGATGGGAAAATAGAGTGACCTGTGCCTGTCCCAACACCTAGAGCTAGTCTCTCATTGGTTCCCCCTCTTCCCGTTCATCCTCAGGACAAATTGCAACCTGTACGGAACAGGAGGTTAAAGGTGCTGATTCTTCAAAGCGGGAGATTGCTAGTAAAGCGGCTGGAATGGCGAACCCGAGCACAAGGAGATGAGAAATGAGGTGCGTTTTAGAAACGTTTCCCGATCACACGGTGTACCATCTTCTGGGTTTCTCATGCATGTTTTCGATTTAGGAAGATGCCCTTGAACCTGGAGATTTGGGACCCATTGGATGAGTACCACACAGTATTATTTTAAAGTGCCTGCGTTTGCTCACCCAACCTCACCAAACCTTTCAGCCCCAAGAGTGTCCACCCTTATGTCGCAATCAGCTGTGGGTCTAGATATGGTCAATCCAGGTGGCATCAAAGCCCCTGAACGAATTTTGTAAGAATTTCTCTCTCTTTCACTGTCTTTGTTGCACGGGTGTTTAAAAGTAATTGATTTTTATTATGGGGTTTAGCTGCTTTTCACTGCTGTGTTTATGCCACTTTACACCCACTTGACTCACTTACAGAGAGATACCAATACATAGGATTTAAGATTCTTACTAGTAAGATATATTCTTGGGCGGTGAATAGGGGGTGTTGAGTCCAATTCAGTGAACTAGGAGTAGGTCTTGTCTATTACCTATTGGGTTTATGGAACGGTATCTGAGCTAATTTGAAACCCTTGTTTTATGCATCACCCCACCTCACCTTTCCCGTTAAGCAGCCATACTGTGTTTTCTAAACGTGTGACTCTGCTGTGTTTTGTATTTCAGTTCAAGGGTAGCGGTTTTTACACTCCCTCTATAAGTGATATCTTATGATGAGTGTCTTTTTCTGTGTGACTTATTTCACTTAGAATCGTCGTACCTCAGTCCACTCATCATGCTGCTACTAGCCTTATGACGTTGATTTCATGGCTGAGTGATATTCCATTGTACATAAAGACCGCAACTTCTTTATCCAATTTTCTCTTTCCTGGGATATTTAAGGTGTAACGAAGTGGAGGTTCTTGTCAACAGAGCAGCCCTAAACTTTGGGGTGCCTGTGTCTTGCTGATTTTTAGTTTTCCCAATTTATACGCTCATGAGTGGAAGTGCCCTATGCTCTCTAAGCTGAGTTTTTTAGATGTTTCAGGACACACCGTACACTTCTCCAGAGTGGCTGTTCGCAATTTACATTCTGCCCATCAGCGTAGCAAGGTTCCCGTTTCTCCATGGCCTGTCCTGCATTTCTGGTTTTGACACTTTATTCAGCATGGCCCTTTTGACCGATGGGAAGCGAGACTTCTTTGTAGCGCTGATTTGCATTTCCAGATTGCTTGGTTGGCCAAAAAGGGCGTATGCGTTTTTTCCTGAATATATTCAGGAAAAAACGCATACGCCCTTTTTGGCCAAGGGCATCATTGTCGAGGTTTTGCCGCTTTTCCTGTGCTTTAAAGGCGATTCGAATCTCCCTCCTGAAATCTGTTTCCTGCAATTCTGCCTTGCTTTCAAATCCTCTTCGTTGCCTTCCCTCAATATATTTGTGGACGAGAGTGATCATTTATACGTCTGCAGGTTTGTGAATTTCAGTGCCCCTGAGCTCCATTTTTCAACTCGCTTTCTTGGGAGCTGGCCGCAAAAGCGCAGGATTGCTTCAGGCCCTATTCTGGTCCCGGGCGGCAGGCTGAGCCTGTGGTTAATTCTTCTTCCTGATGGGAAAATAGAGTGACCTGTGCCTGTCCCAACACCTAGAGCTAGTCTCTCATTGGTTCCCCCTCTTCCCGTTCATCCTCAGGACAAATTGCAACCTGTACGGAACAGGAGGTTAAAGGTGCTGATTCTTCAAAGCGGGAGATTGCTAGTAAAGCGGCTGGAATGGCGAACCCGAGCACAAGGAGATGAGAAATTAGGTGCGTTTTAGAAACGTTTCCCGATCACACGGTGTACCATCTTCTGGGTTTCTCATGCATGTTTTCGATGTAGGAAGATGACCTGGAACCTGGAGATTTGGGACCCATGGGATGGGTACCACGCAGTATTACTTTAAAGGGTCTGTGTTTGCTCACCCAACCTCAAGAAACCTCTCAGCCCCAAGAGTGTCCACCCTTATTTTTCAATCAGCTGTGGGTCTAGATATGGTCAATCCAGGTGGCATCACAGCCCCTGAACGAATTTTGTAAGAATTTCTCTCTCTTTCACTGTCTTTGTTTCACGGGTGTTTAAAAGTAATTGATTTTTATAATGGGGTTTAGCTGCTTTTCACTGCTGTGTTTATGCCGCTTTACACCCACTTGACTCACAGAGAGATATCAATACATAGGTTTTAAGATTCTTACTAGTCAGATATATTCTTGGGCGTTGAATAGGGGGTGTTGAGTCCAATTCACTGAGCTAGGGGTAGGTCTTGTCTATTACATATTGGGTTTATGGAACGGTATCTGAGCTAATTTGAAACCCTTGTTTTAAGCATCACCCCACCTCACCTTTCCCGTTAAGCAGCCATAGTGTGTTTTCTAAACGTGTGACTCTGTTCTGTTTTGTAATTCAGTTCAAGGGTAGCGGTTTTTACACTCCCTCTATAAGTGATATCTTATGATAAGTGTCTTTTTCTGTGTGACTTATTTCACTTAGAATCGTCGTACCTAAATCCACTCATCATGCTGCTACTAGCCTTATGACGTTGATTTCATGGCTGAGTGATATTCCATTGTACATAAGGACCACAACTTCTTTATCCATTTTTCTCTTTCCTGGGATATTTAAGGTGTAACGAAGTGGAGGTTTTTGTCAACAGAGCAGCCCTAAACTTTGGGGTGCCTGTGTCTTGCTGATTTTTATTTTTCCCAATTTATACGCCCATGAGTGGAAGTGCCCTATGCTCTCTAAGCTGAGTTTTTTAGATGTTTCAGGACACACCGTACACTTCTCCAGAGTGGCTGTTCGCAATTTACATTCTGCCCATCAGCGTAGCAAGGCTCCCGTTTCTCCATGGCCTGTCCTGCATTTCTGGTTTTGACACTTTATTCAGCATGGGCCTTTTGACCGATGGGAAGCGAGACTTCTTTGTAGCGCTGATTTGCCTTTCCAGGTTGCTTGGTTGGCCAAAAAGGGCGTATGCGTTTTTTCCTGAATATATTCAGGAAAAAACGCATACGCCCTTTTTGGCCAAGGGCATCATTGTCGAGGTTTTGCCGCTTTTCCTGTGCTTTAAAGGCGATTCGAATCTCCCTCCTGAAATCTATTTCCTGCAATTCTGACGTGCTTTCGAATCCTCTTCGTTGCCTTCCCTCAATACATTTGTGGACGACAGCGATCATTTATAAGTCTGCAGGTTTGTGAATTGCAGTGCCCCTGAGCTCCATTTTTCAACTCGCTTTCTTGGGAGCTGGCCACAAAAGCGCAGGATTGCTTCAGGCCCTATTCTGGTCCCGGGCGGCAGGCTGAGCCTGTGGTTAATTCTTCTTCCTGATGGAAAAATAGAGTGACCTGTGCCTGTCCCAACACCTAGAGCTAGTCTCTCATTGGTTCCCCCTCTTCCCGTTCATCCTCAGGACAAATTGCAACCTGTACGGAACAGGAGGTTAAAGGTGCTGATTCTTCAAAGTGGGAGATTGCTAGTAAAGCGGCTGGAATGGCGAACCCGAGCACAAGGAGATGAGAAATGAGGTGCGTTTTAGAAACCTTTCCCGATCACACGGTGTACCATCTTCTGGGTTTCTCATGCATGTTTTCGATTTAGGAAGATGCCCTTGAACCTGGAGATTTGCGACCCATGGGATGGGTACCACGCAGTATTACTTTAAAGGGTCTGCGTTTGCTCACCCAACCTCACCAAACCTCTCAGCCCCAAGAGTGTCCACCCTTATGTCGCAATCAGCTGTGGGTCTAGATATGGTCAATCCAGGTGGCATCACAGCCCCTGAACGAATTTTGTAAGAATTTCCCTCTCTTTCACTGTCTTTGTTTCACGGGTGTTTAAAAGTAATTGATTTTTATCATGGGGTTTAGCTGCTTTTCACTGCTGTGTTTATGCCGCTTTACACCCACTTGACTCACAGAGATATATCAATACATAGGTTTTAAGATTCTTACTAGTCAGATATATTCTTGGGCGGTGAATAGGGGGTGTTGAGTCCAATTCACTGAACTAGGAGTAGGTCTTGTCTATTACCTATTGGGTTTATGGAACGGTATCTGAGCCAATTTGAAACCCTTGTTTTATGCATCACCCCACCTCACCTTTCCCGTTAAGCAGCCATAGTGTGTTTTCTAAACGTGTGACTCTGTTCTGTTTTGTAATTCAGTTCAAGGGTAGCGGTTTTTACACTCCCTCTATAAGTGATATCTTATGATACGTGTCTTTTTCTGTGTGACTTATTTCACTTAGAATCGTCGTACCTCAATCCACTCATCATGCTGCTACTAGCCTTATGACGTTGATTTCATGGCTGAGTGATATTCCATTGTACATAAGGACCACAACTTCTTTATCCATTTTTCTCTTTCCTGGGATATTTAAGGTGAAACGAAGTGGAGGTTCTTGTCAACAGAGCAGCCCTAAACTTTGGGGTGCCTGTGTCTTGCTGATTTTTAGTTTTCCCAATTTATACGCCCATGAGTGGAAGTGCCCTATGCTCTCTAAGCTGAGTTTTTTAGATGTTTCAGGACACACCGTACACTTCTGCAGAGTGGCTGTTCGCAATTTACATTCTGCCCATCAGCGTAGCAAGGCTCCCGTTTCTCCATGGCCTGTCCTGCATTTCTGGTTTTGACACTTTATTCAGCATGGGCCTTTTGACCGATGGGAAGCGAGACTTCTTTGTAGCGCTGATTTGCCTTTCCAGGTTGCTTGGTTGGCCAAAAAGGGCGTATGCGTTTTTTCCTGAATATATTCAGGAAAAAACGCATACGCCCTTTTTGGCCAAGGGCATCATTGTCGAGGTTTTGCCGCTTTTCCTGTGCTTTAAAGGCGATTTGAATCTCCCTCCTGAAATCTGTTTCCTGCAATTCTGCCTTGCTTTCAAATCCTCTTCGTTGCCTTCCCTCAATATATTTGTGGACGAGAGTGATCATTTATAAGACTGCAGGTTTGTGAATTGCAGTGCCCCTGAGCTCCATTTTTCAACTCGCTTTCTTGGGAGCAGGCCGCAAAAGCGCAGGATTGCTTCAGGCCCTATTCTGGTCCCGGGCGGCAGGCTGAGCCTGTGGTTAATTCTTCTTCCTGGTGGGAAAATAGAGTGACCTGTGCCTGTCCCAACACCTAGAGATAGTGTCTCATTGGTTCCCCCTCTTCCCGTTCATCCTCAGGACAAATTGCAACCTGTACGGAACAGGAGGTTAAAGGTGCTGATTCTTCAAAGAGGGAGATTGCTAGTAAAGCGGCTGGAATGGCGAACCCGAGCACAAGGAGATGAGAAATTAGGTGCGTTTTAGCAACGTTTCCCGATCACACGGTGTACCATCTTCTGGGTTTCTCATGCATGTTTTCGATGTAGGAAGATGCCCTGGAACCTGGAGATTTGGGACCCATGGGATGGGTACCACGCAGTATTACTTTAAAGGGTCTGTGTTTGCTCACCTAACCTCAAGAAACCTCTCAGCCCCAAGAGTGTCCACCCTTATTTTTCAATCAGCTGTGGGTCTAGATATGGTCAATCCAGGTGACATCACAGCCCCTGAACGAATTTTGTAAGAATTTCTCTCTCTTTCACTGTCTTTGTTTCACGGGTGTTTAAAAGTAATTGATTTTTATAATGGGGTTTAGCTGCTTTTCACTGCTGTGTTTATGCCGCTTTACACCCACTTGACTCACGTACAGAGAGATATCAATACATAGGTTTTAAGATTCTTACGAGTCAGATATATTCTTGGGCGGTGAATAGGGGGTGTTGAGTCCAATTCACTGAGCTAGGAGTAGGTCTTGTCTATTACATATCGGGTTTATGGAATGGTATCTGAGCTAATTTGAAACCCTTGTTTTATGCATCACCCCACCTCACCTTTCCCGTTAAGCAGCCATAGTGTGTTTTCTAAACGTGTGACTCTGTTCTGTTTTGTAATTCAGTTCAAGGGTAGCGTTTTTTACACTCCCTCTATAAGTGATATCTTATGATAAGTGTCTTTTTCTGTGTGACTTATTTCACTTAGAATCGTCGTACCTAAATCCACTCATCATGCTGCTACTAGCCTTATGACGTTGATTTCATGGCTGAGTGATATTCCATTGTACATAAGGACCACAACTTCTTTATCCATTTTTCTCTTTCCTGGGATATTTAAGGTGTAACGAAGTGGAGGTTTTTGTCAACAGAGCAGCCCTAAACTTTGGGGTGCCTGTGTCTTGCTGATTTTTATTTTTCCCAATTTATACGCCCATGAGTGGAAGTGCCCTATGCTCTCTAAGCTGAGTTTTTTAGATGTTTCAGGACACACCGTACACTCCTCCAGAGTGGCTGTTGGCAATTTACATCCTGCCCATCAGCGTAGCAAGGCTCCCGTTTCTCCATGGCCTGTCCTGCATTTCTGGTTTTGACACTTTATTCAGCATGGCCCTTTTGACCGATGGGAAGCGAGACTTCTTTGTAGCGCTGATTTGCCTTTCCAGGTTGCTTGGTTGGCCAAAAAGGGCGTATGCGTTTTTTCCTGAATATATTCAGGAAAAAACGCATACGCTCTTTTTGGCCAAGGGCATCATTGTCGAGGTTTTGCCGCTTTTCCTGTGCTTTAAAGGCGATTCGAATCTCCCTCCTGAAATCTGTTTCCTGCAATTCTGCCTTGCTTTCAAATCCTCTTCGTTGCCTTTCCTCAATATATTTGTGGACGATAGTGATCATTTATAAGTCTGCAGGTTTGTGTATTGCAGTGCCCCTGAGCTCCATTTTTCAACTCGCTTTCTTGGGAGCTGGCCGCAAAGGCGCAGGATTGCTTCAGGCCCTACTCTGGTCCCCGGCGGCAGGCTGAGCCTTTGGTTAGTTCTTCTTCCTGATGGGAAAATAGAGTGACCTGTGCCTGTTCCAACACCTAGAACTAGTCTCTCATTGGTTCCCCCTCTTCCCGTTCATCCTCAGGACAAATTGCAACCTGTACGGAACAGGAGGTTAAAGGTGTTGATTCTCCAAGGAGGGAGATTGCTAATAAAGTGGCTGGAATGGCGAACCCGAGCACAAGGAGATGAGAAATGAGGTGCGTTTTAGAAACCTTTCCCGATCACACGGTGTACCATCTTCTGGGTTTCTCATGCATGATTTCGATGTAGGAAGATGCCCTTGAACCTGGAGATTTGGGACCCATGGGATGGGTACCACGCAGTATTACTTTAAAGGATCTGCGTTTGCTCACCCAACCTCACCAAACCTCTCAGCCCCAAGAGTGTCCACCCTTATGTCGCAATCAGCTGTGGGTCTAGATATGGTCAATCCAGGTGGCATCACAGCCCCTGAACGAATTTTGTAAGAATTTCCCTCTCTTTCACTGTCTTTGTTTCACGGGTGTTTAAAAGTAATTGATTTTTATCATGGGGTTTAGCTGCTTTTCACTGCTGTGTTTATGCCGCTTTACACCCACTTGACTCACTTACAGAGAGATATCAATACATAGGTTTTAAGATTCTTACTAGTCAGATATATTCTTGGGCGGTGAATAGGGGGTGTTGAGTCCAATTCCCTGAACTAGGAGTAGGTCTTGTCTATTACCTATTGGGTTTATGGAACGGTATCTGAGCTAATTTGAAACCCTTGTTTTATGCATCATCCCACCTCACCTTTCCCGTTAAGCAGCCATAGTGTGTTTTCTAAACGTGTGACTCTGTTGTGTTTTGTAATTCAGTTCAAGGGTAGCGGTTTTTACACTCCCTCTATAAGTGATATCTTATGATACGTGTCTTTTTCTGTGTGACTTATTTCACTTAGAATCGTCGTACCTAAATCCACTCATCATGCTGCTACTAGCCTTATGACGTTGATTTTATGGCTGAGTGATATTCCATTGTACATAAGGACCACAACTTCTTTATCCATTTTTCTCTTTCCTGGGATATTTAAGGTGTAACGAAGTGGAGGTTTTTGTCAACAGAGCAGCCCTAAACTTTGGGGTTCCTGTGTCTTGCTGATTTTTATTTTTCCCAATTTATACGCCCATGAGTGGAAGTGCCCTATGCTCTCTAAGCTGAGTTTTTTAGATGTTTCAGGACACACCGTACACTTCTCCAGAGTGGCTGTTGGCAATTTACATCCTGCCCATCAGCGTAGCAAGGCTCCCGTTTCTCCATGGCCTGTCCTGCATTTCTGGTTTTGACACTTTATTCAGCATGGCCCTTTTGACCGATGGGAAGCGAGACTTCTTTGTAGCGCTGATTTGCCTTTCCAGGTTGCTTGGTTGGCCAAAAAGGGCGTATGCGTTTTTTCCTGAATATATTCAGGAAAAAACGCATACGCCCTTTTTGGCCAAGGGCATCATTGTCGAGGTTTTGCCGCTTTTCCTGTGCTTTAAAGGCGATTCGAATCTCCCTCCTGAAATCTATTTCCTGCAATTCTGACGTGCTTTCGAATCCTCTTCGTTGCCTTCCCTCAATATATTTGTGGACGAGAGTGATCATTTATAAGTCTGCAGGTTTGTGAATTGCAGTGCCCCTGAGCTCCATTTTTCAACTCGCTTTCTTGGGAGCTGGCCGCAAAAGCGCAGGATTGCTTCAGGCCCTATTCTGGTCCCGGGCGGCAGGCTGAGCCTGTGGTTAATTCTTCTTCCTGATGGAAAAATAGAGTGACCTGTGCCTGTCCCAACACCTAGAGCTAGTCTCTCATTGGTTCCCCCTCTTCCCGTTCATCCTCAGGACAAATTGCAACCTGTACGGAACAGGAGGTTAAAGGTGCTGATTCTTCAAAGTGGGAGATTGCTAGTAAAGCGGCTGGAATGGCGAACCCGAGCACAAGGAGATGAGAAATGAGGTGCGTTTTAGAAACCTTTCCCGATCACACGGTGTACCATCTTCTGGGTTTCTCATGCATGTTTCCGATGTAGGAAGATGCCCTTGAACCTGGAGATTTGGGACCCATGGGATGGGTACCACGCAATATTACTTTAAAGGGTCTGTGTTTGCTCACCCAACCTCACCAAACCTCTCAGCCCCAAGAGTGTCCACCCTTATGTCGCAATCAGCTGTGGGTCTAGATATGGTCAATCCAGGTGGCATCACAGCCCCTGAACGAATTTTGTAAGAATTTCCCTCTCTTTCACTGTCTTTGTTTCACGGGTGTTTAAAAGTAATTGATTTTTATCATGGGGTTTAGCTGCTTTTCACTGCTGTGTTTATGCCGCTTTACACCCACTTGACTCACTTACAGAGAGATATCAATACATAGGTTTTAAGATTCTTACGAGTCAGATATATTCTTGGGCGGTGAATAGGGGGTGTTGAGTCCAATTCACTGAGCTAGGAGTAGGTCTTGTCTATTACATATCGGGTTTATGGAATGGTATCTGAGCTAATTTGAAACCCTTGTTTTATGCATCACCCCACCTCACCTTTCCCGTTAAGCAGCCATAGTGTGTTTTCTAAACGTGTGACTCTGTTCTGTTTTGTAATTCAGTTCAAGGGTAGCGTTTTTTACACTCCCTCTATAAGTGATATCTTATGATAAGTGTCTTTTTCTGTGTGACATATTTCACTTAGAATCGTCGTACCTAAATCCACTCATCATGCTGCTACTAGCCTTATGATGTTGATTTCATGGCTGAGTGATATTCCATTGTACATAAGGACCACAACTTCTTTATCCATTTTTCTCTTTCCTGGGATATTTAAGGTGTAACGAAGTGGAGGTTTTTGTCAACAGAGCAGCCCTAAACTTTGGGGTGCCTGTGTCTTGCTGATTTTTATTTTTCCCAATTTATACGCCCATGAGTGGAAGTGCCCTATGCTCTCTAAGCTGAGTTTTTTAGATGTTTCAGGACACACCGTACACTCCTCCAGAGTGGCTGTTGGCAATTTACATCCTGCCCATCAGCGTAGCAAGGCTCCCGTTTCTCCATGGCCTGTCCTGCATTTCTGGTTTTGACACTTTATTCAGCATGGCCCTTTTGACCGATGGGAAGCGAGACTTCTTTGTAGCGCTGATTTGCCTTTCCAGGTTGCTTGGTTGGCCAAAAAGGGCGTATGCGTTTTTTCCTGAATATATTCAGGAAAAAACGCATACGCTCTTTTTGGCCAAGGGCATCATTGTCGAGGTTTTGCCGCTTTTCCTGTGCTTTAAAGGCGATTCGAATCTCCCTCCTGAAATCTGTTTCCTGCAATTCTGACTTGCTTTCGAATCCTCTTCGTTGCCTTCCCTCAATATATTTGTGGACGAGAGTGATCATTTATAAGTCTGCAGGTTTGTGAATTGCAGTGCCCCTGAGCTCCATTTTTCAACTCGCTTTCTTGGGAGCTGGCCGCAAAAGCGCAGGATTGCTTCAGGCCCTATTCTGGTACCGGGCGGCAGGCTGAGCCTGTGGTTAATTCTTCTTCCTGATGGAAAAATAGAGTGACCTGTGCCTGTTCCAACACCTAGAGCTAGTCTCTCATTGGTTCCCCCTCTTCCCGTTCATCCTCAGGACAAATTGCAACCTGTACGGAACAGGAGGTTAAAGGTGTTGATTCTCCAAGGAGGGAGATTGCTAGTAAAGTGGCTGGAATGGCGAACCCGAGCACAAGGAGATGAGAAATGAGGTGCGTTTTAGAAACCTTTCCCGATCACACGGTGTAGCATCTTCTGGGTTTCTCATGCATGTTTTCTATGTAAGAAGTTGCCCTTGAACCTGGAGATATGGGACTCATGGGATGGGTACCACGCAGTATTACTTTAAAGGGTCTGCGTTTGCTCACCCAACCTCACCAAACCTCTCAGCCCCAAGAGTGTCCACCCTTATGTCACAATCAGCTGTGGGTCTAGATATGGTCAATCCAGGTGGCATCACAGCCCCTGAACGAATTTTGTAAGAATTTCCCTCTCTTTCACTGTCTTTGTTTCACGGGTGTTTAAAAGTAATTGATTTTTATCATGGGGTTTAGCTGCTTTTCACTGCTGTGTTTATGCCGCTTTACACCCACTTGACTCACTTACAGAGAGATATCAATACATAGGTTTTAAGATTCTTACTAGTCAGATATATTCTTGGGCGGTGAATAGGGGGTGTTGAGTCCAATTCACTGAACTAGGAGTAGGTCTTGTCTATTACCTATTGGGTTTATGGAACGGTATCTGAGCTAATTTGAAACCCTTGTTTTATGCATCATCCCACCTCACCTTTCCCGTTAAGCAGCCATAGTGTGTTTTCTAAACGTGTGACTCTGTTCTGTTTTGTAATTCAGTTCAAGGGTAGCGGTTTTTACACTCCCTCTATAAGTGATATCTTATGATACGTGTCTTTTTCTGTGTGACTTATTTCACTTAGAATCGTCGTACCTCAATCCACTCATCATGCTGCTACTAGCCTTATGACGTTGATTTCATGGCTGAGTGATATTCCATTGTACATAAGGACCACAACTTCTTTATCCATTTTTCTCTTTCCTGGGATATTTAAGGTGAAACGAAGTGGAGGTTCTTGTCAACAGAGCAGCCCTAAACTTTGGGGTGCCTGTGTCTTGCTGATTTTTAGTTTTCCCAATTTATACGCCCATGACTGAAAGTGCACTATGCTCTCTAAGCTGAGTTTTTTAGATGTTTCAGGACACACCGTACACTTCTCCAGAGTGGCTGTTGACAATTTACATCCTGCCCATCAGCGTAGCAAGGCTCCCGTTTCTCCATGGCCTGTCCTGCATTTCTGGTTTTGACACTTTATTCAGCATGGCCCTTTTGACCGATGGGAAGCGAGGCTTCTTTGTAGCGCTGATTTGCCTTTCCAGGTTGCTTGGTTGGCCAAAAAGGGCGTATGCGTTTTTTCCTGAATATATTCAGGAAAAAACGCATACGCCCTTTTTGGCCAAGGGCATCATTGTCGAGGTTTTGCCGCTTTTCCTGTGCTTTAAAGGCGATTCGAATCTCCCTCCTGAAATCTGTTTCCTGCAATTCTGCCTTGCTTTCAAATCCTCTTCGTTGTCTTTCCTCAATATATTTGTGGACGATAGTGATCATTTATAAGTCTGCAGGTTTGTGTATTGCAGTGCCCCTGAGCTCCATTTTTCAACTCGCTTTCTTGGGAGCTGGCCGCAAAGGCGCAGGATTGCTTCAGGCCCTACTCTGGTCCCGGGCGGCAGGCTGAGCCTTTGGTTAGTTCTTCTTCCTGATGGGAAAATAGAGTGACCTGTGCCTGTTCCAACACCTAGAACTAGTCTCTCATTGGTTCCCCCTCTTCCCGTTCATCCTCAGGACAAATTGCAACCTGTACGGAACAGGAGGTTAAAGGTGTTGATTCTCCAAGGAGGGAGATTGCTAATAAAGTGGCTGGAATGGCGAACCCGAGCACAAGGAGATGAGAAATGAGGTGCGTTTTAGAAACCTTTCCCGATCACACGGTGTACCATCTTCTGGGTTTCTCATGCATGATTTCGATGTAGGAAGATGCCCTTGAACCTGGAGATTTGGGACCCATGGGATGGGTACCACGCAGTATTACTTTAAAGGGTCTGCGTTTGCTCACCCAACCTCACCAAACCTCTCAGCCCCAAGAGTGTCCACCCTTATGTCGCAATCAGCTGTGGGTCTAGATATGGTCAATCCAGGTGGCATCACAGCCCCTGAACGAATTTTGTAAGAATTTCCCTCTCTTTCACTGTCTTTGTTTCACGGGTGTTTAAAAGTAATTGATTTTTATCATGGGGTTTAGCTGCTTTTCACTGCTGTGTTTATGCCGCTTTACACCCACTTGACTCACTTACAGAGAGATATCAATACATAGGTTTTAAGATTCTTACTAGTCAGATATATTCTTGGGCGGTGAATAGGGGGTGTTGAGTCCAATTCCCTGAACTAGGAGTAGGTCTTGTCTATTACCTATTGGGTTTATGGAACGGTATCTGAGCTAATTTGAAACCCTTGTTTTATGCATCATCCCACCTCACCTTTCCCGTTAAGCAGCCATAGTGTGTTTTCTAAACGTGTGACTCTGTTCTGTTTTGTAATTCAGTTCAAGGGTAGCGGTTTTTACACTCCCTCTATAAGTGATATCTTATGATACGTGTCTTTTTCTGTGTGACTTATTTCACTTAGAATCGTCGTACCTAAATCCACTCATCATGCTGCTACTAGCCTTATGACGTTGATTTCATGGCTGAGTGATATTCCATTGTACATAAGGACCACAACTTCTTTATCCATTTTTCTCTTTCCTGGGATATTTAAGGTGTAACGAAGTGGAGGTTTTTGTCAACAGAGCAGCCCTAAACTTTGGGGTTCCTGTGTCTTGCTGATTTTTATTTTTCCCAATTTATACGCCCATGAGTGGAAGTGCCCTATGCTCTCTAAGCTGAGTTTTTTAGATGTTTCAGGACACACCGTACACTTCTCCAGAGTGGCTGTTGGCAATTTACATCCTGCCCATCAGCGTAGCAAGGCTCCCGTTTCTCCATGGCCTGTCCTGCATTTCTGGTTTTGACCCTTTATTCAGCATGGCCCTTTTGACCGATGGGAAGCGAGACTTCTTTGTAGCGCTGATTTGCCTTTCCAGGTTGCTTGGTTGGCCAAAAAGGGCGTATGCGTTTTTTCCTGAATATATTCAGGAAAAAACGCATACGCCCTTTTTGGCCAAGGGCATCATTGTCGAGGTTTTGCCGCTTTTCCTGTGCTTTAAAGGCGATTCGAATCTCCCTCCTGAAATCTATTTCCTGCAATTCTGACGTGCTTTCGAATCCTCTTCGTTGCCTTCCCTCAATATATTTGTGGACGTGAGTGATCATTTATAAGTCTGCAGGTTTGTGAATTGCAGTGCCCCTGAGCTCCATTTTTCAACTCGCTTTCTTGGGAGCTGGCCGCAAAAGCGCAGGATTGCTTCAGGCCCTATTCTGGTCCCGGGCGGCAGGCTGAGCCTGTGGTTAATTCTTCTTCCTGATGGAAAAATAGAGTGACCTGTGCCTGTTCCAACACCTAGAGCTAGTCTCTCATTGGTTCCCCCTCTTCCCGTTCATCCTCAGGACAAATTGCAACCTGTACGGAACAGGAGGTTAAAGGTGTTGATTCTCCAAGGAGGGAGATTGCTAGTAAAGTGGCTGGAATGGCGAACCCGAGCACAAGGAGATGAGAAATGAGGTGCGTTTTAGAAACCTTTCCCGATCACACGGTGTAGCATCTTCTGGGTTTCTCAAGCATGTTTTCTATGTAAGAAGTTGCCCTTGAACCTGGAGATATGGGACTCATGGGATGGGTACCACGCAGTATTACTTTAAAGGGTCTGCGTTTGCTCACCCAACCTCACCAAACCTCTCAGCCCCAAGAGTGTCCACCCTTATGTCACAATCAGCTGTGGGTCTAGATATGGTCAATCCAGGTGGCATCACAGCCCCTGAACGAATTTTGTAAGAATTTCCCTCTCTTTCACTGTCTTTGTTTCACGGGTGTTTAAAAGTAATTGATTTTTATCATGGGGTTTAGCTGCTTTTCACTGCTGTGTTTATGCCGCTTTACACCCACTTGACTCACAGAGATATATCAATACATAGGTTTTAAGATTCTTACTAGTCAGATATATTCTTGGGCGGTGAATAGGGGGTGTTGAGTCCAATTCACTGAACTAGGAGTAGGTCTTGTCTATTACCTATTGGGTTTATGGAACGGTATCTGAGCCAATTTGAAACCCTTGTTTTATGCATCACCCCACCTCACCTTTCCCGTTAAGCAGCCATAGTGTGTTTTCTAAACGTGTGACTCTGTTCTGTTTTGTAATTCAGTTCAAGGGTAGCGGTTTTTACACTCCCTCTATAAGTGATATCTTATGATACGTGTCTTTTTCTGTGTGACTTATTTCACTTAGAATCGTCGTACCTCAATCCACTCATCATGCTGCTACTAGCCTTATGACGTTGATTTCATGGCTGAGTGATATTCCATTGTACATAAGGACCACAACTTCTTTATCCATTTTTCTCTTTCCTGGGATATTTAAGGTGAAACGAAGTGGAGGTTCTTGTCAACAGAGCAGCCCTAAACTTTGGGGTGCCTGTGTCTTGCTGATTTTTAGTTTTCCCAATTTATACGCCCATGAGTGGAAGTGCCCTATGCTCTCTAAGCTGAGTTTTTTAGATGTTTCAGGACACACCGTACACTTCTGCAGAGTGGCTGTTCGCAATTTACATTCTGCCCATCAGCGTAGCAAGGCTCCCGTTTCTCCATGGCCTGTCCTGCATTTCTGGTTTTGACACTTTATTCAGCATGGGCCTTTTGACCGATGGGAAGCGAGACTTCTTTGTAGCGCTGATTTGCCTTTCCAGGTTGCTTGGTTGGCCAAAAAGGGCGTATGCGTTTTTTCCTGAATATATTCAGGAAAAAACGCATACGCCCTTTTTGGCCAAGGGCATCATTGTCGAGGTTTTGCCGCTTTTCCTGTGCTTTAAAGGCGATTTGAATCTCCCTCCTGAAATCTGTTTCCTGCAATTCTGCCTTGCTTTCAAATCCTCTTCGTTGCCTTCCCTCAATATATTTGTGGACGAGAGTGATCATTTATAAGACTGCAGGTTTGTGAATTGCAGTGCCCCTGAGCTCCATTTTTCAACTCGCTTTCTTGGGAGCAGGCCGCAAAAGCGCAGGATTGCTTCAGGCCCTATTCTGGTCCCGGGCGGCAGGCTGAGCCTGTGGTTAATTCTTCTTCCTGGTGGGAAAATAGAGTGACCTGTGCCTGTCCCAACACCTAGAGATAGTGTCTCATTGGTTCCCCCTCTTCCCGTTCATCCTCAGGACAAATTGCAACCTGTACGGAACAGGAGGTTAAAGGTGCTGATTCTTCAAAGAGGGAGATTGCTAGTAAAGCGGCTGGAATGGCGAACCCGAGCACAAGGAGATGAGAAATTAGGTGCGTTTTAGCAACGTTTCCCGATCACACGGTGTACCATCTTCTGGGTTTCTCATGCATGTTTTCGATGTAGGAAGATGCCCTGGAACCTGGAGATTTGGGACCCATGGGATGGGTACCACGCAGTATTACTTTAAAGGGTCTGTGTTTGCTCACCTAACCTCAAGAAACCTCTCAGCCCCAAGAGTGTCCACCCTTATTTTTCAATCAGCTGTGGGTCTAGATATGGTCAATCCAGGTGACATCACAGCCCCTGAACGAATTTTGTAAGAATTTCTCTCTCTTTCACTGTCTTTGTTTCACGGGTGTTTAAAAGTAATTGATTTTTATAATGGGGTTTAGCTGCTTTTCACTGCTGTGTTTATGCCGCTTTACACCCACTTGACTCACGTACAGAGAGATATCAATACATAGGTTTTAAGATTCTTACGAGTCAGATATATTCTTGGGCGGTGAATAGGGGGTGTTGAGTCCAATTCACTGAGCTAGGAGTAGGTCTTGTCTATTACATATCGGGTTTATGGAATGGTATCTGAGCTAATTTGAAACCCTTGTTTTATGCATCACCCCACCTCACCTTTCCCGTTAAGCAGCCATAGTGTGTTTTCTAAACGTGTGACTCTGTTCTGTTTTGTAATTCAGTTCAAGGGTAGCGTTTTTTACACTCCCTCTATAAGTGATATCTTATGATAAGTGTCTTTTTCTGTGTGACTTATTTCACTTAGAATCGTCGTACCTAAATCCACTCATCATGCTGCTACTAGCCTTATGACGTTGATTTCATGGCTGAGTGATATTCCATTGTACATAAGGACCACAACTTCTTTATCCATTTTTCTCTTTCCTGGGATATTTAAGGTGTAACGAAGTGGAGGTTTTTGTCAACAGAGCAGCCCTAAACTTTGGGGTGCCTGTGTCTTGCTGATTTTTATTTTTCCCAATTTATACGCCCATGAGTGGAAGTGCCCTATGCTCTCTAAGCTGAGTTTTTTAGATGTTTCAGGACACACCGTACACTCCTCCAGAGTGGCTGTTGGCAATTTACATCCTGCCCATCAGCGTAGCAAGGCTCCCGTTTCTCCATGGCCTGTCCTGCATTTCTGGTTTTGACACTTTATTCAGCATGGCCCTTTTGACCGATGGGAAGCGAGACTTCTTTGTAGCGCTGATTTGCCTTTCCAGGTTGCTTGGTTGGCCAAAAAGGGCGTATGCGTTTTTTCCTGAATATATTCAGGAAAAAACGCATACGCTCTTTTTGGCCAAGGGCATCATTGTCGAGGTTTTGCCGCTTTTCCTGTGCTTTAAAGGCGATTCGAATCTCCCTCCTGAAATCTGTTTCCTGCAATTCTGCCTTGCTTTCAAATCCTCTTCGTTGCCTTTCCTCAATATATTTGTGGACGATAGTGATCATTTATAAGTCTGCAGGTTTGTGTATTGCAGTGCCCCTGAGCTCCATTTTTCAACTCGCTTTCTTGGGAGCTGGCCGCAAAGGCGCAGGATTGCTTCAGGCCCTACTCTGGTCCCCGGCGGCAGGCTGAGCCTTTGGTTAGTTCTTCTTCCTGATGGGAAAATAGAGTGACCTGTGCCTGTTCCAACACCTAGAACTAGTCTCTCATTGGTTCCCCCTCTTCCCGTTCATCCTCAGGACAAATTGCAACCTGTACGGAACAGGAGGTTAAAGGTGTTGATTCTCCAAGGAGGGAGATTGCTAATAAAGTGGCTGGAATGGCGAACCCGAGCACAAGGAGATGAGAAATGAGGTGCGTTTTAGAAACCTTTCCCGATCACACGGTGTACCATCTTCTGGGTTTCTCATGCATGATTTCGATGTAGGAAGATGCCCTTGAACCTGGAGATTTGGGACCCATGGGATGGGTACCACGCAGTATTACTTTAAAGGATCTGCGTTTGCTCACCCAACCTCACCAAACCTCTCAGCCCCAAGAGTGTCCACCCTTATGTCGCAATCAGCTGTGGGTCTAGATATGGTCAATCCAGGTGGCATCACAGCCCCTGAACGAATTTTGTAAGAATTTCCCTCTCTTTCACTGTCTTTGTTTCACGGGTGTTTAAAAGTAATTGATTTTTATCATGGGGTTTAGCTGCTTTTCACTGCTGTGTTTATGCCGCTTTACACCCACTTGACTCACTTACAGAGAGATATCAATACATAGGTTTTAAGATTCTTACTAGTCAGATATATTCTTGGGCGGTGAATAGGGGGTGTTGAGTCCAATTCCCTGAACTAGGAGTAGGTCTTGTCTATTACCTATTGGGTTTATGGAACGGTATCTGAGCTAATTTGAAACCCTTGTTTTATGCATCATCCCACCTCACCTTTCCCGTTAAGCAGCCATAGTGTGTTTTCTAAACGTGTGACTCTGTTGTGTTTTGTAATTCAGTTCAAGGGTAGCGGTTTTTACACTCCCTCTATAAGTGATATCTTATGATACGTGTCTTTTTCTGTGTGACTTATTTCACTTAGAATCGTCGTACCTAAATCCACTCATCATGCTGCTACTAGCCTTATGACGTTGATTTCATGGCTGAGTGATATTCCATTGTACATAAGGACCACAACTTCTTTATCCATTTTTCTCTTTCCTGGGATATTTAAGGTGTAACGAAGTGGAGGTTTTTGTCAACAGAGCAGCCCTAAACTTTGGGGTTCCTGTGTCTTGCTGATTTTTATTTTTCCCAATTTATACGCCCATGAGTGGAAGTGCCCTATGCTCTCTAAGCTGAGTTTTTTAGATGTTTCAGGACACACCGTACACTTCTCCAGAGTGGCTGTTGGCAATTTACATCCTGCCCATCAGCGTAGCAAGGCTCCCGTTTCTCCATGGCCTGTCCTGCATTTCTGGTTTTGACACTTTATTCAGCATGGCCCTTTTGACCGATGGGAAGCGAGACTTCTTTGTAGCGCTGATTTGCCTTTCCAGGTTGCTTGGTTGGCCAAAAAGGGCGTATGCGTTTTTTCCTGAATATATTCAGGAAAAAACGCATACGCCCTTTTTGGCCAAGGGCATCATTGTCGAGGTTTTGCCGCTTTTCCTGTGCTTTAAAGGCGATTCGAATCTCCCTCCTGAAATCTATTTCCTGCAATTCTGACGTGCTTTCGAATCCTCTTCGTTGCCTTCCCTCAATATATTTGTGGACGAGAGTGATCATTTATAAGTCTGCAGGTTTGTGAATTGCAGTGCCCCTGAGCTCCATTTTTCAACTCGCTTTCTTGGGAGCTGGCCGCAAAAGCGCAGGATTGCTTCAGGCCCTATTCTGGTCCCGGGCGGCAGGCTGAGCCTGTGGTTAATTCTTCTTCCTGATGGAAAAATAGAGTGACCTGTGCCTGTCCCAACACCTAGAGCTAGTCTCTCATTGGTTCCCCCTCTTCCCGTTCATCCTCAGGACAAATTGCAACCTGTACGGAACAGGAGGTTAAAGGTGCTGATTCTTCAAAGTGGGAGATTGCTAGTAAAGCGGCTGGAATGGCGAACCCGAGCACAAGGAGATGAGAAATGAGGTGCGTTTTAGAAACCTTTCCCGATCACACGGTGTACCATCTTCTGGGTTTCTCATGCATGTTTCCGATGTAGGAAGATGCCCTTGAACCTGGAGATTTGGGACCCATGGGATGGGTACCACGCAATATTACTTTAAAGGGTCTGTGTTTGCTCACCCAACCTCACCAAACCTCTCAGCCCCAAGAGTGTCCACCCTTATGTCGCAATCAGCTGTGGGTCTAGATATGGTCAATCCAGGTGGCATCACAGCCCCTGAACGAATTTTGTAAGAATTTCCCTCTCTTTCACTGTCTTTGTTTCACGGGTGTTTAAAAGTAATTGATTTTTATCATGGGGTTTAGCTGCTTTTCACTGCTGTGTTTATGCCGCTTTACACCCACTTGACTCACTTACAGAGAGATATCAATACATAGGTTTTAAGATTCTTACGAGTCAGATATATTCTTGGGCGGTGAATAGGGGGTGTTGAGTCCAATTCACTGAGCTAGGAGTAGGTCTTGTCTATTACATATCGGGTTTATGGAATGGTATCTGAGCTAATTTGAAACCCTTGTTTTATGCATCACCCCACCTCACCTTTCCCGTTAAGCAGCCATAGTGTGTTTTCTAAACGTGTGACTCTGTTCTGTTTTGTAATTCAGTTCAAGGGTAGCGTTTTTTACACTCCCTCTATAAGTGATATCTTATGATAAGTGTCTTTTTCTGTGTGACATATTTCACTTAGAATCGTCGTACCTAAATCCACTCATCATGCTGCTACTAGCCTTATGATGTTGATTTCATGGCTGAGTGATATTCCATTGTACATAAGGACCACAACTTCTTTATCCATTTTTCTCTTTCCTGGGATATTTAAGGTGTAACGAAGTGGAGGTTTTTGTCAACAGAGCAGCCCTAAACTTTGGGGTGCCTGTGTCTTGCTGATTTTTATTTTTCCCAATTTATACGCCCATGAGTGGAAGTGCCCTATGCTCTCTAAGCTGAGTTTTTTAGATGTTTCAGGACACACCGTACACTCCTCCAGAGTGGCTGTTGGCAATTTACATCCTGCCCATCAGCGTAGCAAGGCTCCCGTTTCTCCATGGCCTGTCCTGCATTTCTGGTTTTGACACTTTATTCAGCATGGCCCTTTTGACCGATGGGAAGCGAGACTTCTTTGTAGCGCTGATTTGCCTTTCCAGGTTGCTTGGTTGGCCAAAAAGGGCGTATGCGTTTTTTCCTGAATATATTCAGGAAAAAACGCATACGCTCTTTTTGGCCAAGGGCATCATTGTCGAGGTTTTGCCGCTTTTCCTGTGCTTTAAAGGCGATTCGAATCTCCCTCCTGAAATCTGTTTCCTGCAATTCTGACTTGCTTTCGAATCCTCTTCGTTGCCTTCCCTCAATATATTTGTGGACGAGAGTGATCATTTATAAGTCTGCAGGTTTGTGAATTGCAGTGCCCCTGAGCTCCATTTTTCAACTCGCTTTCTTGGGAGCTGGCCGCAAAAGCGCAGGATTGCTTCAGGCCCTATTCTGGTACCGGGCGGCAGGCTGAGCCTGTGGTTAATTCTTCTTCCTGATGGAAAAATAGAGTGACCTGTGCCTGTTCCAACACCTAGAGCTAGTCTCTCATTGGTTCCCCCTCTTCCCGTTCATCCTCAGGACAAATTGCAACCTGTACGGAACAGGAGGTTAAAGGTGTTGATTCTCCAAGGAGGGAGATTGCTAGTAAAGTGGCTGGAATGGCGAACCCGAGCACAAGGAGATGAGAAATGAGGTGCGTTTTAGAAACCTTTCCCGATCACACGGTGTAGCATCTTCTGGGTTTCTCATGCATGTTTTCTATGTAAGAAGTTGCCCTTGAACCTGGAGATATGGGACTCATGGGATGGGTACCACGCAGTATTACTTTAAAGGGTCTGCGTTTGCTCACCCAACCTCACCAAACCTCTCAGCCCCAAGAGTGTCCACCCTTATGTCACAATCAGCTGTGGGTCTAGATATGGTCAATCCAGGTGGCATCACAGCCCCTGAACGAATTTTGTAAGAATTTCCCTCTCTTTCACTGTCTTTGTTTCACGGGTGTTTAAAAGTAATTGATTTTTATCATGGGGTTTAGCTGCTTTTCACTGCTGTGTTTATGCCGCTTTACACCCACTTGACTCACTTACAGAGAGATATCAATACATAGGTTTTAAGATTCTTACTAGTCAGATATATTCTTGGGCGGTGAATAGGGGGTGTTGAGTCCAATTCACTGAACTAGGAGTAGGTCTTGTCTATTACCTATTGGGTTTATGGAACGGTATCTGAGCTAATTTGAAACCCTTGTTTTATGCATCATCCCACCTCACCTTTCCCGTTAAGCAGCCATAGTGTGTTTTCTAAACGTGTGACTCTGTTCTGTTTTGTAATTCAGTTCAAGGGTAGCGGTTTTTACACTCCCTCTATAAGTGATATCTTATGATACGTGTCTTTTTCTGTGTGACTTATTTCACTTAGAATCGTCGTACCTCAATCCACTCATCATGCTGCTACTAGCCTTATGACGTTGATTTCATGGCTGAGTGATATTCCATTGTACATAAGGACCACAACTTCTTTATCCATTTTTCTCTTTCCTGGGATATTTAAGGTGAAACGAAGTGGAGGTTCTTGTCAACAGAGCAGCCCTAAACTTTGGGGTGCCTGTGTCTTGCTGATTTTTAGTTTTCCCAATTTATACGCCCATGACTGAAAGTGCACTATGCTCTCTAAGCTGAGTTTTTTAGATGTTTCAGGACACACCGTACACTTCTCCAGAGTGGCTGTTGACAATTTACATCCTGCCCATCAGCGTAGCAAGGCTCCCGTTTCTCCATGGCCTGTCCTGCATTTCTGGTTTTGACACTTTATTCAGCATGGCCCTTTTGACCGATGGGAAGCGAGGCTTCTTTGTAGCGCTGATTTGCCTTTCCAGGTTGCTTGGTTGGCCAAAAAGGGCGTATGCGTTTTTTCCTGAATATATTCAGGAAAAAACGCATACGCCCTTTTTGGCCAAGGGCATCATTGTCGAGGTTTTGCCGCTTTTCCTGTGCTTTAAAGGCGATTCGAATCTCCCTCCTGAAATCTGTTTCCTGCAATTCTGCCTTGCTTTCAAATCCTCTTCGTTGTCTTTCCTCAATATATTTGTGGACGATAGTGATCATTTATAAGTCTGCAGGTTTGTGTATTGCAGTGCCCCTGAGCTCCATTTTTCAACTCGCTTTCTTGGGAGCTGGCCGCAAAGGCGCAGGATTGCTTCAGGCCCTACTCTGGTCCCGGGCGGCAGGCTGAGCCTTTGGTTAGTTCTTCTTCCTGATGGGAAAATAGAGTGACCTGTGCCTGTTCCAACACCTAGAACTAGTCTCTCATTGGTTCCCCCTCTTCCCGTTCATCCTCAGGACAAATTGCAACCTGTACGGAACAGGAGGTTAAAGGTGTTGATTCTCCAAGGAGGGAGATTGCTAATAAAGTGGCTGGAATGGCGAACCCGAGCACAAGGAGATGAGAAATGAGGTGCGTTTTAGAAACCTTTCCCGATCACACGGTGTACCATCTTCTGGGTTTCTCATGCATGATTTCGATGTAGGAAGATGCCCTTGAACCTGGAGATTTGGGACCCATGGGATGGGTACCACGCAGTATTACTTTAAAGGGTCTGCGTTTGCTCACCCAACCTCACCAAACCTCTCAGCCCCAAGAGTGTCCACCCTTATGTCGCAATCAGCTGTGGGTCTAGATATGGTCAATCCAGGTGGCATCACAGCCCCTGAACGAATTTTGTAAGAATTTCCCTCTCTTTCACTGTCTTTGTTTCACGGGTGTTTAAAAGTAATTGATTTTTATCATGGGGTTTAGCTGCTTTTCACTGCTGTGTTTATGCCGCTTTACACCCACTTGACTCACTTACAGAGAGATATCAATACATAGGTTTTAAGATTCTTACTAGTCAGATATATTCTTGGGCGGTGAATAGGGGGTGTTGAGTCCAATTCCCTGAACTAGGAGTAGGTCTTGTCTATTACCTATTGGGTTTATGGAACGGTATCTGAGCTAATTTGAAACCCTTGTTTTATGCATCATCCCACCTCACCTTTCCCGTTAAGCAGCCATAGTGTGTTTTCTAAACGTGTGACTCTGTTCTGTTTTGTAATTCAGTTCAAGGGTAGCGGTTTTTACACTCCCTCTATAAGTGATATCTTATGATACGTGTCTTTTTCTGTGTGACTTATTTCACTTAGAATCGTCGTACCTAAATCCACTCATCATGCTGCTACTAGCCTTATGACGTTGATTTCATGGCTGAGTGATATTCCATTGTACATAAGGACCACAACTTCTTTATCCATTTTTCTCTTTCCTGGGATATTTAAGGTGTAACGAAGTGGAGGTTTTTGTCAACAGAGCAGCCCTAAACTTTGGGGTTCCTGTGTCTTGCTGATTTTTATTTTTCCCAATTTATACGCCCATGAGTGGAAGTGCCCTATGCTCTCTAAGCTGAGTTTTTTAGATGTTTCAGGACACACCGTACACTTCTCCAGAGTGGCTGTTGGCAATTTACATCCTGCCCATCAGCGTAGCAAGGCTCCCGTTTCTCCATGGCCTGTCCTGCATTTCTGGTTTTGACCCTTTATTCAGCATGGCCCTTTTGACCGATGGGAAGCGAGACTTCTTTGTAGCGCTGATTTGCCTTTCCAGGTTGCTTGGTTGGCCAAAAAGGGCGTATGCGTTTTTTCCTGAATATATTCAGGAAAAAACGCATACGCCCTTTTTGGCCAAGGGCATCATTGTCGAGGTTTTGCCGCTTTTCCTGTGCTTTAAAGGCGATTCGAATCTCCCTCCTGAAATCTATTTCCTGCAATTCTGACGTGCTTTCGAATCCTCTTCGTTGCCTTCCCTCAATATATTTGTGGAC
The DNA here is from genome assembly GCF_965194825.1 of Balaenoptera physalus. Taxonomy (NCBI): domain Eukaryota; kingdom Metazoa; phylum Chordata; class Mammalia; order Artiodactyla; family Balaenopteridae; genus Balaenoptera; species Balaenoptera physalus. Next base: position 263,283 of record NW_028125980.1, on the reverse strand, counting down.
GTGAGTGATCATTTATAAGTCTGCAGGTTTGTGAATTGCAGTGCCCCTGAGCTCCATTTTTCAACTCGCTTTCTTGGGAGCTGGCCGCAAAAGCGCAGGATTGCTTCAGGCCCTATTCTGGTCCCGGGCGGCAGGCTGAGCCTGTGGTTAATTCTTCTTCCTGATGGAAAAATAGAGTGACCTGTGCCTGTTCCAACACCTAGAGCTAGTCTCTCATTGGTTCCCCCTCTTCCCGTTCATCCTCAGGACAAATTGCAACCTGTACGGAACAGGAGGTTAAAGGTGTTGATTCTCCAAGGAGGGAGATTGCTAGTAAAGTGGCTGGAATGGCGAACCCGAGCACAAGGAGATGAGAAATGAGGTGCGTTTTAGAAACCTTTCCCGATCACACGGTGTAGCATCTTCTGGGTTTCTCAAGCATGTTTTCTATGTAAGAAGTTGCCCTTGAACCTGGAGATATGGGACTCATGGGATGGGTACCACGCAGTATTACTTTAAAGGGTCTGCGTTTGCTCACCCAACCTCACCAAACCTCTCAGCCCCAAGAGTGTCCACCCTTATGTCACAATCAGCTGTGGGTCTAGATATGGTCAATCCAGGTGGCATCACAGCCCCTGAACGAATTTTGTAAGAATTTCCCTCTCTTTCACTGTCTTTGTTTCACGGGTGTTTAAAAGTAATTGATTTTTATCATGGGGTTTAGCTGCTTTTCACTGCTGTGTTTATGCCGCTTTACACCCACTTGACTCACTTACAGAGAGATATCAATACATAGGTTTTAAGATTCTTACTAGTCAGATATATTCTTGGGCGGTGAATAGGGGGTGTTGAGTCCAATTCACTGAACTAGGAGTAGGTCTTGTCTATTACCTATTGGGTTTATGGAACGGTATCTGAGCTAATTTGAAACCCTTGTTTTATGCATCATCCCACCTCACCTTTCCCGTTAAGCAGCCATAGTGTGTTTTCTAAACGTGTGACTCTGTTCTGTTTTGTAATTCAGTTCAAGGGTAGCGGTTTTTACACTCCCTCTATAAGTGATATCTTATGATACGTGTCTTTTTCTGTGTGACTTATTTCACTTAGAATCGTCGTACCTCAATCCACTCATCATGCTGCTACTAGCCTTATGACGTTGATTTCATGGCTGAGTGATATTCCATTGTACATAAGGACCACAACTTCTTTATCCATTTTTCTCTTTCCTGGGATATTTAAGGTGAAACGAAGTGGAGGTTCTTGTCAACAGAGCAGCCCTAAACTTTGGGGTGCCTGTGTCTTGCTGATTTTTAGTTTTCCCAATTTATACGCCCATGACTGAAAGTGCACTATGCTCTCTAAGCTGAGTTTTTTAGATGTTTCAGGACACACCGTACACTTCTCCAGAGTGGCTGTTGACAATTTACATCCTGCCCATCAGCGTAGCAAGGCTCCCGTTTCTCCATGGCCTGTCCTGCATTTCTGGTTTTGACACTTTATTCAGCATGGCCCTTTTGACCGATGGGAAGCGAGGCTTCTTTGTAGCGCTGATTTGCCTTTCCAGGTTGCTTGGTTGGCCAAAAAGGGCGTATGCGTTTTTTCCTGAATATATTCAGGAAAAAACGCATACGCCCTTTTTGGCCAAGGGCATCATTGTCGAGGTTTTGCCGCTTTTCCTGTGCTTTAAAGGCGATTCGAATCTCCCTCCTGAAATCTGTTTCCTGCAATTCTGCCTTGCTTTCAAATCCTCTTCGTTGCCTTTCCTCAATATATTTGTGGACGATAGTGATCATTTATAAGTCTGCAGGTTTGTGTATTGCAGTGCCCCTGAGCTCCATTTTTCAACTCGCTTTCTTGGGAGCTGGCCGCAAAGGCGCAGGATTGCTTCAGGCCCTACTCTGGTCCCGGGCGGCAGGCTGAGCCTTTGGTTAGTTCTTCTTCCTGATGGGAAAATTGAGTGACCTGTGCCTGTTCCAACACCTAGAACTAGTCTCTCATTGGTTCCCCCTCTTCCCGTTCATCCTCAGGACAAATTGCAACCTGTACGGAACAGGAGGTTAAAGGTGTTGATTCTCCAAGGAGGGAGATTGCTAATAAAGTGGCTGGAATGGCGAACCCGAGCACAAGGAGATGAGAAATGAGGTGCGTTTTAGAAACCTTTCCCGATCACACGGTGTACCATCTTCTGGGTTTCTCATGCATGATTTCGATGTAGGAAGATGCCCTTGAACCTGGAGATTTGGGACCCATGGGATGGGTACCACGCAGTATTACTTTAAAGGGTCTGCGTTTGCTCACCCAACCTCACCAAACCTCTCAGCCCCAAGAGTGTCCACCCTTATGTCGCAATCAGCTGTGGGTCTAGATATGGTCAATCCAGGTGGCATCACAGCCCCTGAACGAATTTTGTAAGAATTTCCCTCTCTTTCACTGTCTTTGTTTCACGGGTTTTTAAAAGTAATTGATTTTTAAAATGGGGTTTAGCTGCTTTTCACTGCTGTGTTTATGCCGCCTTACACCCACTTGACTCACTTACAGAGAGATATCAATACATAGGTTTTAAGATTCTTACTAGTCAGATATATTCTTGGGCGGTGAATAGGGGGTGTTGAGTCCAATTCACTGAACTAGGAGTAGGTCTTGTCTATTACCTATTGGGTTTATGGAACGGTATCTGAGCTAATTTGAAACCCTTGTTTTATGCATCATCCCACCTCACCTTTCCCGTTAAGCAGCCATAGTGTGTTTTCTAAACGTGTGACTCTGTTCTTTTTTTAATTCAGTTCAAGGGTAGCGGTTTTTACACTCCCTCTATAAGTGATATCTTATGATACGTGTCTTTTTCTGTGTGACTTATTTCACTTAGTATCGTCGTACCTCAATCCACTCATCATGCTGCTACTAGCCTTATGACGTTGATTTCATGGCTGAGTGATATTCCATTGTACATAAGGACCACAACTTCTTTATCCATTTTTCTCTTTCCTGGGATATTTAAGGTGAAACGAAGTGGAGGTTCTTGTCAACAGAGCAGCCCTAAACTTTGGGGTGCCTGTGTCTTGCTGATTTTTAGTTTTCCCAATTTATACGCCCATGAGTGGAAGTGCCCTATGCTCTCTAAGCTGAGTTTTTTAGATGTTTCAGGACACACCGTACACTTCTCCAGAGTGGCTGTTGGCAATTTACATTCTGCCCATCAGCGTAGCAAGGCTCCCGTTTCTCCATGGCCTGTCCTGCCTTTCTGGTTTTGACACTTTATTCAGCATGGCCCTTTTGACCGATGGGAAGCGAGACTTCTTTGTAGCGCTGATTTGCCTTTCCAGGTTGCTTGGTTGGCCAAAAAGGGCATATGCGTTTTTTCCTGAATATATTCAGGAAAAAACGCATATGCCCTTTTTGGCCAAGGGCATCATTGTCGAGGTTTTGCCGCTTTTCCTGTGCTTTAAAGGCGATTTGAATCTCCCTCCTGAAATCTGTTTCCTGCAATTCTTCCTTGCTTTCAAATCCTCTTCGTTGCCTTCCCTCAATATATTTGTGGACGAGAGTGATCATTTATAAGACTGCAGGTTTGTGAATTGCAGTGCCCCTGAGCTCCATTTTTCAACTCGCTTTCTTGGGAGCAGGCTGCAAAAGCGCAGGATTGCTTCAGGCCCTATTCTGGTCCCGGGCGGCAGGCTGAGCCTGTGGTTAATTCTCCTTCCTGATGGGAAAATAGAGTGACCTGTGCCTGTCCCAACACCTAGAGATAGTCTCTCATTGGTTCCCCCTCTTCCCGTTCATCCTCAGGACAAATTGCAACCTGTACGGAACAGGAGGTTAAAGGTGCTGATTCTTCAAAGTGGGAGATTGCTAGTAAAGCGGCTGGAATGGCGAACCCGAGCACAAGGAGATGAGAAATGAGGTGCGTTTTAGAAACCTTTCCCGATCACACGGTGTACCATCTTCTGGGTTTCTCATGCATGTTTTCGATGTAGGAAGATGCCCTTGAACCTGGAGATTTGGGACCCATGGGATGGGTACCACGCAGTATTACTTTAAAGGGTCTGCGTTTGCTCACCCAACCTCACCAAACCTCTCAGCCCCAAGAGTGTCCACCCTTATGTCGCAATCAGCTGTGGGTCTAGATATGGTCAATCCAGGTGGCATCACAGCCCCTGAACGAATTTTGTAAGAATTTCCCTCTCTTTCACTGTCTTTGTTTCACGGGTGTTTAAAAGTAATTGATTTTTATCATGGGGTTTAGCTGCTTTTCACTGCTGTGTTTATGCCGCTTTACACCCACTTGACTCACTTACAGAGAGATATCAATACATAGGTTTTAAGATTCTTACTAGTCAGATATATTCTTGGGCGGTGAATAGGGGGTGTTGAGTCCAATTCACTGAACTAGGAGTAGGTCTTGTCTATTACCTATTGGGTTTATGGAACGGTATCTGAGCTAATTTGAAACCCTTGTTTTATGCATCATCCCACCTCACCTTTCCCGTTAAGCAGCCATAGTGTGTTTTCTAAACGTGTGACTCTGTTCTGTTTTGTAATTCAGTTCAAGGGTAGCGGTTTTTACACTCCCTCTATAAGTGATATCTTATGATACGTGTCTTTTTCTGTGTGACTTATTTCACTTAGAATCGTCGTACCTAAATCCACTCATCATGCTGCTACTAGCCTTATGACGTTGATTTCATGGCTGAGTGATATTCCATTGTACATAAGGACCACAACTTCTTTATGCATTTTTCTCTTTCCTGGGATATTTAAGGTGTAACGAAGTGGAGGTTTTTGTCAACAGAGCAGCCCTAAACTTTGGGGTGCCTGTGTCTTGCTGATTTTTATTTTTCCCAATTTATACGCCCATGAGTGGAAGTGCCCTATGCTCTCTAAGCTGAGTTTTTTAGATGTTTCAGGACACACCGTACACTTCTCCAGAGTGGCTGTTGGCAATTTACATCCTGCCCATCAGCGTAGCAAGGCTCCCGTTTCTCCATGGCCTGTCCTGCATTTCTGGTTTTGACACTTTATTCAGCATGGGCCTTTTGACCGATGGGAAGCGAGACTTCTTTGTAGCGCTGATTTGCCTTTCCAGGTTGCTTGGTTGGCCAAAAAGGGCGTATGCGTTTTTTCCTGAATATATTCAGGAAAAAACGCATACGCTCTTTTTGGCCAAGGGCATCATTGTCGAGGTTTTGCCGCTTTTCCTGTGCTTTAAAGGCGATTCGAATCTCCCTCCTGAAATCTGTTTCCTGCAATTCTGACTTGCTTTCGAATCCTCTTCGTTGCCTTCCCTCAATATATTTGTGGACGAGAGTGATCATTTATAAGTCTGCAGGTTTGTGAATTGCAGTGCCCCTGAGTTCCATTTTTCAACTCGCTTTCTTGGGAGCTGGCCGCAAAAGCGCAGGATTGCTTCAGGCCCTATTCTGGTCCCGGGCGGCAGGCTGAGCCTGTGGTTAATTCTTCTTCCTGATGGAAAAATAGAGTGACCTGTGCCTGTCCCAACACCTAGAGCTAGTCTCTCAGTGGTTCCCCTTCTTCCCGTTCATCCTCAGGACAAATTGCAACCTGTACGGAACAGGAGGTTAAAGGTGCTGATTCTTCAAAGTGGGAGATTGCTAGTAAAGCGGCTGGAATGGCGAACCCGAGCACAAGGAGATGAGAAATGAGGTGCGTTTTAGAAACCTTTCCCGATCACACGGTGTACCATCTTCTGGGTTTCTCATGCATGTTTTCGATGTAGGAAGATGCCCTTGAACCTGGAGATTTGGGACCCATGGGATGGGTACCACGCAGTATTACCTTAAAGGGTCTGCGTTTGCTCACCCAACCTCACCAAACCTCTCAGCCCCAAGAGTGTCCACCCTTATGTCGCAATCAGCTGTGGGTCTAGATATGGTGAATCCAGGTGGTATCACAGCCCCTGAACGAATTTTGTAAGAATTTCCCTCTCTTTCACTGTCTTTGTTTCACGGGTGTTTAAAAGTAATTGATTTTTATCATGGGGTTTAGCTGCTTTTCACTGCTGTGTTTATGCCGCTTTACACCCACTTGACTCACTTACAGAGAGATATCAATACATAGGTTTTAAGATTCTTACTAGTCAGATATATTCTTGGGCGGTGAATAGGGGGTGTTGAGTCCAATTCACTGAACTAGGAGTAGGTCTTGTCTATTACCTATTGGGTTTATGGAACGGTATCTGAGCTAATTTGAAACCCTTGTTTTATGCATCATCCCACCTCACCTTTCCCGTTAAGCAGCCATAGTGTGTTTTCTAAACGTGTGACTCTGTTCTGTTTTGTAAATCAGTTCAAGGGTAGCCGTTTTTACATTCCCTCTATAAGTGATATCTTATGATAAGTGTCTTTTTCTGTGTGACTTATTTCACTTAGAATCGTCGTAGCTAAATCCACTCATCATGCTGCTACTAGCCTTAAGACGTTGATTTCATGGCTGAGTGATATTCCATTGTACATAAGGTCCACAACTTCTTTATCCATTTTTCTCTTTCCTGGGATATTTAAGGTGTAACGAAGTGGAGGTTCTTGTCAACAGAGCAGCCCTAAACTTTGGGGTGCCTGTGTCTTGCTGAATTTTAGTTTTCCCAATTTATACGCCCATGAGTGGAAGTGCCCTATGCTCTCTAAGCTGAGTTTTTTAGATGTTTCAGGACACACCGTACACTTCTCCAGAGTGGCTGTTGGCAATTTACATTCTGCCCATCAGCGTAGCAAGGCTCCCGTTTCTCCATGGCCTGTCCTGCATTTCTGGTTTTGACACTTTATTCAGCATGGCCCTTTTGACCGATGGGAAGCGAGACTTCTTTGTAGCGCTGATTTGCCTTTCCAGGTTGCTTGGTTGGCCAAAAAGGGCGTATGCGTTTTTTCCTGAATATATTCAGGAAAAAACGCATACGCCCTTTTTGGCCAAGGGCATCATTGTCGAGGTTTTGCCGCTTTTCCTGTGCTTTAAAGGCGATTTGAATCTCCCTCCTGAAATCTGTTTCCTGCAATTCTGCCTTGCTTTCAAATCCTCTTCGTTGCCTTCCCTCAATATATTTGTGGACGAGAGTGATCATTTATAAGACTGCAGGTTTGTGAATTGCAGTGCCCCTGAGCTCCATTTTTCAACTCGCTTTCTTGGGAGCAGGCCGCAAAAGCGCAGGATTGCTTCAGGCCCTATTCTGGTCCCGGGCGGCAGGCTGAGCCTGTGGTTAATTCTTCTTCCTGATGGGAAAATAGAGTGACCTGTGCCTGTCCCAACACCTAGAGATAGTCTCTCATTGGTTCCCCCTCTTCCCGTTCATCCTCAGGACAAATTGCAACCTGTACGGAACAGGAGGTTAAAGGTGCTGATTCTTCAAAGTGGGAGATTGCTAGTAAAGCGGCTGGAATGGCGAACCCGAGCACAAGGAGATGAGAAATGAGGTGCGTTTTAGAAACCTTTCCCGATCACACGGTATACCATCTTCTGGGTTTCTCATGCATGTTTTCGATGTAGGAAGATGCCCTTGAACCTGGAGATTTGGGACCCATGGGATGGGTACCACGCAGTATTACTTTAAAGGGTCTGCGTTTGCTCACCCAACCTCACCAAACCTCTCAGCCCCAAGAGTGTCCACCCTTATGTCGCAATCAGCTGTGGGTCTAGATATGGTCAATCCAGGTGGCATCACAGCCCCTGAACGAATTTTGTAAGAATTTCCCTCTCTTTCACTGTCTTTGTTTCACGGGTGTTTAAAAGTAATTGATTTTTATCATGGGGTTTAGCTGCTTTTCACTGCTGTGTTTATGCCGCTTTACACCCACTTGACTCACTTACACAGAGATATCAATACATAGGTTTTAAGATTCTTACTAGTCAGATATATTCTTGGGCGGTGAATAGGGGGTGTTGAGTCCAATTCACTGAACTAGGAGTAGGTCTTGTCTATTACCTATTGGGTTTATGGAACGGTATCTGAACTAATTTGAAACCCTTGTTTTATGCATCATCCCACCTCACCTTTCCCGTTAAGCAGCCATAGTGTGTTTTCTAAACGTGTGACTCTGTTCTGTTTTGTAAATCAGTTCAAGGGTAGCGGTTTTTACATTCCCTCTATAAGTGATATCTTATGATAAGTGTCTTTTTCTGTGTGACTTATTTCACTTAGAATCGTCGTAGCTAAATCCACTCATCATGCTGCTACTAGCCTTAAGACGTTGATTTCATGGCTGCGTTATATTCCATTGTACATAAGGTCCACAACTTCTTTATCCATTTTTCTCTTTCCTGGGATATTTAAGGTGTAACGAAGTGGAGGTTCTTGTCAACAGAGCAGCCCTAAACTATGGGGTGCCTGTGTCTTGCTGATTTTTAGTTTTCCCAATTTATACGCCCATGAGTGGAAGTGCCCTATGCTCTCTAAGCTGAGTTTTTTAGATGTTTCAGGACACACCGTACACTTCTCCAGAGTGGCTGTTGGCAATTTACATCCTGCCCATCAGCGTAGCAAGGCTCCCGTTTCTCCATGGCCTGTCCTGCATTTCTGGTTTTGACACTTTATTCAGCATGGCCCTTTTGACCGATGGGAAGCGAGACTTCTTTGTAGCGCTGATTTCCCTTTCCAGGTTGCTTGGTTGGCCAAAAAGGGCGTATGCGTTTTTTCCTGAATATATTCAGGAAGAAACGCATACGCTCTTTTTGGCCAAGGGCATCATTGTCGAGGTTTTGCCGCTTTTCCTGTGCTTTAAAGGCGATTCGAATCTCCCTCCTGAAATCTGTTTCCTGCAATTCTGCCTTGCTTTCAAATCCTCTTCGTTGCCTTCCCTCAATATATTTCTGGACGAGAGTGATCATTTATAAGTCTCCAGGTTTGTGAATTGCAGTGCCCCTGAGCTCCATTTTTCAACTCGCTTTCTTGGGAGCTGGCCGCAAAAGCGCAGGATTGCTTCAGGCCCTATTCTGGTCCCGGGCGGCAGGCTGAGCCTGTGGTTAATTCTTCTTCCTAATGGGAAAATAGAGTGACCTGTGCCTGTCCCAACACCTAGAGCTAGTCTCTCATTGGTTCCCCCTCTTCCCGTCATCCTCAGGACAAATTGCAACCTGTACGGAACAGGAGGTTAAAGGTGCTGATTCTCCAAGGAGGGAGATTGCTAGTAAAGAGGCTGGATTGGCGAACCCGAGCACAAGGAGATGAGAAATGAGGTGCGTTTTAGAAACCTTTCCCGATCACACGGTGTACCATCTTCTGGGTTTCTCATGCATGTTTTCGATGTAGGAAGATGCCCTTGAACCTGGAGATTTGGGACCCATGGGATGGGTACCAGGCAGTATTACTTTAAAGGGTCTGCGTTTGCTCACCCAAACTCACCAAACCTCTCAGCCCCAAGAGTGTCCACCCTTATGTCTCAATCAGCTGTGGGTCTAGATATGGTCAATCCAGGTGGCATCACAGGCCCTGAACGAATTTTGTAAGAAATTCTCTTCTTCACTGTCTTTGTTTCACGGGTTTTAAAAGTAATTAATTTTTATAATATGGTTTAGCTGCTTTTCACTGCTGTGTTTATGCCGCTTTACACCCTCTTCACTTACTTAAAGAGAGATATCAATACATAGGTTTTAAGATTCTTACTAGTCAGATATATTCTTGGGCGGTGAATAGGGGGTGTTGAGTCCAATTCCCTGAACTAGGAGTAGGTCTTGTCTATTACCTATTGGGTTTATGGAACGGTATCTGAGCTAATTTGAAACCCTTGTTTTATGCATCATCCCACCTCACCTTTCCCGTTAAGCAGCCATAGTGTGTTTTCTAAACGTGTGACTCTGTTCTGTTTTGTAATTCAGTTCAAGGGTAGCGGTTTTTACACTCCCTCTATAAGTGATATCTTATGATACGTGTCTTTTTCTGTGTGACTTATTTCACTTAGAATCGTCGTACCTCAATCCACTCATCATGCTGCTACTAGCCTTATGACGTTGATTTCATGGCTGAGTGATATTCCATTGTACATAAGGACCACAACTTCTTTATCCATTTTTCTCTTTCCTGGGATATTTAAGGTGAAACGAAGTGGAGGTTCTTGTCAACAGAGCAGCCCTAAACTTTGGGGTGCCTGTGTCTTGCTGATTTTTAGTTTTCCCAATTTATACGCCCATGAGTGGAAGTGCCCTATGCTCTCTAAGCTGAGTTTTTTAGATGTTTCAGGACACACCGTACACTTCTCCAGAGTGGCTGTTCGCAATTTACATTCTGCCCATCAGCGTAGCAAGGCTCCCGTTTCTCCATGGCCTGTCCTGCATTTCTGGTTTTGACACTTTATTCAGCATGGCCCTTTTGACCGATGGGAAGCGAGACTTCTTTGTAGCGCTGATTTGCCTTTCCAGGTTGCTTGGTTGGCCAAAAAGGGCGTATGCGTTTTTTCCTGAATATATTCAGGAAAAAACGCATACGCCCTTTTTGGCCAAGGGCATCATTGTCGAGGTTTTGCCGCTTTTCCTGTGCTTTAAAGGCGATTCGAATCTCCCTCCTGAAATCTGTTTCCTGCAATTCTGCCTTGCTTTCAAATCCTCTTCGTTGCCTTTCCTCAATATATTTGTGGACGATAGTGATCATTTATAAGTCTGCAGGTTTGTGAATTGCAGTGCCCCTGAGCTCCATTTTTCAACTCGCTTTCTTGGGAGCTGGCCGCAAAGGCGCAGGATTGCTTCAGGCCCTACTCTGGTCCCGGGCGGCAGGCTGAGCCTGTGGTTAGTTCTTCTTCCTGATGGGAAAATAGAGTGACCTGTGCCTGTTCCAACACCTAGAACTAGTCTCTCATTGGTTCCCCCTCTTCCCGTTCATCCTCAGGACAAATTGCAACCTGTACGGAACAGGAGGTTAAAGGTGTTGATTCTCCAAGGAGGGAGATTGCTAATAAAGTGGCTGGAATGGCGAACCCGAGCACAAGGAGATGAGAAATGAGGTGCGTTTTAGAAACCTTTCCCGATCACACGGTGTACCATCTTCTGGGTTTCTCATGCATGTTTTCGATTTAGGAAGATGCCCTTGAACCTGGAGATTTGGGACCCATGGGATGGGTACCACGCAGTATTACTTTAAAGGGTCTGCGTTTGCTCACCCAACCTCACCAAACCTCTCAGCCCCAAGAGTGTCCACCCTTATGTCGCAATCAGCTGTGGGTCTAGATATGGTCAATCCAGGTGGCATCACAGCCCCTGAACGAATTTTGTAAGAATTTCCCTCTCTTTCACTGTCTTTGTTTCACGGGTGTTTAAAAGTAATTGATTTTTATCATGCGGTTTAGCTGCTTTTCACTGCTGTGTTTATGCCGCTTTACACCCACTTGACTCACTTACAGAGAGATATCAATACATAGGTTTTAAGATTCTTACTAGTCAGATATATTCTTGGGCGGTGAATAGGGGGTGTTGAGTCCAATTCCCTGAACTAGGAGTAGGTCTTGTCTATTACCTATTGGGTTTATGGAACGGTATCTGAGCTAATTTGAAACCCTTGTTTTATGCATCATCCCACCTCACCTTTCCCGTTAAGCAGCCATAGTGTGTTTTCTAAACGTGTGACTCTGTTCTGTTTTGTAATTCAGTTCAAAGGTAGCGGTTTTTACACTCCCTCTATAAGTGATATCTTATGATACGTGTCTTTTTCTGTGTGACTTATTTCACTTAGAATCGTCGTACCTAAATCCACTCATCATGCTGCTACTAGCCTTATGACGTTGATTTCATGGCTGAGTGATATTCCATTGTACATAAGGACCACAACTTCTTTATCCATTTTTCTCTTTCCTGGGATATTTAAGGTGAAACGAAGTGGAGGTTCTTGTCAACAGAGCAGCCCTAAACTTTGGGGTGCCTGTGTCTTGCTGATTTTTAGTTTTCCCAATTTATACGCCCATGAGTGAAAGTGCCCTATGCTCTCTAAGCTGAGTTTTTTAGATGTTTCAGGACACACCGTACACTTCTCCAGAGTGGCTGTTGGCAATTTACATTCTGCCCATCAGCGTAGCAAGGCTCCCGTTTCTCCATGGCCTGTCCTGCATTTCTGGTTTTGACACTTTATTCAGCATGGCCCTTTTGACCGATGGGAAGCGAGACTTCTTTGTAGCGCTGATTTGCCTTTCCAGGTTGCTTGGTTGGCCAAAAAGGGCGTATGCGTTTTTTCCTGAATATATTCAGGAAAAAACGCATACGCCCTTTTTGGCCAAGGGCATCATTGTCCAGGTTTTGCCGCTTTTCCTGTGCTTTAAAGGCGATTCGAATCTCCCTCCTGAAATCTGTTTCCTGCAATTCTGCCTTGCTTTCAAATCCTCTTCGTTGCCTTCCCTCAATATATTTGTGGACGAGAGTGATCATTTATAAGACTGCAGGTTTGTGAATTGCAGTGCCCCTGAGCTCCATTTTTCAACTCGCTTTCTTGGGAGCAGGCCGCAAAAGCGCAGGATTGCTTCAGGCCCTATTCTGGTCCCGGGCGGCAGGCTGAGCCTGTGGTTAATTCTTCTTCCTGATGGGAAAATAGAGTGACCTGTGCCTGTCCCAACACCTAGAGATAGTCTCTCATTGGTTCCCCCTCTTCCCGTTCATCCTCAGGACAAATTGCAAACTGTACGGAACAGGAGGTTAAAGGTGCTGATTCTTCAAAGTGGGAGATTGCTAGTAAAGCGGCTGGAATGGCGAACCCGAGCACAAGGAGATGAGAAATGAGGTGCGTTTTAGAAACCTTTCCCGATCACACGGTGTACCATCTTCTGGGTTTCTCATGCATGTTTTCGATGTAGGAAGATGCCCTTGAACCTGGAGATTTGGGACCCATGGGATGGGTACCACGCAGTATTACTTTAAAGGGTCTGCGTTTGCTCACCCAACCTCACCAAACCTCTCAGCCCCAAGAGTGTCCACCCTTATGTCGCAATCAGCTGTGGGTCTAGATATGGTCAATCCAGGTGGCATCACAGCCCCTGAACGAATTTTGTAAGAATTTCCCTCTCTTTCACTGTCTTTGTTTCACGGGTGTTTAAAAGTAATTGATTTTTATCATGGGGTTTAGCTGCTTTTCACTGCTGTGTTTATGCCGCTTTACACCCACTTGACTCACTTACAGAGAGATATCAATACATAGGTTTTAAGATTCTTACTAGTCAGATATATTCTTGGGCGGTGAATAGGGGGTGTTGAGTCTAATTCACTGAACTAGGAGTAGGTCTTGTCTATTACCTATTGGGTTTATGGAACGGTATCTGAGCTAATTTGAAACCCTTGTTTTATGCATCATCCCACCTCACCTTTCCCGTTAAGCAGCCATAGTGTGTTTTCTAAACGTGTGACTCTGTTCTGTTTTGTAATTCAGTTCAAGGGTAGCGGTTTTTACACTCCCTCTATAAGTGATATCTTATGATACGTGTCTTTTTCTGTGTGACTTATTTCACTTAGAATCGTCGTACCTCAATCCACTCATCATGCTGCTACTAGCCTTATGACGTTGATTTCATGGCTGAGTGATATTCCATTGTACATAAGGACCACAACTTCTTTATCCATTTTTCTCTTTCCTGGGATATTTAAGGTGAAACGAAGTGGAGGTTCTTGTCAACAGAGCAGCCCTAAACTTTGGGGTGCCTGTGTCTTGCTGATTTTTAGTTTTCCCAATTTATACGCCCATGAGTGGAAGTGCCCTATGCTCTCTAAGCTGAGTTTTTTAGATGTTTCAGGACACACCGTACACTTCTCCAGAGTGGCTGTTCGCAATTTACATTCTGCCCATCAGCGTAGCAAGGCTCCCGTTTCTCCATGGCCTGTCCTGCATTTCTGGTTTTGACACTTTATTCAGCATGGGCCTTTTGACCGATGGGAAGCGAGACTTCTTTGTAGCGCTGATTTGCCTTTCCAGGTTGCTTGGTTGGCCAAAAAGGGCGTATGCGTTTTTTCCTGAATATATTCAGGAAAAAACGCATACGCCCTTTTTGGCCAAGGGCATCATTGTCGAGGTTTTGCCGCTTTTCCTGTGCTTTAAAGGCGATTTGAATCTCCCTCCTGAAATCTGTTTCCTGCAATACTGCCTTGTTTTCAAATCCTCTTCGTTGCCTTCCCTCAATATATTTGTGGACGAGAGTGATCATTTATAAGACTGCAGGTTTGTGAATTGCAGTGCCCCTGAGCTCCATTTTTCAACTCGCTTTCTTGGGAGCAGGCCGCAAAAGCGCAGGATTGCTTCAGGCCCTATTCTGTTCCCGGGCGGCAGGCTGAGCCTGTGGTTAATTCTTCTTCCGGGTGGGAAAATAGAGTGACCTGTGCCTGTCCCAACACCTAGAGATAGTCTCTCATTGGTTCCCCCTCTTCCCGTTCATCCTCAGGACAAATTGCAACCTGTACGGAACAGGAGGTTAAAGGTGCTGATTCTTCAAAGAGGGAGATTGCTAGTAAAGCGGCTGGAATGGCGAACCCGAGCACAAGGAGATGAGAAATTAGGTGCGTTTTAGAAACGTTTCCCGATCACACGGTGTACCATCTTCTGGGTTTCTCATGCATGTTTTCGATGTAGGAAGATGCCCTGGAACCTGGAGATTTGGGACCCATGGGATGGGTACCACGCAGTATTACTTTAAAGGGTCTGTGTTTGCTCACCTAACCTCAAGAAACCTCTCAGCCCCAAGAGTGTCCACCCTTATTTTTCAATCAGCTGTGGGTCTAGATATGGTCAATCCAGGTGGCATCACAGCCCCTGAACGAATTTTGTAAGAATTTCTCTCTCTTTCACTGTCTTTGTTTCACGGGTGTTTAAAAGTAATTGATTTTTATAATGGGGTTTAGCTGCTTTTCACTGCTGTGTTTATGCCGCTTTACACCCACTTGACTCACTTACACAGAGATATCAATACATAGATTTTAAGATTCTTACTAGTCAGATATATTCTTGGGCGGTGAATAGGGGGTGTTGAGTCCAATTCACTGAGCTAGGAGTAGGTCTTGTCTATTACATATTGCGTTTATGGAACGGTATCTGAGCTAATTTGAAACCCTTGTTTTATGCATCACCCCACCTAAACTTTCCCGTTAAGCAGCCATAGTGTGTTTTCTAAACGTGTGACTCTGTTCTGTTTTGTAATTCAGTTCAAGGGTAGCGGTTTTTACACTCCCTCTATAAGTGATATCTTATGATAAGTGTCTTTTTCTGTGTGACTTATTTCACTTAGAATCGTCGTACCTAAATCCAATCATCATGCTGCTACTAGCCTTATAACGTTTATTTCATGGCTGAGTGATATTCCATTGTACATAAGGACCACAACTTCTTTATCCATTTTTCTCTTTCCTGGGATATTTAAGGTGTAACGAAGTGGAGGTTTTTGTCAACAGAGCAGCCGTAAACTTTGGGGTGCCTGTGTCTTGCTGATTTTTATTTTTCCCAATTTATACGCCCATGAGTGGAAGTGCCCTATGCTCTCTAAGCTGAGTTTTTTAGATGTTTCAGGACACACCGTACACTTCTCCAGAGTGGCTGTTGGCAATTTACATCCTGCCCATCAGCGTAGCAAGGCTCCCGTTTCTCCATGGCCTGTCCTGCATTTCTGGTTTTGACACTTTATTCAGCATGGCCCTTTTGACCGATGGGAAGCGAGACTTCTTTGTAGCGCTTATTTGCCTTTCCAGGTTGCTTGGTTGGCCAAAAAGGGCGTATGCGTTTTTTCCTGAATATATTCAGGAAAAAACGCATACGCTCTTTTTGGCCAAGGGCATCATTGTCGAGGTTTTGCCGCTTTTCCTGTGCTTTAAAGGCGATTCGAATCTCCCTCCTGAAATCTGTTTCCTGCAATTCTGCCTTGCTTTCAAATCCTCTTCGTTGCCTTTCCTCAATATATTTGTGGACGATAGTGATCATTTATAAGTCTGCAGGTTTGTGAATTGCAGTGCCCCTGAGCTCCATTTTTCAACTCGCTTTCTTGGGAGCTGGCCGCAAAGGCGCAGGATTGCTTCAGGCCCTACTCTGGTCCCGGGCGGCAGGCTGAGCCTGTGGTTAGTTCTTCTTCCTGATGGGAAAATAGAGTGACCTGTGCCTGTTCCAACACCTAGAACTAGTCTCTCATTGGTTCCCCCTCTTCCCGTTCATCCTCAGGACAAATTGCAACCTGTACGGAACAGGAGGTTAAAGGTGTTGATTCTCCAAGGAGGGAGATTGCTAATAAAGTGGCTGGAATGGCGAACCCGAGCACAAGGAGATGAGAAATGAGGTGCGTTTTAGAAACCTTTCCCGATCACACGGTGTACCATCTTCTGGGTTTCTCATGCATGTTTTCGATTTAGGAAGATGCCCTTGAACCTGGAGATTTGGGACCCATGGGATGGGTACCACGCAGTATTACTTTAAAGGGTCTGCGTTTGCTCACCCAACCTCACCAAAACTCTCAGCCCCAAGAGTGTCCACCCTTATGTCGCAATCAGCTGTGGGTCTAGATATGGTCAATCCAGGTGGCATCACAGCCCCTGAACGAATTTTGTAAGAATTTCCCTCTCTTTCACTGTCTTTGTTTCACGGGTGTTTAAAAGTAATTGATTTTTATCATGGGGTTTAGCTGCTTTTCACTGCTGTGTTTATGCCGCTTTACACCCACTTGACTCACTTACAGAGAGATATCAATACATAGGTTTTAAGATTCTTACTAGTCAGATATATTCTTGGGCGGTGAATAGGGGGTGTTGAGTCCAATTCACTGAACTAGGAGTAGGTCTTGTCTATTACCTATTGGGTTTATGGAACGGTATCTGAGCTAATTTGAAACCCTTGTTTTATGCATCATCCCACCTCACCTTTCCCGTTAAGCAGCCATAGTGTGTTTTCTAAACGTGTGACTCTGTTCTGTTTTGTAATTCAGTTCAAGGGTAGCGGTTTTTACACTCCCTCTATAAGTTATATCTTATGATACGTGTCTTTTTCTGTGTGACTTATTTCACTTAGAATCGTCGTACCTCAATCCACTCATCATGCTGCTACTAGCCTTATGACGTTGATTTCATGGCTGAGTGATATTCCATTGTACATAAGGACCACAACTTCTTTATCCATTTTTCTCTTTCCTGGGATATTTAAGGTGAAACGAAGTGGAGGTTCTTGTCAACAGAGCAGCCCTAAACTTTGGGGTGCCTGTGTCTTGCTGATTTTTAGTTTTCCCAATTTATACGCCCATGAGTGGAAGTGCCCTGTGCTCTCTAAGCTGAGTTTTTTAGATGTTTCAGGACACACCGTACACTTCTCCAGAGTGGCTGTTGGCAATTTACATTCTGCCCATCAGCGTAGCAAGGCTCCCGTTTCTCCATGGCCTGTCCTGCATTTCTGGTTTTGACACTTTATTCAGCATGGCCCTTTTGACCGATGGGAAGCGAGACTTCTTTGTAGCGCTGATTTGCCTTTCCAGGTTGCTTGGTTGGCCAAAAAGGGCGTATGCGTTTTTTCCTGAATATATTCAGGAAAAAACGCATACGCCCTTTTTGGCCAAGGGCATCATTGTCCAGGTTTTGCCGCTTTTCCTGTGCTTTAAAGGCGATTCGAATCTCCCTCCTGAAATCTGTTTCCTGCAATTCTGCCTTGCTTTCAAATCCTCTTCGTTGCCTTCCCTCAATATATTTGTGGACGAGAGTGATCATTTATAAGACTGCAGGTTTGTGAATTGCAGTGCCCCTGAGCTCCATTTTTCAACTCGCTTTCTTGGGAGCAGGCCGCAAAAGCGCAGGATTGCTTCAGGCCCTATTCTGGTCCCAGGCGGCAGGCTGAGCCTGTGGTTAATTCTTCTTCCTGATGGGAAAATAGCGTGACCTGTGCCTGTCCCAACACCTAGAGATAGTCTCTCATTGGTTCCCCCTCTTCCCGTTCATCCTCAGGACAAATTGCAAACTGTACGGAACAGGAGGTTAAAGGTGCTGATTCTTCAAAGTGGGAGATTGCTAGTAAAGCGGCTGGAATGGCGAACCCGAGCACAAGGAGATGAGAAATGAGGTGCGTTTTAGAAACCTTTCCCGATCACACGGTGTACCATCTTCTGGATTTCTCATGCATGTTTTCGATGTAGGAAGATGCCCTTGAACCTGGAGATTTGGGACCCATGGGATGGGTACCACGCAGTATTACTTTAAAGGGTCTGCGTTTGCTCACCCAACCTCACCAAACCTCTCAGCCCCAAGAGTGTCCACCCTTATGTCGCAATCAGCTGTGGGTCTAGATATGGTCAATCCAGGTGGCATCACAGCCCCTGAACGAATTTTGTAAGAATTTCCCTCTCTTTCACTGTCTTTGTTTCACGGGTGTTTAAAAGTAATTGATTTTTATCATGGGGTTTAGCTGCTTTTCACTGCTGTGTTTATGCCGCTTTACACCCACTTGACTCACTTACAGAGAGATATCAATACATAGGTTTTAAGATTCTTACTAGTCAGATATATTCTTGGGCGGTGAATAGGGGGTGTTGAGTCTAATTCACTGAACTAGGAGTAGGTCTTGTCTATTACCTATTGGGTTTATGGAACGGTATCTGAGCTAATTTGAAACCCTTGTTTTATGCATCATCCCACCTCACCTTTCCCGTTAAGCAGCCATAGTGTGTTTTCTAAACGTGTGACTCTGTTCTGTTTTGTAATTCAGTTCAAGGGTAGCGGTTTTTACACTCCCTCTATAAGTGATATCTTATGATACGTGTCTTTTTCTGTGTGACTTATTTCACTTAGAATCGTCGTACCTCAATCCACTCATCATGCTGCTACTAGCCTTATGACGTTGATTTCATGGCTGAGTGATATTCCATTGTACATAAGGACCACAACTTCTTTATCCATTTTTCTCTTTCCTGGGATATTTAAGGTGAAACGAAGTGGAGGTTCTTGTCAACAGAGCAGCCCTAAACTTTGGGGTGCCTGTGTCTTGCTGATTTTTAGTTTTCCCAATTTATACGCCCATGAGTGGAAGTGCCCTATGCTCTCTAAGCTGAGTTTTTTAGATGTTTCAGGACACACCGTACACTTCTCCAGAGTGGCTGTTCGCAATTTACATTCTGCCCATCAGCGTAGCAAGGCTCCCGTTTCTCCATGGCCTGTCCTGCATTTCTGGTTTTGACACTTTATTCAGCATGGGCCTTTTGACCGATGGGAAGCGAGACTTCTTTGTAGCGCTGATTTGCCTTTCCAGGTTGCTTGGTTGGCCAAAAAGGGCGTATGCGTTTTTTCCTGAATATATACAGGAAAAAACGCATACGCCCTTTTTGGCCAAGGGCATCATTGTCGAGGTTTTGCCGCTTTTCCTGTGCTTTAAAGGCGATTTGAATCTCCCTCCTGAAATCTGTCCTGCAATACTGCCTTGCTTTCAAATCCTCTTCGTTGCCTTCCCTCAATATATTTGTGGACGAGAGTGATCATTTATAAGACTGCAGGTTTGTGAATTGCAGTGCCCCTGAGCTCCATTTTTCAACTCGCTTTCTTGGGAGCAGGCCGCAAAAGCGCAGGATTGCTTCAGGCCCTATTCTGGTCCCGGGCGGCAGGCTGAGCCTGTGGTTAATTCTTCTTCCGGGTGGGAAAATAGAGTGACCTGTGCCTGTCCCAACACCTAGAGATAGTCTCTCATTGGTTCCCCCTCTTCCCGTTCATCCTCAGGACAAATTGCAACCTGTACGGAACAGGAGGTTAAAGGTGCTGATTCTTCAAAGAGGGAGATTGCTAGTAAAGCGGCTGGAATGGCGAACCCGAGCACAAGGAGATGAGAAATTAGGTGCGTTTTAGAAACGTTTCCCGATCACACGGTGTACCATCTTCTGGGTTTCTCATGCATGTTTTCGATGTAGGAAGATGCCCTGGAACCTGGAGATTTGGGACCCATGGGATGGGTACCACGCAGTATTACTTTAAAGGGTCTGTGTTTGCTCACCTAACCTCAAGAAACCTCTCAGCCCCAAGAGTATCCACCCTTATTTTTCAATCAGCTGTGGGTCTAGATATGGTCAATCCAGGTGGCATCACAGCCCCTGAACGAATTTTGTAAGAATTTCTCTCTCTTTCACTGTCTTTGTTTCACGGGTGTTTAAAAGTAATTGATTTTTATAATGGGGTTTAGCTGCTTTTCACTGCTGTGTTTATGCCGCTTTACACCCACTTGACTCACTTACACAGAGATATCAATACATAGATTTTAAGATTCTTACTAGTCAGATATATTCTTGGGCGGTGAATAGGGGGTGTTGAGTCCAATTCACTGAGCTAGGAGTAGGTCTTGTCTATTACATATTGCGTTTATGGAACGGTATCTGAGCTAATTTGAAACCCTTGTTTTATGCATCACCCCACCTAAACTTTCCCGTTAAGCAGCCATAGTGTGTTTTCTAAACGTGTGACTCTGTTCTGTTTTGTAATTCAGTTCAAGGGTAGCGGTTTTTACACTCCCTCTATAAGTGATATCTTATGATAAGTGTCTTTTTCTGTGTGATTTATTTCACTTAGAATCGTCGTACCTAAATCCACTCATCATGCTGCTACTAGCCTTATAACGTTTATTTCATGGCTGAGTGATATTCCATTGTACATAAGGACCACAACTTCTTTATCCATTTTTCTCTTTCCTGGGATATTGAAGGTGTAACGAAGTGGAGGTTTTTGTCAACAGAGCAGCCGTAAACTTTGGGGTGCCTGTGTCTTGCTGATTTTTATTTTTCCCAATTTATACGCCCATGAGTGGAAGTGCCCTATGCTCTCTAAGCTGAGTTTTTTAGATGTTTCAGGACACACCGTACACTTCTCCAGAGTGGCTGTTGGCAATTTACATCCTGCCCATCAGCGTAGCAAGTCTCCCGTTTCTCCATGGCCTGTCCTGCATTTCTGGTTTTGACACTTTATTCAGCATGGCCCTTTTGACCGATGGGAAGCGAGACTTCTTTGTAGCGCTTATTTGCCTTTCCAGGTTGCTTGGTTGGCCAAAAAGGGCGTATGCGTTTTTTCCTGAATATATTCAGGAAAAAACGCATACGCTCTTTTTGGCCAAGGGCATCATTGTCGAGGTTTTGCCGCTTTTCCTGTGCTTTAAAGGCGATTCGAATCTCCCTCCTGAAATCTGTTTCCTGCAATTCTGACTTGCTTTCGAATCCTCTTCGTTGCCTTCCCTCAATATATTTGTGGACGAGAGTGATCATTTATAAGTCTGCAGGTTTGTGAATTGCAGTGCCCCTGAGCTCCATTTTTCAACTCGCTTTCTTGGGAGCTGGCCGCAAAAGCGCAGGATTGCTTCAGGCCCTATTCTGGTCCCGGGCGGCAGGCTGAGCCTGTGGTTAATTCTTCTTCCTGATGGAAAAATAGAGTGACCTGTGCCTGTCCCAACACCTAGAGCTAGTCTCTCATTGGTTCCCCCTCTTCCCGTTCATCCTCAGGACAAATTGCAACCTGTACGGAACAGGAGGTTAAAGGTGCTGATTCTTCAAAGTGGGAGATTGCTAGTAAAGCGGCTGGAATGGCGAACCCGAGCACAAGGAGATGAGAAATGAGGTGCGTTTTAGAAACCTTTCCCGATCACACGGTGTACCATCTTCTGGGTTTCTCATGCATGTTTTTGATGTAGGAAGATGCCCTTGAACCTGGAGATTTGGGACCCATGGGATGGGTACCACGCAGTATTACTTTAAAGGGTCTGCGTTTGCTCACCCAACCTCACCAAACCTCTCAGCCCCAAGAGTGTCCACCCTTATGTCGCAATCAGCTGTGGGTCTAGATGTGGTCAATCCAGGTGGCATCACAGGCCCTGAACGAATTTTGTAAGAAATTATCTCTCCTTCACTGTCTTTGTTTCACGGGTTTTTAAAAGTAATTGATTTTTATAATGGGGTTTAGCTGCTTTTCACTGCTGTGTTTATGCCGCTTTACACCCACTTGACTCACTTACAGAGAGATATCAATACATAGGTTTTAAGATTCTTACTAGTCAGATATATTCTTGGGTGGTGAATAGGGGGTGTTGAGTCCAATTCACTGAGCAAGGAGTAGGTCTTGTCTATTACCTATTGGGTTTATGGAACGGTATCTGACCTAATTTGAAACCCTTGTTTTATGCACCACCCCACCTCACCTTTCCCGTTAAGCAGCCATAGTGTGTTTTCTAAACGTGTGACTCTGTTCTGTTTTGTAAATCAGTTCAAGGGTAGCGGTTTTTACATTCCCTCTATAAGTGATATCTTATGATAAGTGTCTTTTTCTGTGTGACTAATTTCACTTAGAATCGTCGTACCTAAATCCACTCATCATGCTGCTACTAGCCTTATGACGTTGATTTCATGGCTGAGTGATATTCCATTGTACATAAGGACCACAACTTCTTTATCCATTTTTCTCGTTCCTGGGATATTTAAGGTGTAACGAAGTGGAGGTTCTTGTCAACAGAGCAGCCCTAAACTTTGGTGTGCCTGTGTCTTGCTGATTTTTAGTTTTCCCAATTTATACGCCCATGAGTGGAAGTGCCCTATGCTCTCTAAGCTGAGTTTTTTAGATGTTTCAGGACACACCGTACACTTCTCCAGAGTGGCTGTTGGCAATTTACATCCTGCCCATCACCGTAGCAAGGCTCCCGTTTCTCCATGGCCTGTCCTGCATTACTGGTTTTGACACTTTATTCAGCATGGCCCTTTTGACCGATGGGAAGCCAGGCTTCTTTGTAGCGCTGATTTGCCTTTCCAGGTTGCTTGGTTGGCCAAAAAGGGCGTATGCGTTTTTTCCTGAATATATTCAGGAAAAAACGCATACGCCCTTTTTGGCCAAGGGCATCATTGTCGAGGTTTTGCCGCTTTTCCTGTGCTTTAAAGGCGATTCGAATCTCCCTCCTGAAATCTGTTTCCTGCAATTCTGCCTTGCTTTCAAATCCTCTTCGTTGCCTTTCCTCAATATATTTGTGGACGATAGTGATCATTTATAAGTCTGCAGGTTTGTGAATTGCAGTGCCCCTGAGCTCCATTTTTCAACTCGCTTTCTTGGGAGCTGGCCGCAAAGGCGCAGGATTGCTTCAGGCCCTACTCTGGTCCCGGGCGGCAGGCTGAGCCTGTGGTTAGTTCTTCTTCCTGATGGGAAAATAGAGTGACCTGTGCCTGTTCCAACACCTAGAACTAGTCTCTCATTGGTTCCCCCTCTTCCCGTTCATCCTCAGGACAAATTGCAACCTGTACGGAACAGGAGGTTAAAGGTGTTGATTCTCCAAGGAGGGAGATTGCTAATAAAGTGGCTGGAATGGCGAACCCGAGCACAAGGAGATGAGAAATGAGGTGCGTTTTAGAAACCTTTCCCGATCACACGGTGTACCATCTTCTGGGTTTCTCATGCATGTTTTCGATTTAGGAAGATGCCCTTGAACCTGGAGATTTGGGACCCATGGGATGGGTACCACGCAGTATTACTTTAAAGGGTCTGCGTTTGCTCACCCAACCTCACCAAAACTCTCAGCCCCAAGAGTGTCCACCCTTATGTCGCAATCAGCTGTGGGTCTAGATATGGTCAATCCAGGTGGCATCACAGCCCCTGAACGAATTTTGTAAGAATTTCCCTCTCTTTCACTGTCTTTGTTTCACGGGTGTTTAAAAGTAATTGATTTTTATCATGGGGTTTAGCTGCTTTTCACTGCTGTGTTTATGCCGCTTTACACCCACTTGACTCACTTACAGAGAGATATCAATACATAGGTTTTAAGATTCTTACTAGTCAGATATATTCTTGGGCGGTGAATAGGGGGTGTTGAGTCCAATTCACTGAACTAGGAGTAGGTCTTGTCTATTACCTATTGGGTTTATGGAACGGTATCTGAGCTAATTTGAAACCCTTGTTTTATGCATCATCCCACCTCACCTTTCCCGTTAAGCAGCCATAGTGTGTTTTCTAAACGTGTGACTCTGTTCTGTTTTGTAATTCAGTTCAAGGGTAGCGGTTTTTACACTCCCTCTATAAGTGATATCTTATGATAAGTGTCTTTTTCTGTGTGACTTATTTCACTTAGAATCGTCGTACCTCAATCCACTCATCATGCTGCTACTAGCCTTATGACGTTGATTTCATGGCTGAGTGATATTCCATTGTACATAAGGACCACAACTTCTTTATCCATTTTTCTCTTTCCTGGGATATTTAAGGTGAAACGAAGTGGAGGTTCTTGTCAACAGAGCAGCCCTAAACTTTGGGGTGCCTGTGTCTTGCTGATTTTTAGTTTTCCCAATTTATACGCCCATGAGTGGAAGTGCCCTATGCTCTCTAAGCTGAGTTTTTTAGATGTTTCAGGACACACCGTACACTTCTCCAGAGTGGCTGTTGGCAATTTACATCCTGCCCATCAGCGTAGCAAGGCTCCCGTTTCTCCATGGCCTGTCCTGCATTTCTGGTTTTGACACTTTATTCAGCATGGCCCTTTTGACCGATGGGAAGCGAGGCTTCTTTGTAGCGCTGATTTGCCTTTCCAGGTTGCTTGGTTGGCCAAAAAGGGCGTATGCGTTTTTTCCTGAATATATTCAGGAAAAAACGCATACGCCCTTTTTGGCCAAGGGCATCATTGTCGAGGTTTTGCCGCTTTTCCTGTGCTTTAAAGGCGATTCGAATCTCCCTCCTGAAATCTGTTTCCTGCAATTCTGCCTTGCTTTCAAATCCTCTTCGTTGCCTTTCCTCAATATATTTGTGGACGATAGTGATCATTTATAAGTCTGCAGGTTTGTGAATTGCAGTGCCCCTGAGCTCCATTTTTCAACTCGCTTTCTTGGGAGCTGGCCGCAAAGGCGCAGGATTGCTTCAGGCCCTACTCTGGTCCCGGGCGGCAGGCTGAGCCTTTGGTTAGTTCTTCTTCCTGATGGGAAAATAGAGTGACCTGTGCCTGTTCCAACACCTAGAACTAGTCTCTCATTGGTTCCCCCTCTTCCCGTTCATCCTCATGACAAATTTCAACCTGTACGGAACAGGAGGTTAAAGGTGTTGATTCTCCAAGGAGGGAGATTGCTAATAAAGTGGCTGGAATGGCGAACCCGAGCACAAGGAGATGAGAAATGAGGTGCGTTTTAGAAACCTTTCCCGATCACACGGTGTACCATCTTCTGGGTTTCTCATGCATGTTTTCGATGTAGGAAGATGCCCTTGAACCTGGAGATTTGGGACCCATGGGATGGGTACCACGCAGTATTACTTTAAAGGGTCTGCGTTTGCTCACCCAACCTCACCAAACCTCTCAGCCCCAAGAGTGTCCACCCTTATGTCTCAATCAGCTGTGGGTCTAGATATGGTCAATCCAGGTGGCATCACAGCCACTGAACGAATTTTGTAAGAATTTCTCTCTCTTTCACTGTCTTTGTTTCACGGGTTTTTAAAAGTAATTGATTTTTAAAATGGGGTTTAGCTGCTTTTCACTGCTGTGTTTATGCCGCCTTACACCCACTTGACTCACTTACAGAGAGATATCAATACATAGGTTTTAAGATTCTTACTAGTCAGATATATTCTTGGGCGGTGAATAGGGGGTGTTGAGTCCAATTCACTGAACTAGGAGTAGGTCTTGTCTATTACCTATTGGGTTTATGGAACGGTATCTGAGCTAATTTGAAACCCTTGTTTTATGCATCATCCCACCTCACCTTTCCCGTTAAGCAGCCATAGTGTGTTTTCTAAACGTGTGACTCTGTTCTTTTTTTAATTCAGTTCAAGGGTAGCGGTTTCTACACTCCCTCTATAAGTGATATCTTATGATACGTGTCTTTTTCTGTGTGACTTATTTCACTTAGAATCGTCGTACCTCAATCCACTCATCATGCTGCTACTAGCCTTATGACGTTGATTTCATGGCTGAGTGATATTCCATTGTACATAAGGACCACAACTTCTTTATCCATTTTTCTCTTTCCTGGGATATTTAAGGTGAAACGAAGTGGAGGTTCTTGTCAACAGAGCAGCCCTAAACTTTGGGGTGCCTGTGTTTTGCTGATTTTTAGTTTTCCCAATTTATACGCCCATGAGTGGAAGTGCCCTATGCTCTCTAAGCTGAGTTTTTTAGATGTTTCAGGACACACCGTACACTTCTCCAGAGTGGCTGTTGGCAATTTACATTCTGCCCATCAGCGTAGCAAGGCTCCCGTTTCTCCATGGCCTGTCCTGCATTTCTGGTTTTGACACTTTATTCAGCATGGCCCTTTTGACCGATGGGAAGCGAGACTTCTTTGTAGCGCTGATTTGCCTTTCCAGGTTGCTTGGTTGGCCAAAAAGGGCGTATGCGTTTTTTCCTGAATATATTCAGGAAAAAACGCATACGCCCTTTTTGGCCAAGGGCATCATTGTCGAGGTTTTGCCGCTTTTCCTGTGCTTTAAAGGCGATTTGAATCTCCCTCCTGAAATCTGTTTCCTGCAATTCTTCCTTGCTTTCAAATCCTCTTCGTTGCCTTCCCTCAATATATTTGTGGACGAGAGTGATCATTTATAAGACTGCAGGTTTGTGAATTGCAGTGCCCCTGAGCTCCATTTTTCAACTCGCTTTCTTGGGAGCAGGCTGCAAAAGCGCAGGATTGCTTCAGGCCCTATTCTGGTCCCGGGCGGCAGGCTGAGCCTGTGGTTAATTCTCCTTCCTGATGGGAAAATAGAGTGACCTGTGCCTGTCCCAACACCTAGAGATAGTCTCTCATTGG
The DNA here is from genome assembly GCF_965194825.1 of Balaenoptera physalus. Taxonomy (NCBI): domain Eukaryota; kingdom Metazoa; phylum Chordata; class Mammalia; order Artiodactyla; family Balaenopteridae; genus Balaenoptera; species Balaenoptera physalus. The sequence goes on along the minus strand of NW_028125980.1, from coordinate 236,671 downwards.
TTCCCCCTCTTCCCGTTCATCCTCAGGACAAATTGCAACCTGTACGGAACAGGAGGTTAAAGGTGCTGATTCTTCAAAGTGGGAGATTGCTAGTAAAGCGGCTGGAATGGCGAACCCGAGCACAAGGAGATGAGAAATGAGGTGCGTTTTAGAAACCTTTCCCGATCACACGGTGTACCATCTTCTGGGTTTCTCATGCATGTTTTCGATGTAGGAAGATGCCCTTGAACCTGGAGATTTGGGACCCATGGGATGGGTACCACGCAGTATTACTTTAAAGGGTCTGCGTTTGCTCACCCAACCTCACCAAACCTCTCAGCCCGAAGAGTGTCCACCCTTATGTCTCAATCAGCTGTGGGTCTAGATATGGTCAATCCAGGTGGCATCACAGCCCCTGAACGAATTTTATAAGAATTTCCCTCTCTTTCACTGTCTTTGTTTCACGGGTGTTTAAAAGTAATTGATTTTTATCATGGGGTTTAGCTGCTTTTCACTGCTGTGTTTATGCCGCTTTACACCCACTTGACTCACTTACAGAGAGATATCAATACATAGGTTTTAAGATTCTTACTAGTCAGATATATTCTTGGGCGGTGAATAGGGGGTGTTGAGTCCAATTCACTGAACTAGGAGTAGGTCTTGTCTATTACCTATTGGGTTTATGGAACGGTATCTGAGCTAATTTGAAACCCTTGTTTTATGCATCATCCCACCTCACCTTTCCCGTTAAGCAGCCATAGTGTGTTTTCTAAACGTGTGACTCTGTTCTGTTTTGTAAATCAGTTCAAGGGTAGCCGTTTTTACATTCCCTCTATAAGTGATATCTTATGATAAGTGTCTTTTTCTGTGTGACTTATTTCACTTAGAATCGTCGTAGCTAAATCCACTCATCATGCTGCTACTAGCCTTAAGACGTTGATTTCATGGCTGAGTGATATTCCATTGTACATAAGGTCCACAACTTCTTTATCCATTTTTCTCTTTCCTGGGATATTTAAGGTGTAACGAAGTGGAGGTTCTTGTCAACAGAGCAGCCCTAAACTTTGGGGTGCCTGTGTCTTGCTGATTTTTAGTTTTCCCAATTTATACGCCCATGAGTGGAAGTGCCCTATGCTCTCTAAGCTGAGTTTTTTAGATGTTTCAGGACACACCGTACACTTCTCCAGAGTGGCTGTTGGCAATTTACATTCTGCCCATCAGCGTAGCAAGGCTCCCGTTTCTCCATGGCCTGTCCTGCATTTCTGGTTTTGACACTTTATTCAGCATGGCCCTTTTGACCGATGGGAAGCGAGACTTCTTTGTAGCGCTGATTTGCCTTTCCAGGTTGCTTGGTTGGCCAAAAAGGGCGTATGCGTTTTTTCCTGAATATATTCAGGAAAAAACGCATACGCCCTTTTTGGCCAAGGGCATCATTGTCGAGGTTTTGCCGCTTTTCCTGTGCTTTAAAGGCGATTTGAATCTCCCTCCTGAAATCTGTTTCCTGCAATTCTGCCTTGCTTTCAAATCCTCTTCGTTGCCTTCCCTCAATATATTTGTGGACGAGAGTGATCATTTATAAGACTGCAGGTTTGTGAATTGCAGTGCCCCTGAGCTCCATTTTTCAACTCGCTTTCTTGGGAGCAGGCCGCAAAAGCGCAGGATTGCTTCAGGCCCTATTCTGGTCCCGGGCGGCAGGCTGAGCCTGTGGTTAATTCTTCTTCCTGATGGGAAAATAGAGTGACCTGTGCCTGTCCCAACACCTAGAGATAGTCTCTCATTGGTTCCCCCTCTTCCCGTTCATCCTCAGGACAAATTGCAACCTGTACGGAACAGGAGGTTAAAGGTGCTGATTCTTCAAAGTGGGAGATTGCTAGTAAAGCGGCTGGAATGGCGAACCCGAGCACATGGAGATGAGAAATGAGGTGCGTTTTAGAAACCTTTCCCGATCACACGGTATACCATCTTCTGGGTTTCTCATGCATGTTTTCGATGTAGGAAGATGCCCTTGAACCTGGAGATTTGGGACCCATGGGATGGGTACCACGCAGTATTACTTTAAAGGGTCTGCGTTTGCTCACCCAACCTCACCAAACCTCTCAGCCCCAAGAGTGTCCACCCTTATGTCGCAATCAGCTGTGGGTCTAGATATGGTCAATCCAGGTGGCATCACAGCCCCTGAACGAATTTTGTAAGAATTTCCCTCTCTTTCACTGTCTTTGTTTCACGGGTGTTTAAAAGTAATTGATTTTTATCATGGGGTTTAGCTGCTTTTCACTGCTGTGTTTATGCCGCTTTACAACCACTTGACTCACTTACACAGAGATATCAATACATAGGTTTTAAGATTCTTACTAGTCAGATATATTCTTGGGCGGTGAATAGGGGGTGTTGAGTCCAATTCACTGAACTAGGAGTAGGTCTTGTCTATTACCTATTGGGTTTATGGAACGGTATCTGAGCTAATTTGAAACCCTTGTTTTATGCATCATCCCACCTCACCTTTCCCGTTAAGCAGCCATAGTGTGTTTTCTAAACGTGTGACTCTGTTCTGTTTTGTAAATCAGTTCAAGGGTAGCGGTTTTTACATTCCCTCTATAAGTGATATCTTATGATAAGTGTCTTTTTCTGTGTGACTTATTTCACTTAGAATCATCGTAGCTAAATCCACTCATCATGCTGCTACTAGCCTTAAGACGTTGATTTCATGGCTGAGTTATATTCCATTGTACATAAGGTCCACAACTTCTTTATCCATTTTTCTCTTTCCTGGGATATTTAAGGTGTAACGAAGTGGAGGTTCTTGTCAACAGAGCAGCCCTAAACTATGGGGTGCCTGTGTCTTGCTGATTTTTAGTTTTCCCAATTTATACGCCCATGAGTGGAAGTGCCCTATGCTCTCTAAGCTGAGTTTTTTAGATGTTTCAGGACACACCGTACACTTCTCCAGAGTGGCTGTTGGCAATTTACATCCTGCCCATCAGCGTAGCAAGGCTCCCGTTTCTCCATGGCCTGTCCTGCATTTCTGGTTTTGACACTTTATTCAGCATGGCCCTTTTGACCGATGGGAAGCGAGACTTCTTTGTAGCGCTGATTTGCCTTTCCAGGTTGCTTGGTTGGCCAAAAAGGGCGTATGCGTTTTTTCCTGAATATATTCAGGAAAAAACGCATACGCTCTTTTTGGCCAAGGGCATCATTGTCGAGGTTTTGCCGCTTTTCCTGTGCTTTAAAGGCGATTCGAATCTCCCTCCTGAAATCTGTTTCCTGCAATTCTGCCTTGCTTTCAAATCCTCTTCGTTGCCTTCCCTCAATATATTTCTGGACGAGAGTGATCATTTATAAGTCTCCAGGTTTGTGAATTGCAGTGCCCCTGAGCTCCATTTTTCAACTCGCTTTCTTGGGAGCTGGCCGCAAAAGCGCAGGATTGCTTCAGGCCCTATTCTGGTCCCGGGCGGCAGGCTGAGCCTGTGGTTAATTCTTCTTCCTAATGGGAAAATAGAGTGACCTGTGCCTGTCCCAACACCTAGAGCTAGTCTCTCATTGGTTCCCCCTCTTCCCGTCATCCTCAGGACAAATTGCAACCTGTACGGAACAGGAGGTTAAAGGTGCTGATTCTTCAAAGTGGGAGATTGCTAGTAAAGCGGCTGGAATGGCGAACCCGAGCACAAGGAGATGAGAAATGAGGTGCGTTTTAGAAACCTTTCCCGATCACACGGTGTACCATCTTCTGGGTTTCTCATGCATGTTTTCGATGTAGGAAGATGCCCTTGAACCTGGAGATTTGGGACCCATGGGATGGGTACCACGCAGTATTACTTTAAAGGGTCTGTGTTTGCTCACCCAACCTCACCAAACCTCTCAGCCCGAAGAGTGTCCACCCTTATGTCTCAATCAGCTGTGGGTCTAGATATGGTCAATCCAGGTGGCATCACAGCCCCTGAGCGAATTTTGTAAGAATTTCCCTCTCTTTCACTGTCTTTGTTTCACGGGTGTTTAAAAGTAATTGATTTTTATCATGGGGTTTAGCTGCTTTTCACTGCTGTGTTTATGCCGCTTTACACCCACTTGACTCACTTACAGAGAGATATCAATACATAGGTTTTAAGATTCTTACTAGTCAGATATATTCTTGGGCGGTGAATAGGGGGTGTTGAGTCCAATTCACTGAACTAGGAGTAGGTCTTGTCTATTACCTATTGGGTTTATGGAACGGTATCTGAGCTAATTTGAAACCCTTGTTTTATGCATCATCCCACCTAACCTTTCCCGTTAAGCAGCCATAGTGTGTTTTCTAAACGTGTGACTCTGTTCTGTTTTGTAATTCAGTTCAAGGGTAGCGGTTTTTACACTCCCACTATAAGTTATATCTTATGATACGTGTCTTTTTCTGTGTGACTTATTTCACTTAGAATCGTCGTACCTAAATCCACTCATCATGCTGCTACTAGCCTTATGACGTTGATTTCATGGCTGAGTGATATTCCATTGTACATAAGGACCACAACTTCTTTATGCATTTTTCTCTTTCCTGGGATATTTAAGGTGTAACGAAGTGGAGGTTTTTGTCAACAGAGCAGCCCTAAACTTTGGGGTGCCTGTGTCTTGCTGATTTTTATTTTTCCCAATTTATACGCCCATGAGTGGAAGTGCCCTATGCTCTCTAAGCTGAGTTTTTTAGATGTTTCAGGACACACCGTACACTTCTCCAGAGTGGCTGTTGGCAATTTACATCCTGCCCATCAGCGTAGCAAGGCTCCCGTTTCTCCATGGCCTGTCCTGCATTTCTGGTTTTGACACTTTATTCAGCATGGGCCTTTTGACCGATGGGAAGCGAGACTTCTTTGTAGCGCTGATTTGCCTTTCCAGGTTGCTTGGTTGGCCAAAAAGGGCGTATGCGTTTTTTCCTGAATATATTCAGGAAAAAACGCATACGCTCTTTTTGGCCAAGGGCATCATTGTCGAGGTTTTGCCGCTTTTCCTGTGCTTTAAAGGCGATTCGAATCTCCCTCCTGAAATCTGTTTCCTGCAATTCTGACTTGCTTTCGAATCCTCTTCGTTGCCTTCCCTCAATATATTTGTGGACGAGAGTGATCATTTATAAGTCTGCAGGTTTGTGAATTGCAGTGCCCCTGAGTTCCATTTTTCAACTCGCTTTCTTGGGAGCTGGCCGCAAAAGCGCAGGATTGCTTCAGGCCCTATTCTGGTCCCGGGCGGCAGGCTGAGCCTGTGGTTAATTCTTCTTCCTGATGGAAAAATAGAGTGACCTGTGCCTGTCCCAACACCTAGAGCTAGTCTCTCAGTGGTTCCCCTTCTTCCCGTTCATCCTCAGGACAAATTGCAACCTGTACGGAACAGGAGGTTAAAGGTGCTGATTCTTCAAAGTGGGAGATTGCTAGTAAAGCGGCTGGAATGGCGAACCCGAGCACAAGGAGATGAGAAATGAGGTGCGTTTTAGAAACCTTTCCCGATCACACGGTGTACCATCTTCTGGGTTTCTCATGCATGTTTTCGATGTAGGAAGATGCCCTTGAACCTGGAGATTTGGGACCCATGGGATGGGTACCACGCAGTATTACCTTAAAGGGTCTGCGTTTGCTCACCCAACCTCACCAAACCTCTCAGCCCCAAGAGTGTCCACCCTTATGTCGCAATCAGCTGTGGGTCTAGATATGGTGAATCCAGGTGGTATCACAGCCCCTGAACGAATTTTGTAAGAATTTCCCTCTCTTTCACTGTCTTTGTTTCACGGGTGTTTAAAAGTAATTGATTTTTATCATGGGGTTTAGCTGCTTTTCACTGCTGTGTTTATGCCACTTTACACCCACTTGACTCACTTACAGAGAGATATCAATACATAGGTTTTAAGATTCTTACTAGTCAGATATATTCTTGGGCGGTGAATAGGGGGTGTTGAGTCCAATTCACTGAACTAGGAGTAGGTCTTGTCTATTACCTATTGGGTTTATGGAACGGTATCTGAGCTACTTTGAAACCCTTGTTTTATGCATCATCCCACCTCACCTTTCCCGTTAAGCAGCCATAGTGTGTTTTCTAAACGTGTGACTCTGTTCTGTTTTGTAAATCAGTTCAAGGGTAGCCGTTTTTACATTCCCTCTATAAGTGATATCTTATGATAAGTGTCTTTTTCTGTCTGACTTATTTCACTTAGAATCGTCGTAGCTAAATCCACTCATCATGCTGCTACTAGCCTTAAGACGTTGATTTCATGGCTGAGTGATATTCCATTGTACATAAGGTCCACAACTTCTTTATCCATTTTTCTCTTTCCTGGGATATTTAAGGTGTAACGAAGTGGAGGTTCTTGTCAACAGAGCAGCCCTAAACTTTGGGGTGCCTGTGTCTTGCTGATTTTTAGTTTTCCCAATTTATACGCCCATGAGTGGAAGTGCCCTATGCTCTCTAAGCTGAGTTTTTTAGATGTTTCAGGACACACCGTACACTTCTCCAGAGTGGCTGTTGGCAATTTACATTCTGCCCATCAGCGTAGCAAGGCTCCCGTTTCTCCATGGCCTGTCCTGCATTTCTGGTTTTGACACTTTATTCAGCATGGCCCTTTTGACCGATGGGAAGCGAGACTTCTTTGTAGCGCTGATTTGCCTTTCCAGGTTGCTTGGTTGGCCAAAAAGGGCGTATGCGTTTTTTCCTGAATATATTCAGGAAAAAACGCATACGCCCTTTTTGGCCAAGGGCATCATTGTCGAGGTTTTGCCGCTTTTCCTGTGCTTTAAAGGCGATTTGAATCTCCCTCCTGAAATCTGTTTCCTGCAATTCTGCCTTGCTTTCAAATCCTCTTCGTTGCCTTCCCTCAATATATTTGTGGACGAGAGTGATCATTTATAAGACTGCAGGTTTGTGAATTGCAGTGCCCCTGAGCTCCATTTTTCAACTCGCTTTCTTGGGAGCTGGCCGCAAAAGCGCAGGATTGCTTCAGGCCCTATTCTGGTCCCGGGCGGCAGGCTGAGCCTGTGGTTAATTCTTCTTCCTAATGGGAAAATAGAGTGACCTGTGCCTGTCCCAACACCTAGAGCTAGTCTCTCATTGGTTCCCCCTCTTCCCGTCATCCTCAGGACAAATTGCAACCTGTACGGAACAGGAGGTTAAAGGTGCTGATTCTTCAAAGTGGGAGATTGCTAGTAAAGCGGCTGGAATGGCGAACCCGAGCACAAGGAGATGAGAAATGAGGTGCGTTTTAGAAACCTTTCCCGATCACACGGTGTACCATCTTCTGGGTTTCTCATGCATGTTTTCGATGTAGGAAGATGCCCTTGAACCTGGAGATTTGGGACCCATGGGATGGGTACCACGCAGTATTACTTTAAAGGGTCTGCGTTTGCTCACCCAACCTCACCAAACCTCTCAGCCCGAAGAGTGTCCACCCTTATGTCTCAATCAGCTGTGGGTCTAGATATGGTCAATCCAGGTGGCATCACAGCCCCTGAGCGAATTTTGTAAGAATTTCCCTCTCTTTCACTGTCTTTGTTTCACGGGTGTTTAAAAGTAATTGATTTTTATCATGGGGTTTAGCTGCTTTTCACTGCTGTGTTTATGCCGCTTTACACCCACTTGACTCACTTACAGAGAGATATCAATACATAGGTTTTAAGATTCTTACTAGTCAGATATATTCTTGGGCGGTGAATAGGGGGTGTTGAGTCCAATTCACTGAACTAGGAGTAGGTCTTGTCTATTACCTATTGGGTTTATGGAACGGTATCTGAGCTAATTTGAAACCCTTGTTTTATGCATCATCCCACCTAACCTTTCCCGTTAAGCAGCCATAGTGTGTTTTCTAAACGTGTGACTCTGTTCTGTTTTGTAATTCAGTTCAAGGGTAGCGGTTTTTACACTCCCACTATAAGTTATATCTTATGATACGTGTCTTTTTCTGTGTGACTTATTTCACTTAGAATCGTCGTACCTAAATCCACTCATCATGCTGCTACTAGCCTTATGACGTTGATTTCATGGCTGAGTGATATTCCATTGTACATAAGGACCACAACTTCTTTATGCATTTTTCTCTTTCCTGGGATATTTAAGGTGTAACGAAGTGGAGGTTTTTGTCAACAGAGCAGCCCTAAACTTTGGGGTGCCTGTGTCTTGCTGATTTTTATTTTTCCCAATTTATACGCCCATGAGTGGAAGTGCCCTATGCTCTCTAAGCTGAGTTTTTTAGATGTTTCAGGACACACCGTACACTTCTCCAGAGTGGCTGTTGGCAATTTACATCCTGCCCATCAGCGTAGCAAGGCTCCCGTTTCTCCATGGCCTGTCCTGCATTTCTGGTTTTGACACTTTATTCAGCATGGGCCTTTTGACCGATGGGAAGCGAGACTTCTTTGTAGCGCTGATTTGCCTTTCCAGGTTGCTTGGTTGGCCAAAAAGGGCGTATGCGTTTTTTCCTGAATATATTCAGGAAAAAACGCATACGCTCTTTTTGGCCAAGGGCATCATTGTCGAGGTTTTGCCGCTTTTCCTGTGCTTTAAAGGCGATTCGAATCTCCCTCCTGAAATCTGTTTCCTGCAATTCTGACTTGCTTTCGAATCCTCTTCGTTGCCTTCCCTCAATATATTTGTGGACGAGAGTGATCATTTATAAGTCTGCAGGTTTGTGAATTGCAGTGCCCCTGAGTTCCATTTTTCAACTCGCTTTCTTGGGAGCTGGCCGCAAAAGCGCAGGATTGCTTCAGGCCCTATTCTGGTCCCGGGCGGCAGGCTGAGCCTGTGGTTAATTCTTCTTCCTGATGGAAAAATAGAGTGACCTGTGCCTGTCCCAACACCTAGAGCTAGTCTCTCAGTGGTTCCCCTTCTTCCCGTTCATCCTCAGGACAAATTGCAACCTCTACGGAACAGGAGGTTAAAGGTGCTGATTCTTCAAAGTGGGAGATTGCTAGTAAAGCGGCTGGAATGGCGAACCCGAGCACAAGGAGATGAGAAATGAGGTGCGTTTTAGAAACCTTTCCCGATCACACGGTGTACCATCTTCTGGGTTTCTCATGCATGTTTTCGATGTAGGAAGATGCCCTTGAACCTGGAGATTTGGGACCCATGGGATGGGTACCACGCAGTATTACCTTAAAGGGTCTGCGTTTGCTCACCCAACCTCACCAAACCTCTCAGCCCCAAGAGTGTCCACCCTTATGTCGCAATCAGCTGTGGGTCTAGATATGGTGAATCCAGGTGGTATCACAGCCCCTGAACGAATTTTGTAAGAATTTCCCTCTCTTTCACTGTCTTTGTTTCACGGGTGTTTAAAAGTAATTGATTTTTATCATGGGGTTTAGCTGCTTTTCACTGCTGTGTTTATGCCACTTTACACCCACTTGACTCACTTACAGAGAGATATCAATACATAGGTTTTAAGATTCTTACTAGTCAGATATATTCTTGGGCGGTGAATAGGGGGTGTTGAGTCCAATTCACTGAACTAGGAGTAGGTCTTGTCTATTACCTATTGGGTTTATGGAACGGTATCTGAGCTACTTTGAAACCCTTGTTTTATGCATCATCCCACCTCACCTTTCCCGTTAAGCAGCCATAGTGTGTTTTCTAAACGTGTGACTCTGTTCTGTTTTGTAAATCAGTTCAAGGGTAGCCGTTTTTACATTCCCTCTATAAGTGATATCTTATGATAAGTGTCTTTTTCTGTCTGACTTATTTCACTTAGAATCGTCGTAGCTAAATCCACTCATCATGCTGCTACTAGCCTTAAGACGTTGATTTCATGGCTGAGTGATATTCCATTGTACATAAGGTCCACAACTTCTTTATCCATTTTTCTCTTTCCTGGGATATTTAAGGTGTAACGAAGTGGAGGTTCTTGTCAACAGAGCAGCCCTAAACTTTGGGGTGCCTGTGTCTTGCTGATTTTTAGTTTTCCCAATTTATACGCCCATGAGTGGAAGTGCCCTATGCTCTCTAAGCTGAGTTTTTTAGATGTTTCAGGACACACCGTACACTTCTCCAGAGTGGCTGTTGGCAATTTACATTCTGCCCATCAGCGTAGCAAGGCTCCCGTTTCTCCATGGCCTGTCCTGCATTTCTGGTTTTGACACTTTATTCAGCATGGCCCTTTTGACCGATGGGAAGCGAGACTTCTTTGTAGCGCTGATTTGCCTTTCCAGGTTGCTTGGTTGGCCAAAAAGGGCGTATGCGTTTTTTCCTGAATATATTCAGGAAAAAACGCATACGCCCTTTTTGGCCAAGGGCATCATTGTCGAGGTTTTGCCGCTTTTCCTGTGCTTTAAAGGCGATTTGAATCTCCCTCCTGAAATCTGTTTCCTGCAATTCTGCCTTGCTTTCAAATCCTCTTCGTTGCCTTCCCTCAATATATTTGTGGACGAGAGTGATCATTTATAAGACTGCAGGTTTGTGAATTGCAGTGCCCCTGAGCTCCATTTTTCAACTCGCTTTCTTGGGAGCAGGCCGCAAAAGCGCAGGATTGCTTCAGGCCCTATTCTGGTCCCGGGCGGCAGGCTGAGCCTGTGGTTAATTCTTCTTCCTGATGGGAAAATAGAGTGACCTGTGCCTGTCCCAACACCTAGAGATAGTCTCTCATTGGTTCCCCCTCTTCCCGTTCATCCTCAGGACAAATTGCAACCTGTACGGAACAGGAGGTTAAAGGTGCTGATTCTTCAAAGTGGGAGATTGCTAGTAAAGCGGCTGGAATGGCGAACCCGAGCACATGGAGATGAGAAATGAGGTGCGTTTTAGAAACCTTTCCCGATCACACGGTATACCATCTTCTGGGTTTCTCATGCATGTTTTCGATGTAGGAAGATGCCCTTGAACCTGGAGATTTGGGACCCATGGGATGGGTACCACGCAGTATTACTTTAAAGGGTCTGCGTTTGCTCACCCAACCTCACCAAACCTCTCAGCCCCAAGAGTGTCCACCCTTATGTCGCAATCAGCTGTGGGTCTAGATATGGTCAATCCAGGTGGCATCACAGCCCCTGAACGAATTTTGTAAGAATTTCCCTCTCTTTCACTGTCTTTGTTTCACGGGTGTTTAAAAGTAATTGATTTTTATCATGGGGTTTAGCTGCTTTTCACTGCTGTGTTTATGCCGCTTTACAACCACTTGACTCACTTACACAGAGATATCAATACATAGGTTTTAAGATTCTTACTAGTCAGATATATTCTTGGGCGGTGAATAGGGGGTGTTGAGTCCAATTCACTGAACTAGGAGTAGGTCTTGTCTATTACCTATTGGGTTTATGGAACGGTATCTGAGCTAATTTGAAACCCTTGTTTTATGCATCATCCCACCTCACCTTTCCCGTTAAGCAGCCATAGTGTGTTTTCTAAACGTGTGACTCTGTTCTGTTTTGTAAATCAGTTCAAGGGTAGCGGTTTTTACATTCCCTCTATAAGTGATATCTTATGATAAGTGTCTTTTTCTGTGTGACTTATTTCACTTAGAATCATCGTAGCTAAATCCACTCATCATGCTGCTACTAGCCTTAAGACGTTGATTTCATGGCTGAGTTATATTCCATTGTACATAAGGTCCACAACTTCTTTATCCATTTTTCTCTTTCCTGGGATATTTAAGGTGTAACGAAGTGGAGGTTCTTGTCAACAGAGCAGCCCTAAACTATGGGGTGCCTGTGTCTTGCTGATTTTTAGTTTTCCCAATTTATACGCCCATGAGTGGAAGTGCCCTATGCTCTCTAAGCTGAGTTTTTTAGATGTTTCAGGACACACCGTACACTTCTCCAGAGTGGCTGTTGGCAATTTACATCCTGCCCATCAGCGTAGCAAGGCTCCCGTTTCTCCATGGCCTGTCCTGCATTTCTGGTTTTGACACTTTATTCAGCATGGCCCTTTTGACCGATGGGAAGCGAGACTTCTTTGTAGCGCTGATTTGCCTTTCCAGGTTGCTTGGTTGGCCAAAAAGGGCGTATGCGTTTTTTCCTGAATATATTCAGGAAAAAACGCATACGCTCTTTTTGGCCAAGGGCATCATTGTCGAGGTTTTGCCGCTTTTCCTGTGCTTTAAAGGCGATTCGAATCTCCCTCCTGAAATCTGTTTCCTGCAATTCTGCCTTGCTTTCAAATCCTCTTCGTTGCCTTCCCTCAATATATTTCTGGACGAGAGTGATCATTTATAAGTCTCCAGGTTTGTGAATTGCAGTGCCCCTGAGCTCCATTTTTCAACTCGCTTTCTTGGGAGCTGGCCGCAAAAGCGCAGGATTGCTTCAGGCCCTATTCTGGTCCCGGGCGGCAGGCTGAGCCTGTGGTTAATTCTTCTTCCTAATGGGAAAATAGAGTGACCTGTGCCTGTCCCAACACCTAGAGCTAGTCTCTCATTGGTTCCCCCTCTTCCCGTCATCCTCAGGACAAATTGCAACCTGTACGGAACAGGAGGTTAAAGGTGCTGATTCTCCAAGGAGGGAGATTGCTAGTAAAGAGGCTGGATTGGCGAACCCGAGCACAAGGAGATGAGAAATGAGGTGCGTTTTAGAAACCTTTCCCGATCACACGGTGTACCATCTTCTGGGTTTCTCATGCATGTTTTCGATGTAGGAAGATGCCCTTGAACCTGGAGATTTGGGACCCATGGGATGGGTACCAGGCAGTATTACTTTAAAGGGTCTGCGTTTGCTCACCCAACCTCACCAAACCTCTCAGCCCCAAGAGTGTCCACCCTTATGTCTCAATCAGCTGTGGGTCTAGATATGGTCAATCCAGGTGGCATCACAGGCCCTGAACGAATTTTGTAAGAATTTCTCTCTCTTTCACTGTCTTTGTTTCACGGGTGTTTAAAAGTAATTGATTTTTATCATGGGGTTTAGCTGCTTTTCACTGCTGTGTTTATGCCGCTTTACACCCACTTGACTCACTTACACAGAGATATCAATACATAGATTTTAAGATTCTTACTAGTCAGATATATTCTTGGGCGGTGAATAGGGGGTGTTGAGTCCAATTCACTGAGCTAGGAGTAGGTCTTGTCTATTACATATTTCGTTTATGGAACGGTATCTGAGCTAATTTGAAACCCTTGTTTTATGCATCACCCCACCTAACCTTTCCCGTTAAACAGCCATAGTGTGTTTTCTAAACGTGTGACTCTGTTCTGTTTTGTAATTCAGTTCAAGGGTAGCGGTTTTTACACTCCCTCTATAAGTGATATCTTATGATAAGTGTCTTTTTCTGTGTGACTTATTTCACTTAGAATCGTCGTACCTAAATCCACTCATCATGCTGCTACTAGCCTTATGACGTTGATTTCATGGCTGAGTGATATTCCATTGTACATAAGGACCACAACTTCTTTATCCATTTTTCTCTTTCCTGGGATATTTAAGGTGTAACGAAGTGGAGGTTTTTGTCAATAGAGCAGCCCTAAACTTTGGGGTGCCTGTGTCTTGCTGATTTTTATTTTTCCCAATTTATACGCCCATGAGTGGAAGTGCCCTATGCTCTCTAAGCTGAGTTTTTTAGATGTTTCAGGACACACCGTACACTTCTACAGAGTGGCTGTTGGCAGTTTACATCCTGCCCATCAACGTAGCAAGGTTCCCGTTTCTCCATGGCCTGTCCTGCATTTCTGGTTTTGACACTTTATTCAGCATGGCCCTTTTGACCGATGGGAAGCGAGACTTCTTTGTAGCGCTGATTTGCCTTTCCAGGTTGCTTGGTTGGCCAAAAAGGGCGTATGCGTTTTTTCCTGAATATATTCAGGAAAAAACGCATACGCCCTTTTTGGCCAAGGGCATCATTGTCGAGGTTTTGCCGCTTTTCCTGTGCTTTAAAGGCGATTCGAATCTCCCTCCTGAAATCTGTTTCCTGCAATTCTGCCTTGCTTTCAAATCCTCTTCGTTGCCTTCCCTCAATATATTTGTGGATGAGAGTTATCATTTATAAGTCTGCAGGTTTGTGAATTGCAGTGCCCCTGAGCTCCATTTTTCAACTCGCTTTCTTGGGAGCTGGCCGCAGAAGCTCAGGATTGCTTCAGGACCTACTCTGGTTCCGGGCGGCAGGCTGAGCCTGTGGTTAATTCTTCTTTCTGATGGGAAAATACAGTGACCTGTGCCTGTCCCAACACCTAGAGCTAGTCTCTCATTGTTTCCCCCTCTTCCAGTTCATCCTCAGGACAAATTGCAAGCTGTACGTAACAGGAAGTTAAAGGTGCTGATTCTCCAAGGAGGGAGATTGCTAGTAAAGCGGCTGGAATGGCGAACCCGAGCACAAGGAGATGAGAAATGAGGTGCGTTTTAGAAACCTTTCCCGATCACACGGTGTACCATCTTCTGGGTTTCTCATGCATGATTTCGATGTAGGAAGATGCCCTTGAACCTGGAGATTTGGGACCCATGGAATGGGTACCACGCAGTATTACTTTAAAGGGTCTGCGTTTGCTCACCCAACCTCACCAAACCTCTCAGCCCCAAGAGTGTCCACCCTTATGTCTCAATCAGCTGTGGGTCTAGATATGGTCAATCCAGGTGGCATCACAGGCCCTGAACGAATTTTGTAAGAAATTCTCTCTCCTTCACTGTCTTTGTTTCACGGGTTTTAAAAGTAATTGATTTTTATAATATGGTTTAGCTGCTTTTCACTGCTGTGTTTATGCCGCTTTACACCCTCTTCACTCACTTACAGAGAGATATCAATACATAGGTTTTAAGAATCTTACTAGTCAGATATATTCTTGGGCGGTGAATAGGGGGTGTTGAGTCCAATTCACTGAGCAAGGAGTAGGTCTTGTCTATTACCTATTGGGTTTATGGAAAGGTATCTGAGCTAATTTGAAACCCTTGTTTTATGCACCACCCCAACTCACCTTTCCCGTTAAGCAGCCATAGAGTGTTTTCTCAACGTGTGACACTGTTCTGTTTTGTAATTCAGTTCAAGGGTAGCGGTTTTTACATTCCCTCTATAAGTGATATCTTATGATGAGTGTCTTTTTCTGTGTGACTTATTTCACTTAGAATCGTCGTACCTAAATCCACTCATAATGCTGCTACTAGCCTTAAGACGTTGATTTCATGGCTGAGTTATATTCCATTGTACATAAGGTCCACAACTTCTTTATCCATTTTTCTCTTTCCTGGGATATTTAAGGTGTAACGAAGTGGAGGTTCTTGTCAACAGAGCAGCCCTAAACTTTGGGGTGCCTGTGTCTTGCTGATTTTTAGTTTTCCCAATTTATACGCCCATGAGTGGAAGTGCCCTATGCTCTCTAAGCTGAGTTTTTTAGATGTTTCAGGACACACCGTACACTTCTCCAGAGTGGCTGTTGGCAATTTACATTCTGCCCATCAGCGTAGCAAGGCTCCCGTTTCTCCATGGCCTGTCCTGCATTTCTGGTTTTGACACTTTATTCAGCATGGCCCTTTTGACCGATGGGAAGCGAGACTTCTTTGTAGCGCTGATTTGCCTTTCCAGGTTGCTTGGTTGGCCAAAAAGGGCGTATGCGTTTTTTCCTGAATATATTCAGGAAAAGACGCATACGCCCTTTTTGGCCAAAGGCATCATTGTCGAGGTTTTGCCGCTTTTCCTGTGCTTTAAAGGCGATTTGAATCTCCCTCCTGAAATCTGTTTCCTGCAATTCTGCCTTGCTTTCAAATCCTCTTCGTTGCCTTCCCTCAATATATTTGTGGACGAGAGTGATCATTTATAAGACTGCAGGTTTGTGAATTGCAGTGCCCCTGAGCTCCATTTTTCAACTCGCTTTCTTGGGAGCAGGCCGCAAAAGCGCAGGATTGCTTCAGGCCCTATTCTGGTCCC
Source organism: Balaenoptera physalus (assembly GCF_965194825.1). Classification (NCBI taxonomy): domain Eukaryota; kingdom Metazoa; phylum Chordata; class Mammalia; order Artiodactyla; family Balaenopteridae; genus Balaenoptera; species Balaenoptera physalus. The sequence goes on along the minus strand of NW_028125980.1, from coordinate 220,930 downwards.
GGGCGGCAGGCTGAGCCTGTGGTTAATTCTTCTTCCTGATGGGAAAATAGAGTGACCTGTGCCTGTCCCAACACCTAGAGATAGTCTCTCATTGGTTCCCCCTCTTCCCGTTCATCCTCAGGACAAATTGCAACCTGTACGGAACAGGAGGTTAAAGGTGCTGATTCTTCAAAGTGGGAGATTGCTAGTAAAGCGGCTGGAATGGCGAACCCGAGCACAAGGAGATGAGAAATGAGGTGCGTTTTAGAAACCTTTCCCGATCACACGGTGTACCATCTTCTGGGTTTCTCATGCATGTTTTCGATGTAGGAAGATGCCCTTGAACCTGGAGATTTGGGACCCATGGGATGGGTACCACGCAGTATTACTTTAAAGGGTCTGCGTTTGCTCACCCAACCTCACCAAACCTCTCAGCCCCAAGAGTGTCCACCCTTATGTCGCAATCAGCTGTGGGTCTAGATATGGTCAATCCAGGTGGCATCACAGCCCCTGAACGAATTTTGTAAGAATTTCTCTCTCTTTCACTGTCTTTGTTTCACGGGTGTTTAAAAGTAATTGATTTTTATCATGGGGTTTAGCTGCTTTTCACTGCTGTGTTTATGCCGCTTTACACCCACTTGACTCACTTACACAGAGATATCAATACATAGATTTTAAGATTCTTACTAGTCAGATATATTCTTGGGCGGTGAATAGGGGGTGTTGAGTCCAATTCACTGAGCTAGGAGTAGGTCTTGTCTATTACATATTTCGTTTATGGAACGGTATCTGAGCTAATTTGAAACCCTTGTTTTATGCATCACCCCACCTAACCTTTCCCGTTAAGCAGCCATAGTGTGTTTTCTAAACGTGTGACTCTGTTCTGTTTTGTAATTCAGTTCAAGGGTAGCGGTTTTTACACTCCCTCTATAAGTGATATCTTATGATAAGTGTCTTTTTCTGTGTGACTTATTTCACTTAGAATCGTCGTACCTAAATCCACTCATCATGCTGCTACTAGCCTTATGACGTTGATTTCATGGCTGAGTGATATTCCATTGTACATAAGGACCACAACTTCTTTATCCATTTTTCTCTTTCCTGGGATGTTTAAGGTGTAACGAAGTGGAGGTTTTTGTCAACAGAGCAGCCCTAAACTTTGGGGTGCCTGTGTCTTGCTGATTTTTATTTTTCCCAATTTATACGCCCATGAGTGGAAGTGCCCTATGCTCTCTAAGCTGAGTTTTTTAGATGTTTCAGGACACACCGTACACTTCTCCAGAGTGGCTGTTGGCAATTTACATCCTGCCCATCAGCGTAGCAAGGCTCCCGTTTCTCCATGGCCTGTCCTGTATTTCTGGTTTTGACACTTTATTCAGCATGGGCCTTTTGACCGATGGGAAGCGAGACTTCTTTGTAGCGCTGATTTGCCTTTCCAGGTTGCTTGGTTGGCCAAAAAGGGCGTATGCGTTTTTTCCTGAATATATTCAGGAAAAAACGCATACGCTCTTTTTGGCCAAGGGCATCATTGTCGAGGTTTTGCCGCTTTTCCTGTGCTTTAAAGGCGATTCGAATCTCCCTCCTGAAATCTGTTTCCTGCAATTCTGACTTGCTTTCGAATCCTCTTCGTTGCCTTCCCTCAATATATTTGTGGACGAGAGTGATCATTTATAAGTCTGCAGGTTTGTGAATTGCAGTGCCCCTGAGTTCCATTTTTCAACTCGCTTTCTTGGGAGCTTGCCGCAAAAGCGCAGGATTGCTTCAGGCCCTATTCTGGTCCCGGGCGGCAGGCTGAGCCTGTGGTTAATTCTTCTTCCTGATGGAAAAATAGAGTGACCTGTGCCTGTCCCAACACCTAGAGCTAGTCTCTCATTGGTTCCCCCTCTTCCCGTTCATCCTCAGGACAAATTGCAACCTGTACGGAACAGGAGGTTAAAGGTGCTGATTCTTCAAAGTGGGAGATTGGTAGTAAAGCGGCTGGAATGGCGAACCCGAGCACAAGGAGATGAGAAATGAGGTGCGTTTTAGAAACCTTTCCCGATCACACGGTGTACCATCTTCTGGGTTTCTCATGCATGTTTTCGATGTAGGAAGATGCCCTTGAACCTGGAGATTTGGGACCCATGGGTTGGGTACCACGCAGTATTACTTTAAAGGGTCTGCGTTTGCTCACCCAACCTCACCAAACCTCTCAGCCCCAAGAGTGTCCACCCTTATGTCGCAATCAGCTGTGGGTCTAGATATGGTCAATCCAGGTGGCATCACAGCCCCTGAACGAATTTTGTAAGAATTTCCCTCTCTTTCACTGTCTTTGTTTCACGGGTGTTTAAAAGTAATTGATTTTTATCATGGGGTTTAGCTGCTTTTCACTGCTGTGTTTATGCCGCTTTACACCCACTTGACTCACTTACAGAGAGATATCAATACATAGGTTTTAAGATTCTTACTAGTCAGATATATTCTTGGGCGGTGAATAGGGGGTGTTGAGTCCAATTCACTGAACTAGGAGTAGGTCTTGTCTATTACCTATTGGGTTTATGGAACGGTATCTGAGCTAATTTGAAACCCTTGTTTTATGCATCATCCCACCTCACCTTTCCCGTTAAGCAGCCATAGTGTGTGTTCTAAACGTGTGACTCTGTTCTGTTTTGTAATTCAGTTCAAGGGTAGCGGTTTTTACACTCCCTCTATAAGTGATATCTTATGATAAGTGTCTTTTTCTGTGTGACTTATTTCACTTAGAATCGTCGTACCTCAATCCACTCATCATGCTGCTACTAGCCTTATGACGTTGATTTCATGGCTGAGTGATATTCCATTGTACATAAGGACCACAACTTCTTTATCCATTTTTCTCTTTCCTGGGATATTTAAGGTGAAACGAAGTGGAGGTTCTTGTCAACAGAGCAGCCCTAAACTTTGGGGTGCCTGTGTCTTGCTGATTTTTAGTTTTCCCAATTTATACGCCCATGAGTGGAAGTGCCCTATGCTCTCTAAGCTGAATTTTTTAGATGTTTCAGGACACACCGTACACTTCTCCAGAGTGGCTGTTCGCAATTTACATTCTGCCCATCAGCGTAGCAAGGCTCCCGTTTCTCCATGGCCTGTCCTGCATTTCTGGTTTTGACACTTTATTCAGCATGGGCCTTTTGACCGATGGGAAGCGAGACTTCTTTGTAGCGCTGATTTGCCTTTCCAGGTTGCTTGGTTGGCCAAAAAGGGCGTATGCGTTTTTTCCTGAATATATTCAGGAAAAAACGCATACGCCCTTTTTGGCCAAGGGCATCATTGTCGAGGTTTTGCCGCTTTTCCTGTGCTTTAAAGGCGATTCGAATCTCCCTCCTGAAATCTGTTTCCTGCAATTCTGCCTTGCTTTCAAATCGTCTTCGTTGCCTTCCTTCAATATATTTGTGGACGAGAGTGATCATTTATAAGACTGCAGGTTTGTGAATTGCAGTGCCCCTGAGCTCCATTTTTCAACTCGCTTTCTTGGGAGCAGGCCGCAAAAGCGCAGGATTGCTTCAGGCCCTATTCTGGTCCCGGGCGGCAGGCTGAGCCTGTGGTTAATTCTTCTTCCTGGTGGGAAAATAGAGTGACCTGTGCCTGTCCCAACACCTAGAGATAGTCTCTCATTGGTTCCCCCTCTTCCCGTTCATCCTCAGGACAAATTGCAACCTGTACGGAACACGAGGTTAAAGGTGCTGATTCTTCAAAGAGGGAGATTGCTAGTAAAGCGGCTGGAATGGCGAACCCGAGCACAAGGAGATGAGAAATTAGGTGCGTTTTAGAAACGTTTCCCGATCACACGGTGTACCATCTTCTGGGTTTCTCATGCATGTTTTCGATATAGGAAGATGCCCTGGAACCTGGAGATTTGGGACCCATGGGATGGGTACCACGCAGTATTACTTTAAAGGGTCTGTGTTTGCTCACCTAACCTCAAGAAACCTTTCAGCCCCAAGAGTGTCCACCCTTATTTTTCAATCAGCTGTGGGTCTAGATATGGTCAATCCAGGTGGCATCACAGCCCCTGAACGAATTTTGTAAGAATTTCTGTCTCTTTCACTGTCTTTGTTTCACGGGTGTTTAAAAGTAATTGATTTTTATAATGGGGTTTAGCTGCTTTTCACTGCTGTGTTTATGCCGCTTTACACCCACTTGACTCACTTACACAGAGATATCAATACATAGATTTTAAGATTCTTACTAGTCAGATATATTCTTGGGCGGTGAATAGGGGGTGTTGAGTCCAATTCACTGAGCTAGGAGTAGGTCTTGTCTATTACATATTTCGTTTATGGAACGGTATCTGAGCTAATTTGAAACCCTTGTTTTATGCATCACCCCACCTAACCTTTCCCGTTAAGCAGCCATAGTGTGTTTTCTAAACGTGTGACTCTGTTCTGTTTTGTAATTCAGTTCAAGGGTAGCGGTTTTTACACTCCCTCTATAAGTGATATCTTATGATAAGTGTCTTTTTCTGTGTGACTTATTTCACATAGAATCGTCGTACCTAAATCCACTCATCATGCTGCTACTAGCCTTATGACGTTGATTTCATGGCTGAGTGATATTCCATTGTACATAAGGACCACAACTTCTTTATCCATTTTTCTCTTTCCTCGGATATTTAAGGTGTAACGAAGTGGAGGTTTTTGTCAACAGAGCAGCCCTAAACTTTGGGGTGCCTGTGTCTTGCTGATTTTTATTTTTCCCAATTTATACGCCCATGAGTGGAAGTGCCCTATGCTCTCTAAGCTGAGTTTTTTAGATGTTTCAGGACACACCGTACACTTCTACAGAGTGGCTGTTGGCAATTTACATCCTGCCCATCAGCGTAGCAAGGCTCCCGTTTCTCCATGGCCTGTCCTGCATTTCTGGTTTTGACACTTTATTCAGCATGGCCATTTTGACCGATGGGAAGCGAGACTTCTTTGTAGCGCTGATTTGCCTTTCCAGGTTGCTTGGTTGGCCAAAAAGGGCGTATGCGTTTTTTCCTGAATATATTCAGGAAAAAACGCATACGCTCTTTTTGGCCAAGGGCATCATTGTCGAGGTTTTGCCGCTTTTCCTGTGCTTTAAAGGCGATTCGAATCTCCCTCCTGAAATCGGTTTCCTGCAATTCTGACTTGCTTTCGAATCCTCTTCGTTGCCTTCCCTCAATATATTTGTGGACGAGAGTGATCATTTATAAGTCTGCAGGTTTGTGAATTGCAGTGCCCCTGAGCTCCATTTTTCAACTCGCTTTCTTGGGAGCAGGCCGCAAAAGCGCAGGATTGCTTCAGGCCCTATTCTGGTCCCGGGCGGCAGGCTGAGCCTGTGGTTAATTCTTCTTCCTAATGGGAAAATAGAGTGACCTGTGCCTGTCCCAACACCTAGAGCTAGTCTCTCATTGGTTCCCCCTCTTCCCGTCATCCTCAGGACAAATTGCAACCTGTACGGAACAGGAGGTTAAAGGTGCTGATTCTCCAAGGAGGGAGATTGCTAGTAAAGAGGCTGGATTGGCGAACCCGAGCACAAGGAGATGAGAAATGAGGTGCGTTTTAGAAACCTTTCCCGATCACACGGTGTACCATCTTCTGGGTTTCTCATGCATGATTTCGATGTAGGAAGATGCCCTTGAACCTGGAGATTTGGGACCCATGGGATGGGTACCACGCAGTATTACTTTAAAGTGTCTGCGTTTGCTCACCCAACCTCACCAAACCTCTCAGCCCCAAGAGTGTCCACCCTTATGTCTCAATCAGCTGTGGGTCTAGATATGGTCAATCCAGGTGGCATCACAGGCCCTGAACGAATTTTGTAAGAAATGCTCTCTCCTTCACTGTCTTTGTTTCACGGGTTTTAAAATAATTGATTTTTATAATATGGTTTAGCTGCTTTTCACTGCTGTGTTTATGCCGCTTTACACCCTCTTCACTCACTTACAGAGAGATATCAATACATAGGTTTTAAGATTCTTACTAGTCAGATATATTCTTGGGCGGTGAATAGGGGGTGTTGAGTCCAATTCACTGAGCAAGGAGTAGGTCTTGTCCATTACCTATTGGGTTTATGGAAAGGTATCTGAGCTAATTTGAAACCCTTGTTTTATGCACCACCCCAACTCACCTTTCCCGTTAAGCAGCCATAGAGTGTTTTCTCAACGTGTGACTCTGTTCTGTTTTGTAATTCAGTTCAAGGGTAGCGGTTTTTACATTCCCTCTATAAGTGATATCTTATGATGAGTGTCTTTTTCTGTGTGACTTATTTCACTTAGAATCGTCGTACCTAAATCCACTCATAATGCTGCTACTAGCCTTAAGACGTTGATTTCATGGCTGAGTTATATTCCATTGTACATAAGGTCCACAACTTCTTTATCCATTTTTCTCTTTCCTGGGATATTTAAGGTGTAACGAAGTGGAGGTTCTTGTCAACAGAGCAGCCCTAAACTTTGGGGTGCCTGTGTCTTGCTGATTTTTAGTTTTCCCAATTTATACGCCCATGAGTGGAAGTGCCCTATGCTCTCTAAGCTGAGTTTTTTAGATGTTTCAGGACACACCGTACACTTCTACAGAGTGGCTGTTGGCAATTTACATTCTGCCCATCAGCGTAGCAAGGCTCCCGTTTCTCCATGGCCTGTCCTGCATTTCTGGTTTTGACACTTTATTCAGCATGGCCCTTTTGACCGATGGGAAGCGAGACTTCTTTGTAGCGCTGATTTGCCTTTCCAGGTTCCTTGGTTGGCCAAAAAGGGCGTATGCGTTTTTTCCTGAATATATTCAGGAAAAAACGCATACGCTCTTTTTGGCCAAGGGCATCATTGTCGAGGTTTTGCCGCTTTTCCTGTGCTTTAAAGGCGATTCGAATCTCCCTCCTGAAATCTGTTTCCTGCAATTCTGACTTGCTTTCGAATCCTCTTCGTTGCCTTCCCTCAATATATTTGTGGACGAGAGTGATCATTTATAAGTCTGCAGGTTTGTGAATTGCAGTGCCCCTGAGCTCCATTTTTCAACTCGCTTTCTTGGGAGCTGGCCGCAAAAGCGCAGGATTGCTTCAGGCCCTACTCTGGTTCCGGGCGGCAGGCTGAGCCTGTGGTTAATTTTTGTTTCTGATGGGAAAATACAGTGACCTGTGCCTGTCCCAACACCTACAGCTAGTCTCTCATTGTTTCCCCCTCTTCCAGTTCATCCTCAGGACAAATTGCAAGCTGTACGTAACAGGAAGTTAAAGGTGCTGATTCTCCAAGGAGGGAGATTGCTAGTAAAGCGGCTGGAATGGCGAACCCGAGCACAAGGAGATGAGAAATGAGGTGCGTTTTAGAAACGTTTCCCGATCACACGGTGTACCATCTTCTGGGTTTCTCATGCATGATTTCGATGTAGGAAGATGCCCTTCAACCTGGAGATTTGGGACCCATGGGATGGGTACCACGCAGTATTACTTTAAAGGGTCTGCGTTTGCTCACCCAACCTCACCAAACCTCTCAGCCCCAAGAGTTTCCACCCTTATGTCTCAATCAGCTGTGGGTCTAGATATGGTCAATCCAGGTGGCATCACAGGCCCTGAACGAATTTTGTAAGAAATTCTCTCTCCTTCACTGTCTTTGTTTCACGGGTTTTAAAAGTAATTGATTTTTATAATATGGTTTAGCTGCTTTTCACTGCTGTGTTTATGCCGCTTTACACCCTCTTCACTCACTTACAGAGAGATATCAATACATAGGTTTTAAGATTCTTACTAGTCAGATATATTCTTGGGCGGTGAATAGGGGGTGTTGAGTCCAATTCACTGAGCAAGGAGTAGGTCTTGTCTATTACCTATTGGGTTTATGGAACGGTATCTGAGCTAATTTGAAACCCTTGTTTTATTCATCATCCCACCTCACCTTTCCCGTTAAGCAGCCATAGTGTGTTTTCTCAACGTGTGACTCTGTTCTGTTTTGTAATTCAGTTCAAGGGTAGCGGTTTTTACACTCCCTCTATAAGTGATATCTTATGATACGTGTCTTTTTCTGTGTGACTTATTTCACTTAGAATCGTCGTACCTCAATCCACTCATCATGCTGCTACTAGCCTTATGACGTTGATTTCATGGCTGAGTGATATTCCATTGTACATAAGGACCACAACTTCTTTATCCATTTTTCTCTTTCCTGGGATATTTAAGGTGAAACGAAGTGGAGGTTCTTGTCAACAGAGCAGCCCTAAACTTTGGGGTGCCTGTGTCTTGCTGATTTTTAGTTTTCCCAATTTATACGCCCATGAGTGGAAGTGCCCTATGCTCTCTAAGCTGAGTTTTTTAGATGTTTCAGGACACACCGTACACTTCTCCAGAGTGGCTGTTCGCAATTTACATTCTGCCCATCAGCGTAGCAAGGCTCCCGTTTCTCCATGGCCTGTCCTGCATTTCTGGTTTTGACACTTTATTCAGCATGGGCCTTTTGACCGATGGGAAGCGAGACTTCTTTGTAGCGCTGATTTGCCTTTCCAGGTTGCTTGGTTGGCCAAAAAGGGCGTATGCGTTTTTTCTTGAATATATTCAGGAAAAAACGCATACGCCCTTTTTGGCCAAGGGCATCATTGTCGAGGTTTTGCCGCTTTTCCTGTGCTTTAAAGGCGATTTGAATCTCCCTCCTGAAATCTGTTTCCTGCAATTCTGCCTTGCTTTCAAATCGTCTTCGTTGCCTTCCCTCAATATATTTGTGGACGAGAGTGATCATTTATAAGACTGCAGGTTTGTGAATTGCAGTGCCCCTGAGCTCCATTTTTCAACTCGCTTTCTTGGGAGCAGGCCGCAAAAGCGCAGGATTGCTTCAGGCCCTATTCTGGTCCCGGGCGGCAGGCTGAGCCTGTGGTTAATTCTTCTTCCTGGTTGGAAAATAGAGTGACCTGTGCCTGTCCCAACACCTAGAGATAGTCTCTCATTGGTTCCCCCTCTTCCCGTTCATCCTCAGGACAAATTGCAATCTGTACGGAACAGGAGGTTAAAGGTGCTGATTCTTCAAAGAGGGAGATTGCTAGTAAAGCGGCTGGAATGGCGAACCCGAGCACAAGGAGATGAGAAATTAGGTGCGTTTTAGAAACGTTTCCCGATCACACGGTGTACCATCTTCTGGGTTTCTCATGCATGTTTTCGATGTAGGAAGATGCCCTGGAACCTGGAGATTTGGGACCCATGGGATGGGTACCACGCAGTATTACTTTAAAGGGTCTGTGTTTGCTCACCTAACCTCAAGAAACCTCTCAGCCCCAAGAGTGTCCACCCTTATTTTTCAATCAGCTGTGGGTCTAGATATGGTCAATCCAGGTGGCATCACAGCCCCTGAACGAATTTTGTAAGAATTTCTCTCTCTTTCACTGTCTTTGTTTCAAGGGTGTTTAAAAGTAATTGATTTTTATAATGGGGTTTAGCTGCTTTTCACTGCTGTGTTTATGCCGCTTTACACCCACTTGACTCACTTACACAGAGATATCAATACATAGATTTTAAGATTCTTACTAGTCAGATATATTCTTGGGGGGTGAATAGGGGGTGTTGAGTCCAATTCACTGAGCTAGGAGTAGGTCTTGTCTATTACATATTTCGTTTATGGAACGGTATCTGAGCTAATTTGAAACCCTTGTTTTATGCATCACCCCACCTAACCTTTCCCGTTAAGCAGCCATAGTGTGTTTTCTAAACGTGTGACTCTGTTCTGTTTTGTAATTCAGTTCAAGGGTAGCGGTTTTTACACTCCCTCTATAAGTGATATCTTATGATAAGTGTCTTTTTCTGTGTGACTTATTTCACTTAGAATCGTCGTACCTAAATCCACTCATCATGCTGCTACTAGCCTTATGACGTTGATTTCATGGCTGAGTGATATTCCATTGTACATAAGGACCACAACTTCTTTATCCATTTTTCTCTTTCCTGGGATATTTAAGGTGTAACGAAGTGGAGGTTTTTGTCAACAGAGCAGCCCTAAACTTTGGGGTGCCTGTGTCTTGCTGATTTTTATTTTTCCCAATTTATACGCCCATGAGTGGAAGTGCCCTATGCTCTCTAAGCTGAGTTTTTTAGATGTTTCAGGACACACCGTACACTTCTCCAGAGTGGCTGTTGGCAATTTACATCCTGCCCATCAGCGTAGCAAGGCTCCCGTTTCTCCATGGCCTGTCCTGCATTTCTGGTTTTGACACTTTATTCAGCATGGGCCTTTTGACCGATGGGAAGCGAGACTTCTTTGTAGCGCTGATTTGCCTTTCCAGGTTGCTTGGTTGGCCAAAAAGGGCGTATGCGTTTTTTCCTGAATATATTCAGGAAAAAACGCATACGCCCTTTTTGGCCAAGGGCATCATTGTCGAGGTTTTGCCGCTTTTCCTGTGCTTTAAAGGCGATTCGAATCTCCCTCCTGAAATCTGTTTCCTGCAATTCTGACTTGCTTTCGAATCCTCTTCGTTGCCTTCCCTCAATATATTTGTGGACGAGAGTGATCATTTATAAGTCTGCAGGTTTGTGAATTGCAGTGCCCCTGAGCTCCATTTTTCAACTCGCTTACTTGGGAGCTGGCCGCAAAAGCGCAGGATTGCTTCAGGCCCTACTCTGGTTCCGGGCGGCAGGCTGAGCCTATGGTTAATTTTTGTTTCTGATGGGAAAATACAGTGACCTGTGCCTGTCCCAACACCTACAGCTAGTCTCTCATTGTTTCCCCCTCTTCCAGTTCATCCTCAGGACAAATTGCAAGCTGTACGTAACAGGAAGTTAAAGGTGCTGATTCTCCAAGGAGGGAGATTGCTAGTAAAGCGGCTGGAATGGCGAACCCGAGCACAAGGAGATGAGAAATGAGGTGCGTTTTAGAAACGTTTCCCGATCACACGGTGTACCATCTTCTGGGTTTCTCATGCATGATTTCGATGTAGGAAGATGCCCTTCAACCTGGAGATTTGGGACCCATGGGATGGGTACCACGCAGTATTACTTTAAAGGGTCTGCGTTTGCTCACCCAACCTCACCAAACCTCTCAGCCCCAAGAGTGTCCACCCTTATGTCTCAATCAGCTGTGGGTCTAGATATGGTCAATCCAGGTGGCATCACAGGCCCTGAACGAATTTTGTAAGAAATTCTCTCTCCTTCACTGTCTTTGTTTCACGGGTTTTAAAAGTAATTGATTTTTATAATATGGTTTAGCTGCTTTTCACTGCTGTGTTTATGCCGCTTTACACCCTCTTCACTCACTTACAGAGAGATATCAATACATAGGTTTTAAGATTCTTACTAGTCAGATATATTCTTGGGCGGTGAATAGGGGGTGTTGAGTCCAATTCACTGAGCAAGGAGTAGGTCTTGTCTATTACCTATTGGGTTTATGGAAAGGTATCTGAGCTAATTTGAAACCCTTGTTTTATGCACCACCCCAACTCACCTTTCCCGTTAAGCAGCCATAGTGTGTTTTCTCAACGTGTGACTCTGTTCTGTTTTGTAATTCAGTTCAAGGGTAGCGGTTTTTAAATTCCCTCTATAAGTGGTATCTTATGATGAGTGTCTTTTTCTGTGTGACTTATTTCACTTAGAATCGTCGTACCTAAATCCACTCATAATGCTGCTACTAGCCTTAAGACGTTTATTTCATGGCTGAGTTATATTCCATTGTACATAAGGTCCACAACTTCTTTATCCATTTTTCTCTTTCCTGGGATATTTAAGGTGAAACGAAGTGGAGGTTCTTGTCAACAGAGCAGCCCTAAACTTTGGGGTGCCTGTGTCTTGCTGATTTTTAGTTTTCCCAATTTATACGCCCATGAGTGAAAGTGCCCTATGCTCTCTAAGCTGAGTTTTTTAGATGTTTCAGGACACACCGTACACTTCTCCAGAGTGGCTGTTGGCAATTTACATTCTGCCCATCAGCGTAGCAAGGCTCCCGTTTCTCCATGGCCTGTCCTGCATTTCTGGTTTTGACACTTTATTCAGCATGGCCCTTTTGACCGATGGGAAGCGAGACTTCTTTGTAGCGCTGATTTGCCTTTCCAGGTTGCTTGGTTGGCCAAAAAGGGCGTATGCGTTTTTTCCTGAATATATTCAGGAAAAAACGCATACGCCCTTTTTGGCCAAGGGCATCATTGTCCAGGTTTTGCCGCTTTTCCTGTGCTTTAAAGGCGATTCGAATCTCCCTCCTGAAATCTGTTTCCTGCAATTCTGCCTTGCTTTCAAATCCTCTTCGTTGCCTTCCCTCAATATATTTGTGGACGAGAGTGATCATTTATAAGACTGCAGGTTTGTGAATTGCAGTGCCCCTGAGCTCCATTTTTCAACTCGCTTTCTTGGGAGCAGGCCGCAAAAGCGCAGGATTGCTTCAGGCCCTATTCTGGTCCCGGGCGGCAGGCTGAGCCTGTGGTTAATTCTTCTTCCTGATGGGAAAATAGAGTGACCTGTGCCTGTCCCAACACCTAGAGATAGTCTCTCATTGGTTCCCCCTCTTCCCGTTCATCCTCAGGACAAATTGCAAACTGTACGGAACAGGAGGTTAAAGGTGCTGATTCTTCAAAGTGGGAGATTGCTAGTAAAGCGGCTGGAATGGCGAACCCGAGCACAAGGAGATGAGAAATGAGGTGCGTTTTAGAAACCTTTCCCGATCACACGGTGTACCATCTTCTGGGTTTCTCATGCATGTTTTCGATGTAGGAAGATGCCCTTGAACCTGGAGATTTGGGACCCATGGGATGGGTACCACGCAGTATTACTTTAAAGGGTCTGCGTTTGCTCACCCAACCTCACCAAACCTCTCAGCCCCAAGAGTGTCCACCCTTATGTCGCAATCAGCTGTGGGTCTAGATATGGTCAATCCAGGTGGCATCACAGCCCCTGAACGAATTTTGTAAGAATTTCCCTCTCTTTCACTGTCTTTGTTTCACGGGTGTTTAAAAGTAATTGATTTTTATCATGGGGTTTAGCTGCTTTTCACTGCTGTGTTTATGCCGCTTTACACCCACTTGACTCACTTACAGAGAGATATCAATACATAGGTTTTAAGATTCTTACTAGTCAGATATATTCTTGGGCGGTGAATAGGGGGTGTTGAGTCTAATTCACTGAACTAGGAGTAGGTCTTGTCTATTACCTATTGGGTTTATGGAACGGTATCTGAGCTAATTTGAAACCCTTGTTTTATGCATCATCCCACCTCACCTTTCCCGTTAAGCAGCCATAGTGTGTTTTCTAAACGTGTGACTCTGTTCTGTTTTGTAATTCAGTTCAAGGGTAGCGGTTTTTACACTCCCTCTATAAGTGATATCTTATGATACGTGTCTTTTTCTGTGTGACTTATTTCACTTAGAATCGTCGTACCTCAATCCACTCATCATGCTGCTACTAGCCTTATGACGTTGATTTCATGGCTGAGTGATATTCCATTGTACATAAGGACCACAACTTCTTTATCCATTTTTCTCTTTCCTGGGATATTTAAGGTGAAACGAAGTGGAGGTTCTTGTCAACAGAGCAGCCCTAAACTTTGGGGTGCCTGTGTCTTGCTGATTTTTAGTTTTCCCAATTTATACGCCCATGAGTGGAAGTGCCCTATGCTCTCTAAGCTGAGTTTTTTAGATGTTTCAGGACACACCGTACACTTCTCCAGAGTGGCTGTTCGCAATTTACATTCTGCCCATCAGCGTAGCAAGGCTCCCGTTTCTCCATGGCCTGTCCTGCATTTCTGGTTTTGACACTTTATTCAGCATGGGCCTTTTGACCGATGGGAAGCGAGACTTCTTTGTAGCGCTGATTTGCCTTTCCAGGTTGCTTGGTTGGCCAAAAAGGGCGTATGCGTTTTTTCCTGAATATATTCAGGAAAAAACGCATACGCCCTTTTTGGCCAAGGGCATCATTGTCGAGGTTTTGCCGCTTTTCCTGTGCTTTAAAGGCGATTTGAATCTCCCTCCTGAAATCTGTTTCCTGCAATACTGCCTTGTTTTCAAATCCTCTTCGTTGCCTTCCCTCAATATATTTGTGGACGAGAGTGATCATTTATAAGACTGCAGGTTTGTGAATTGCAGTGCCCCTGAGCTCCATTTTTCAACTCGCTTTCTTGGGAGCAGGCCGCAAAAGCGCAGGATTGCTTCAGGCCCTATTCTGTTCCCGGGCGGCAGGCTGAGCCTGTGGTTAATTCTTCTTCCGGGTGGGAAAATAGAGTGACCTGTGCCTGTCCCAACACCTAGAGATAGTCTCTCATTGGTTCCCCCTCTTCCCGTTCATCCTCAGGACAAATTGCAACCTGTACGGAACAGGAGGTTAAAGGTGCTGATTCTTCAAAGAGGGAGATTGCTAGTAAAGCGGCTGGAATGGCGAACCCGAGCACAAGGAGATGAGAAATTAGGTGCGTTTTAGAAACGTTTCCCGATCACACGGTGTACCATCTTCTGGGTTTCTCATGCATGTTTTCGATGTAGGAAGATGCCCTGGAACCTGGAGATTTGGGACCCATGGGATGGGTACCACGCAGTATTACTTTAAAGGGTCTGTGTTTGCTCACCTAACCTCAAGAAACCTCTCAGCCCCAAGAGTGTCCACCCTTATTTTTCAATCAGCTGTGGGTCTAGATATGGTCAATCCAGGTGGCATCACAGCCCCTGAACGAATTTTGTAAGAATTTCTCTCTCTTTCACTGTCTTTGTTTCAAGGGTGTTTAAAAGTAATTGATTTTTATAATGGGGTTTAGCTGCTTTTCACTGCTGTGTTTATGCCGCTTTACACCCACTTGACTCACTTACACAGAGATATCAATACATAGATTTTAAGATTCTTACTAGTCAGATATATTCTTGGGGGGTGAATAGGGGGTGTTGAGTCCAATTCACTGAGCTAGGAGTAGGTCTTGTCTATTACATATTTCGTTTATGGAACGGTATCTGAGCTAATTTGAAACCCTTGTTTTATGCATCACCCCACCTAACCTTTCCCGTTAAGCAGCCATAGTGTGTTTTCTAAACGTGTGACTCTGTTCTGTTTTGTAATTCAGTTCAAGGGTAGCGGTTTTTACACTCCCTCTATAAGTGATATCTTATGATAAGTGTCTTTTTCTGTGTGACTTATTTCACTTAGAATCGTCGTACCTAAATCCACTCATCATGCTGCTACTAGCCTTATGACGTTGATTTCATGGCTGAGTGATATTCCATTGTACATAAGGACCACAACTTCTTTATCCATTTTTCTCTTTCCTGGGATATTTAAGGTGTAACGAAGTGGAGGTTTTTGTCAACAGAGCAGCCCTAAACTTTGGGGTGCCTGTGTCTTGCTGATTTTTATTTTTCCCAATTTATACGCCCATGAGTGGAAGTGCCCTATGCTCTCTAAGCTGAGTTTTTTAGATGTTTCAGGACACACCGTACACTTCTCCAGAGTGGCTGTTGGCAATTTACATCCTGCCCATCAGCGTAGCAAGGCTCCCGTTTCTCCATGGCCTGTCCTGCATTTCTGGTTTTGACACTTTATTCAGCATGGGCCTTTTGACCGATGGGAAGCGAGACTTCTTTGTAGCGCTGATTTGCCTTTCCAGGTTGCTTGGTTGGCCAAAAAGGGCGTATGCGTTTTTTCCTGAATATATTCAGGAAAAAACGCATACGCCCTTTTTGGCCAAGGGCATCATTGTCGAGGTTTTGCCGCTTTTCCTGTGCTTTAAAGGCGATTCGAATCTCCCTCCTGAAATCTGTTTCCTGCAATTCTGACTTGCTTTCGAATCCTCTTCGTTGCCTTCCCTCAATATATTTGTGGACGAGAGTGATCATTTATAAGTCTGCAGGTTTGTGAATTGCAGTGCCCCTGAGCTCCATTTTTCAACTCGCTTACTTGGGAGCTGGCCGCAAAAGCGCAGGATTGCTTCAGGCCCTACTCTGGTTCCGGGCGGCAGGCTGAGCCTATGGTTAATTTTTGTTTCTGATGGGAAAATACAGTGACCTGTGCCTGTCCCAACACCTACAGCTAGTCTCTCATTGTTTCCCCCTCTTCCAGTTCATCCTCAGGACAAATTGCAAGCTGTACGTAACAGGAAGTTAAAGGTGCTGATTCTCCAAGGAGGGAGATTGCTAGTAAAGCGGCTGGAATGGCGAACCCGAGCACAAGGAGATGAGAAATGAGGTGCGTTTTAGAAACGTTTCCCGATCACACGGTGTACCATCTTCTGGGTTTCTCATGCATGATTTCGATGTAGGAAGATGCCCTTCAACCTGGAGATTTGGGACCCATGGGATGGGTACCACGCAGTATTACTTTAAAGGGTCTGCGTTTGCTCACCCAACCTCACCAAACCTCTCAGCCCCAAGAGTGTCCACCCTTATGTCTCAATCAGCTGTGGGTCTAGATATGGTCAATCCAGGTGGCATCACAGGCCCTGAACGAATTTTGTAAGAAATTCTCTCTCCTTCACTGTCTTTGTTTCACGGGTTTTAAAAGTAATTGATTTTTATAATATGGTTTAGCTGCTTTTCACTGCTGTGTTTATGCCGCTTTACACCCTCTTCACTCACTTACAGAGAGATATCAATACATAGGTTTTAAGATTCTTACTAGTCAGATATATTCTTGGGCGGTGAATAGGGGGTGTTGAGTCCAATTCACTGAGCAAGGAGTAGGTCTTGTCTATTACCTATTGGGTTTATGGAAAGGTATCTGAGCTAATTTGAAACCCTTGTTTTATGCACCACCCCAACTCACCTTTCCCGTTAAGCAGCCATAGTGTGTTTTCTCAACGTGTGACTCTGTTCTGTTTTGTAATTCAGTTCAAGGGTAGCGGTTTTTAAATTCCCTCTATAAGTGGTATCTTATGATGAGTGTCTTTTTCTGTGTGACTTATTTCACTTAGAATCGTCGTACCTAAATCCACTCATAATGCTGCTACTAGCCTTAAGACGTTTATTTCATGGCTGAGTTATATTCCATTGTACATAAGGTCCACAACTTCTTTATCCATTTTTCTCTTTCCTGGGATATTTAAGGTGAAACGAAGTGGAGGTTCTTGTCAACAGAGCAGCCCTAAACTTTGGGGTGCCTGTGTCTTGCTGATTTTTAGTTTTCCCAATTTATACGCCCATGAGTGAAAGTGCCCTATGCTCTCTAAGCTGAGTTTTTTAGATGTTTCAGGACACACCGTACACTTCTCCAGAGTGGCTGTTGGCAATTTACATTCTGCCCATCAGCGTAGCAAGGCTCCCGTTTCTCCATGGCCTGTCCTGCATTTCTGGTTTTGACACTTTATTCAGCATGGCCCTTTTGACCGATGGGAAGCGAGACTTCTTTGTAGCGCTGATTTGCCTTTCCAGGTTGCTTGGTTGGCCAAAAAGGGCGTATGCGTTTTTTCCTGAATATATTCAGGAAAAAACGCATACGCCCTTTTTGGCCAAGGGCATCATTGTCCAGGTTTTGCCGCTTTTCCTGTGCTTTAAAGGCGATTCGAATCTCCCTCCTGAAATCTGTTTCCTGCAATTCTGCCTTGCTTTCAAATCCTCTTCGTTGCCTTCCCTCAATATATTTGTGGACGAGAGTGATCATTTATAAGACTGCAGGTTTGTGAATTGCAGTGCCCCTGAGCTCCATTTTTCAACTCGCTTTCTTGGGAGCAGGCCGCAAAAGCGCAGGATTGCTTCAGGCCCTATTCTGGTCCCGGGCGGCAGGCTGAGCCTGTGGTTAATTCTTCTTCCTGATGGGAAAATAGAGTGACCTGTGCCTGTCCCAACACCTAGAGATAGTCTCTCATTGGTTCCCCCTCTTCCCGTTCATCCTCAGGACAAATTGCAAACTGTACGGAACAGGAGGTTAAAGGTGCTGATTCTTCAAAGTGGGAGATTGCTAGTAAAGCGGCTGGAATGGCGAACCCGAGCACAAGGAGATGAGAAATGAGGTGCGTTTTAGAAACCTTTCCCGATCACACGGTGTACCATCTTCTGGGTTTCTCATGCATGTTTTCGATGTAGGAAGATGCCCTTGAACCTGGAGATTTGGGACCCATGGGATGGGTACCACGCAGTATTACTTTAAAGGGTCTGCGTTTGCTCACCCAACCTCACCAAACCTCTCAGCCCCAAGAGTGTCCACCCTTATGTCGCAATCAGCTGTGGGTCTAGATATGGTCAATCCAGGTGGCATCACAGCCCCTGAACGAATTTTGTAAGAATTTCCCTCTCTTTCACTGTCTTTGTTTCACGGGTGTTTAAAAGTAATTGATTTTTATCATGGGGTTTAGCTGCTTTTCACTGCTGTGTTTATGCCGCTTTACACCCACTTGACTCACTTACAGAGAGATATCAATACATAGGTTTTAAGATTCTTACTAGTCAGATATATTCTTGGGCGGTGAATAGGGGGTGTTGAGTCTAATTCACTGAACTAGGAGTAGGTCTTGTCTATTACCTATTGGGTTTATGGAACGGTATCTGAGCTAATTTGAAACCCTTGTTTTATGCATCATCCCACCTCACCTTTCCCGTTAAGCAGCCATAGTGTGTTTTCTAAACGTGTGACTCTGTTCTGTTTTGTAATTCAGTTCAAGGGTAGCGGTTTTTACACTCCCTCTATAAGTGATATCTTATGATACGTGTCTTTTTCTGTGTGACTTATTTCACTTAGAATCGTCGTACCTCAATCCACTCATCATGCTGCTACTAGCCTTATGACGTTGATTTCATGGCTGAGTGATATTCCATTGTACATAAGGACCACAACTTCTTTATCCATTTTTCTCTTTCCTGGGATATTTAAGGTGAAACGAAGTGGAGGTTCTTGTCAACAGAGCAGCCCTAAACTTTGGGGTGCCTGTGTCTTGCTGATTTTTAGTTTTCCCAATTTATACGCCCATGAGTGGAAGTGCCCTATGCTCTCTAAGCTGAGTTTTTTAGATGTTTCAGGACACACCGTACACTTCTCCAGAGTGGCTGTTCGCAATTTACATTCTGCCCATCAGCGTAGCAAGGCTCCCGTTTCTCCATGGCCTGTCCTGCATTTCTGGTTTTGACACTTTATTCAGCATGGGCCTTTTGACCGATGGGAAGCGAGACTTCTTTGTAGCGCTGATTTGCCTTTCCAGGTTGCTTGGTTGGCCAAAAAGGGCGTATGCGTTTTTTCCTGAATATATTCAGGAAAAAACGCATACGCCCTTTTTGGCCAAGGGCATCATTGTCGAGGTTTTGCCGCTTTTCCTGTGCTTTAAAGGCGATTTGAATCTCCCTCCTGAAATCTGTTTCCTGCAATACTGCCTTGTTTTCAAATCCTCTTCGTTGCCTTCCCTCAATATATTTGTGGACGAGAGTGATCATTTATAAGACTGCAGGTTTGTGAATTGCAGTGCCCCTGAGCTCCATTTTTCAACTCGCTTTCTTGGGAGCAGGCCGCAAAAGCGCAGGATTGCTTCAGGCCCTATTCTGTTCCCGGGCGGCAGGCTGAGCCTGTGGTTAATTCTTCTTCCGGGTGGGAAAATAGAGTGACCTGTGCCTGTCCCAACACCTAGAGATAGTCTCTCATTGGTTCCCCCTCTTCCCGTTCATCCTCAGGACAAATTGCAACCTGTACGGAACAGGAGGTTAAAGGTGCTGATTCTTCAAAGAGGGAGATTGCTAGTAAAGCGGCTGGAATGGCGAACCCGAGCACAAGGAGATGAGAAATTAGGTGCGTTTTAGAAACGTTTCCCGATCACACGGTGTACCATCTTCTGGGTTTCTCATGCATGTTTTCGATGTAGGAAGATGCCCTGGAACCTGGAGATTTGGGACCCATGGGATGGGTACCACGCAGTATTACTTTAAAGGGTCTGTGTTTGCTCACCTAACCTCAAGAAACCTCTCAGCCCCAAGAGTGTCCACCCTTATTTTTCAATCAGCTGTGGGTCTAGATATGGTCAATCCAGGTGGCATCACAGCCCCTGAACGAATTTTGTAAGAATTTCTCTCTCTTTCACTGTCTTTGTTTCACGGGTGTTTAAAAGTAATTGATTTTTATAATGGGGTTTAGCTGCTTTTCACTGCTGTGTTTATGCCGCTTTACACCCACTTGACTCACTTACACAGAGATATCAATACATAGATTTTAAGATTCTTACTAGTCAGATATATTCTTGGGCGGTGAATAGGGGGTGTTGAGTCCAATTCACTGAGCTAGGAGTAGGTCTTGTCTATTACATATTGCGTTTATGGAACGGTATCTGAGCTAATTTGAAACCCTTGTTTTATGCATCACCCCACCTAAACTTTCCCGTTAAGCAGCCATAGTGTGTTTTCTAAACGTGTGACTCTGTTCTGTTTTGTAATTCAGTTCAAGGGTAGCGGTTTTTACACTCCCTCTATAAGTGATATCTTATGATAAGTGTCTTTTTCTGTGTGACTTATTTCACTTAGAATCGTCGTACCTAAATCCAATCATCATGCTGCTACTAGCCTTATAACGTTTATTTCATGGCTGAGTGATATTCCATTGTACATAAGGACCACAACTTCTTTATCCATTTTTCTCTTTCCTGGGATATTTAAGGTGTAACGAAGTGGAGGTTTTTGTCAACAGAGCAGCCGTAAACTTTGGGGTGCCTGTGTCTTGCTGATTTTTATTTTTCCCAATTTATACGCCCATGAGTGGAAGTGCCCTATGCTCTCTAAGCTGAGTTTTTTAGATATTTCAGGACACACCGTACACTTCTCCAGAGTGGCTGTTGGCAATTTACATCCTGCCCATCAGCGTAGCAAGGCTCCCGTTTCTCCATGGCCTGTCCTGCATTTCTGGTTTTGACACTTTATTCAGCATGGCCCTTTTGACCGATGGGAAGCGAGACTTCTTTGTAGCGCTTATTTGCCTTTCCAGGTTGCTTGGTTGGCCAAAAAGGGCGTATGCGTTTTTTCCTGAATATATTCAGGAAAAAACGCATACGCTCTTTTTGGCCAAGGGCATCATTGTCGAGGTTTTGCCGCTTTTCCTGTGCTTTAAAGGCGATTCGAATCTCCCTCCTGAAATCTGTTTCCTGCAATTCTGCCTTGCTTTCAAATCCTCTTCGTTGCCTTTCCTCAATATATTTGTGGACGATAGTGATCATTTATAAGTCTGCAGGTTTGTGAATTGCAGTGCCCCTGAGCTCCATTTTTCAACTCGCTTTCTTGGGAGCTGGCCGCAAAGGCGCAGGATTGCTTCAGGCCCTACTCTGGTCCCGGGCGGCAGGCTGAGCCTGTGGTTAGTTCTTCTTCCTGATGGGAAAATAGAGTGACCTGTGCCTGTTCCAACACCTAGAACTAGTCTCTCATTGGTTCCCCCTCTTCCCGTTCATCCTCAGGACAAATTGCAACCTGTACGGAACAGGAGGTTAAAGGTGTTGATTCTCCAAGGAGGGAGATTGCTAATAAAGTGGCTGGAATGGCGAACCCGAGCACAAGGAGATGAGAAATGAGGTGCGTTTTAGAAACCTTTCCCGATCACACGGTGTACCATCTTCTGGGTTTCTCATGCATGTTTTCGATTTAGGAAGATGCCCTTGAACCTGGAGATTTGGGACCCATGGGATGGGTACCACGCAGTATTACTTTAAAGGGTCTGCGTTTGCTCACCCAACCTCACCAAAACTCTCAGCCCCAAGAGTGTCCACCCTTATGTCGCAATCAGCTGTGGGTCTAGATATGGTCAATCCAGGTGGCATCACAGCCCCTGAACGAATTTTGTAAGAATTTCCCTCTCTTTCACTGTCTTTGTTTCACGGGTGTTTAAAAGTAATTGATTTTTATCATGGGGTTTAGCTGCTTTTCACTGCTGTGTTTATGCCGCTTTACACCCACTTGACTCACTTACAGAGAGATATCAATACATAGGTTTTAAGATTCTTACTAGTCAGATATATTCTTGGGCGGTGAATAGGGGGTGTTGAGTCCAATTCACTGAACTAGGAGTAGGTCTTGTCTATTACCTATTGGGTTTATGGAACGGTATCTGAGCTAATTTGAAACCCTTGTTTTATGCATCATCCCACCTCACCTTTCCCGTTAAGCAGCCATAGTGTGTTTTCTAAACGTGTGACTCTGTTCTGTTTTGTAATTCAGTTCAAGGGTAGCGGTTTTTACACTCCCTCTATAAGTTATATCTTATGATACGTGTCTTTTTCTGTGTGACTTATTTCACTTAGAATCGTCGTACCTCAATCCACTCATCATGCTGCTACTAGCCTTATGACGTTGATTTCATGGCTGAGTGATATTCCATTGTACATAAGGACCACAACTTCTTTATCCATTTTTCTCTTTCCTGGGATATTTAAGGTGAAACGAAGTGGAGGTTCTTGTCAACAGAGCAGCCCTAAACTTTGGGGTGCCTGTGTCTTGCTGATTTTTAGTTTTCCCAATTTATACGCCCATGAGTGGAAGTGCCCTGTGCTCTCTAAGCTGAGTTTTTTAGATGTTTCAGGACACACCGTACACTTCTCCAGAGTGGCTGTTGGCAATTTACATTCTGCCCATCAGCGTAGCAAGGCTCCCGTTTCTCCATGGCCTGTCCTGCATTTCTGGTTTTGACACTTTATTCAGCATGGCCCTTTTGACCGATGGGAAGCGAGACTTCTTTGTAGCGCTGATTTGCCTTTCCAGGTTGCTTGGTTGGCCAAAAAGGGCGTATGCGTTTTTTCCTGAATATATTCAGGAAAAAACGCATACGCCCTTTTTGGCCAAGGGCATCATTGTCCAGGTTTTGCCGCTTTTCCTGTGCTTTAAAGGCGATTCGAATCTCCCTCCTGAAATCTGTTTCCTGCAATTCTGCCTTGCTTTCAAATCCTCTTCGTTGCCTTCCCTCAATATATTTGTGGACGAGAGTGATCATTTATAAGACTGCAGGTTTGTGAATTGCAGTGCCCCTGAGCTCCATTTTTCAACTCGCTTTCTTGGGCGCAGGCCGCAAAAGCGCAGGATTGCTTCAGGCCCTATTCTGGTCCCAGGCGGCAGGCTGAGCCTGTGGTTAATTCTTCTTCCTGATGGGAAAATAGCGTGACCTGTGCCTGTCCCAACACCTAGAGATAGTCTCTCATTGGTTCCCCCTCTTCCCGTTCATCCTCAGGACAAATTGCAAACTGTACGGAACAGGAGGTTAAAGGTGCTGATTCTTCAAAGTGGGAGATTGCTAGTAAAGCGGCTGGAATGGCGAACCCGAGCACAAGGAGATGAGAAATGAGGTGCGTTTTAGAAACCTTTCCCGATCACACGGTGTACCATCTTCTGGATTTCTCATGCATGTTTTCGATGTAGGAAGATGCCCTTGAACCTGGAGATTTGGGACCCATGGGATGGGTACCACGCAGTATTACTTTAAAGGGTCTGCGTTTGCTCACCCAACCTCACCAAACCTCTCAGCCCCAAGAGTGTCCACCCTTATGTCGCAATCAGCTGTGGGTCTAGATATGGTCAATCCAGGTGGCATCACAGCCCCTGAACGAATTTTGTAAGAATTTCCCTCTCTTTCACTGTCTTTGTTTCACGGGTGTTTAAAAGTAATTGATTTTTATCATGGGGTTTAGCTGCTTTTCACTGCTGTGTTTATGCCGCTTTACACCCACTTGACTCACTTACAGAGAGATATCAATACATAGGTTTTAAGATTCTTACTAGTCAGATATATTCTTGGGCGGTGAATAGGGGGTGTTGAGTCTAATTCACTGAACTAGGAGTAGGTCTTGTCTATTACCTATTGGGTTTATGGAACGGTATCTGAGCTAATTTGAAACCCTTGTTTTATGCATCATCCCACCTCACCTTTCCCGTTAAGCAGCCATAGTGTGTTTTCTAAACGTGTGACTCTGTTCTGTTTTGTAATTCAGTTCAAGGGTAGCGGTTTTTACACTCCCTCTATAAGTGATATCTTATGATACGTGTCTTTTTCTGTGTGACTTATTTCACTTAGAATCGTCGTACCTCAATCCACTCATCATGCTGCTACTAGCCTTATGACGTTGATTTCATGGCTGAGTGATATTCCATTGTACATAAGGACCACAACTTCTTTATCCATTTTTCTCTTTCCTGGGATATTTAAGGTGAAACGAAGTGGAGGTTCTTGTCAACAGAGCAGCCCTAAACTTTGGGGTGCCTGTGTCTTGCTGATTTTTAGTTTTCCCAATTTATACGCCCATGAGTGGAAGTGCCCTATGCTCTCTAAGCTGAGTTTTTTAGATGTTTCAGGACACACCGTACACTTCTCCAGAGTGGCTGTTCGCAATTTACATTCTGCCCATCAGCGTAGCAAGGCTCCCGTTTCTCCATGGCCTGTCCTGCATTTCTGGTTTTGACACTTTATTCAGCATGGGCCTTTTGACCGATGGGAAGCGAGACTTCTTTGTAGCGCTGATTTGCCTTTCCAGGTTGCTTGGTTGGCCAAAAAGGGCGTATGCGTTTTTTCCTGAATATATACAGGAAAAAACGCATACGCCCTTTTTGGCCAAGGGCATCATTGTCGAGGTTTTGCCGCTTTTCCTGTGCTTTAAAGGCGATTTGAATCTCCCTCCTGAAATCTGTTTCCTGCAATACTGCCTTGCTTTCAAATCCTCTTCGTTGCCTTCCCTCAATATATTTGTGGACGAGAGTGATCATTTATAAGACTGCAGGTTTGTGAATTGCAGTGCCCCTGAGCTCCATTTTTCAACTCGCTTTCTTGGGAGCAGGCCGCAAAAGCGCAGGATTGCTTCAGGCCCTATTCTGGTCCCGGGCGGCAGGCTGAGCCTGTGGTTAATTCTTCTTCCGGGTGGGAAAATAGAGTGACCTGTGCCTGTCCCAACACCTAGAGATAGTCTCTCATTGGTTCCCCCTCTTCCCGTTCATCCTCAGGACAAATTGCAACCTGTACGGAACAGGAGGTTAAAGGTGCTGATTCTTCAAAGAGGGAGATTGCTAGTAAAGCGGCTGGAATGGCGAACCCGAGCACAAGGAGATGAGAAATTAGGTGCGTTTTAGAAACGTTTCCCGATCACACGGTGTACCATCTTCTGGGTTTCTCATGCATGTTTTCGATGTAGGAAGATGCCCTGGAACCTGGAGATTTGGGACCCATGGGATGGGTACCACGCAGTATTACTTTAAAGGGTCTGTGTTTGCTCACCTAACCTCAAGAAACCTCTCAGCCCCAAGAGTGTCCACCCTTATTTTTCAATCAGCTGTGGGTCTAGATATGGTCAATCCAGGTGGCATCACAGCCCCTGAACGAATTTTGTAAGAATTTCTCTCTCTTTCACTGTCTTTGTTTCACGGGTGTTTAAAAGTAATTGATTTTTATAATGGGGTTTAGCTGCTTTTCACTGCTGTGTTTATGCCGCTTTACACCCACTTGACTCACTTACACAGAGATATCAATACATAGATTTTAAGATTCTTACTAGTCAGATATATTCTTGGGCGGTGAATAGGGGGTGTTGAGTCCAATTCACTGAGCTAGGAGTAGGTCTTGTCTATTACATATTGCGTTTATGGAACGGTATCTGAGCTAATTTGAAACCCTTGTTTTATGCATCACCCCACCTAAACTTTCCCGTTAAGCAGCCATAGTGTGTTTTCTAAACGTGTGACTCTGTTCTGTTTTGTAATTCAGTTCAAGGGTAGCGGTTTTTACACTCCCTCTATAAGTGATATCTTATGATAAGTGTCTTTTTCTGTGTGATTTATTTCACTTAGAATCGTCGTACCTAAATCCACTCATCATGCTGCTACTAGCCTTATAACGTTTATTTCATGGCTGAGTGATATTCCATTGTACATAAGGACCACAACTTCTTTATCCATTTTTCTCTTTCCTGGGATATTGAAGGTGTAACGAAGTGGAGGTTTTTGTCAACAGAGCAGCCGTAAACTTTGGGGTGCCTGTGTCTTGCTGATTTTTATTTTTCCCAATTTATACGCCCATGAGTGGAAGTGCCCTATGCTCTCTAAGCTGAGTTTTTTAGATGTTTCAGGACACACCGTACACTTCTCCAGAGTGGCTGTTGGCAATTTACATCCTGCCCATCAGCGTAGCAAGTCTCCCGTTTCTCCATGGCCTGTCCTGCATTTCTGGTTTTGACACTTTATTCAGCATGGCCCTTTTGACCGATGGGAAGCGAGACTTCTTTGTAGCGCTTATTTGCCTTTCCAGGTTGCTTGGTTGGCCAAAAAGGGCGTATGCGTTTTTTCCTGAATATATTCAGGAAAAAACGCATACGCTCTTTTTGGCCAAGGGCATCATTGTCGAGGTTTTGCCGCTTTTCCTGTGCTTTAAAGGCGATTCGAATCTCCCTCCTGAAATCTGTTTCCTGCAATTCTGACTTGCTTTCGAATCCTCTTCGTTGCCTTCCCTCAATATATTTGTGGACGAGAGTGATCATTTATAAGTCTGCAGGTTTGTGAATTGCAGTGCCCCTGAGCTCCATTTTTCAACTCGCTTTCTTGGGAGCTGGCCGCAAAAGCGCAGGATTGCTTCAGGCCCTATTCTGGTCCCGGGCGGCAGGCTGAGCCTGTGGTTAATTCTTCTTCCTGATGGAAAAATAGAGTGACCTGTGCCTGTCCCAACACCTAGAGCTAGTCTCTCATTGGTTCCCCCTCTTCCCGTTCATCCTCAGGACAAATTGCAACCTGTACGGAACAGGAGGTTAAAGGTGCTGATTCTTCAAAGTGGGAGATTGCTAGTAAAGCGGCTGGAATGGCGAACCCGAGCACAAGGAGATGAGAAATGAGGTGCGTTTTAGAAACCTTTCCCGATCACACGGTGTACCATCTTCTGGGTTTCTCATGCATGTTTTTGATGTAGGAAGATGCCCTTGAACCTGGAGATTTGGGACCCATGGGATGGGTACCACGCAGTATTACTTTAAAGGGTCTGCGTTTGCTCACCCAACCTCACCAAACCTCTCAGCCCCAAGAGTGTCCACCCTTATGTCGCAATCAGCTGTGGGTCTAGATGTGGTCAATCCAGGTGGCATCACAGGCCCTGAACGAATTTTGTAAGAAATTATCTCTCCTTCACTGTCTTTGTTTCACGGGTTTTTAAAAGTAATTGATTTTTATAATGGGGTTTAGCTGCTTTTCACTGCTGTGTTTATGCCGCTTTACACCCACTTGACTCACTTACAGAGAGATATCAATACATAGGTTTTAAGATTCTTACTAGTCAGATATATTCTTGGGTGGTGAATAGGGGGTGTTGAGTCCAATTCACTGAGCAAGGAGTAGGTCTTGTCTATTACCTATTGGGTTTATGGAACGGTATCTGACCTAATTTGAAACCCTTGTTTTATGCACCACCCCACCTCACCTTTCCCGTTAAGCAGCCATAGTGTGTTTTCTAAACGTGTGACTCTGTTCTGTTTTGTAAATCAGTTCAAGGGTAGCGGTTTTTACATTCCCTCTATAAGTGATATCTTATGATAAGTGTCTTTTTCTGTGTGACTAATTTCACTTAGAATCGTCGTACCTAAATCCACTCATCATGCTGCTACTAGCCTTATGACGTTGATTTCATGGCTGAGTGATATTCCATTGTACATAAGGACCACAACTTCTTTATCCATTTTTCTCTTTCCTGGGATATTTAAGGTGTAACGAAGTGGAGGTTCTTGTCAACAGAGCAGCCCTAAACTTTGGTGTGCCTGTGTCTTGCTGATTTTTAGTTTTCCCAATTTATACGCCCATGAGTGGAAGTGCCCTATGCTCTCTAAGCTGAGTTTTTTAGATGTTTCAGGACACACCGTACACTTCTCCAGAGTGGCTGTTGGCAATTTACATCCTGCCCATCACCGTAGCAAGGCTCCCGTTTCTCCATGGCCTGTCCTGCATTACTGGTTTTGACACTTTATTCAGCATGGCCCTTTTGACCGATGGGAAGCCAGGCTTCTTTGTAGCGCTGATTTGCCTTTCCAGGTTGCTTGGTTGGCCAAAAAGGGCGTATGCGTTTTTTCCTGAATATATTCAGGAAAAAACGCATACGCCCTTTTTGGCCAAGGGCATCATTGTCGAGGTTTTGCCGCTTTTCCTGTGCTTTAAAGGCGATTCGAATCTCCCTCCTGAAATCTGTTTCCTGCAATTCTGCCTTGCTTTCAAATCCTCTTCGTTGCCTTTCCTCAATATATTTGTGGACGATAGTGATCATTTATAAGTCTGCAGGTTTGTGAATTGCAGTGCCCCTGAGCTCCATTTTTCAACTCGCTTTCTTGGGAGCTGGCCGCAAAGGCGCAGGATTGCTTCAGGCCCTACTCTGGTCCCGGGCGGCAGGCTGAGCCTGTGGTTAGTTCTTCTTCCTGATGGGAAAATAGAGTGACCTGTGCCTGTTCCAACACCTAGAACTAGTCTCTCATTGGTTCCCCCTCTTCCCGTTCATCCTCAGGACAAATTGCAACCTGTACGGAACAGGAGGTTAAAGGTGTTGATTCTCCAAGGAGGGAGATTGCTAATAAAGTGGCTGGAATGGCGAACCCGAGCACAAGGAGATGAGAAATGAGGTGCGTTTTAGAAACCTTTCCCGATCACACGGTGTACCATCTTCTGGGTTTCTCATGCATGTTTTCGATTTAGGAAGATGCCCTTGAACCTGGAGATTTGGGACCCATGGGATGGGTACCACGCAGTATTACTTTAAAGGGTCTGCGTTTGCTCACCCAACCTCACCAAAACTCTCAGCCCCAAGAGTGTCCACCCTTATGTCGCAATCAGCTGTGGGTCTAGATATGGTCAATCCAGGTGGCATCACAGCCCCTGAACGAATTTTGTAAGAATTTCCCTCTCTTTCACTGTCTTTGTTTCACGGGTGTTTAAAAGTAATTGATTTTTATCATGGGGTTTAGCTGCTTTTCACTGCTGTGTTTATGCCGCTTTACACCCACTTGACTCACTTACAGAGAGATATCAATACATAGGTTTTAAGATTCTTACTAGTCAGATATATTCTTGGGCGGTGAATAGGGGGTGTTGAGTCCAATTCACTGAACTAGGAGTAGGTCTTGTCTATTACCTATTGGGTTTATGGAACGGTATCTGAGCTAATTTGAAACCCTTGTTTTATGCATCATCCCACCTCACCTTTCCCGTTAAGCAGCCATAGTGTGTTTTCTAAACGTGTGACTCTGTTCTGTTTTGTAATTCAGTTCAAGGGTAGCGGTTTTTACACTCCCTCTATAAGTGATATCTTATGATAAGTGTCTTTTTCTGTGTGACTTATTTCACTTAGAATCGTCGTACCTCAATCCACTCATCATGCTGCTACTAGCCTTATGACGTTGATTTCATGGCTGAGTGATATTCCATTGTACATAAGGACCACAACTTCTTTATCCATTTTTCTCTTTCCTGGGATATTTAAGGTGAAACGAAGTGGAGGTTCTTGTCAACAGAGCAGCCCTAAACTTTGGGGTGCCTGTGTCTTGCTGATTTTTAGTTTTCCCAATTTATACGCCCATGAGTGGAAGTGCCCTATGCTCTCTAAGCTGAGTTTTTTAGATGTTTCAGGACACACCGTACACTTCTCCAGAGTGGCTGTTGGCAATTTACATCCTGCCCATCAGCGTAGCAAGGCTCCCGTTTCTCCATGGCCTGTCCTGCATTTCTGGTTTTGACACTTTATTCAGCATGGCCCTTTTGACCGATGGGAAGCGAGGCTTCTTTGTAGCGCTGATTTGCCTTTCCAGGTTGCTTGGTTGGCCAAAAAGGGCGTATGCGTTTTTTCCTGAATATATTCAGGAAAAAACGCATACGCCCTTTTTGGCCAAGGGCATCATTGTCGAGGTTTTGCCGCTTTTCCTGTGCTTTAAAGGCGATTCGAATCTCCCTCCTGAAATCTGTTTCCTGCAATTCTGCCTTGCTTTCAAATCCTCTTCGTTGCCTTTCCTCAATATATTTGTGGACGATAGTGATCATTTATAAGTCTGCAGGTTTGTGAATTGCAGTGCCCCTGAGCTCCATTTTTCAACTCGCTTTCTTGGGAGCTGGCCGCAAAGGCGCAGGATTGCTTCAGGCCCTACTCTGGTCCCGGGCGGCAGGCTGAGCCTTTGGTTAGTTCTTCTTCCTGATGGGAAAATAGAGTGACCTGTGCCTGTTCCAACACCTAGAACTAGTCTCTCATTGGTTCCCCCTCTTCCCGTTCATCCTCATGACAAATTTCAACCTGTACGGAACAGGAGGTTAAAGGTGTTGATTCTCCAAGGAGGGAGATTGCTAATAAAGTGGCTGGAATGGCGAACCCGAGCACAAGGAGATGAGAAATGAGGTGCGTTTTAGAAACCTTTCCCGATCACACGGTGTACCATCTTCTGGGTTTCTCATGCATGTTTTCGATGTAGGAAGATGCCCTTGAACCTGGAGATTTGGGACCCATGGGATGGGTACCACGCAGTATTACTTTAAAGGGTCTGCGTTTGCTCACCCAACCTCACCAAACCTCTCAGCCCCAAGAGTGTCCACCCTTATGTCTCAATCAGCTGTGGGTCTAGATATGGTCAATCCAGGTGGCATCACAGCCACTGAACGAATTTTGTAAGAATTTCTCTCTCTTTCACTGTCTTTGTTTCACGGGTTTTTAAAAGTAATTGATTTTTAAAATGGGGTTTAGCTGCTTTTCACTGCTGTGTTTATGCCGCCTTACACCCACTTGACTCACTTACAGAGAGATATCAATACATAGGTTTTAAGATTCTTACTAGTCAGATATATTCTTGGGCGGTGAATAGGGGGTGTTGAGTCCAATTCACTGAACTAGGAGTAGGTCTTGTCTATTACCTATTGGGTTTATGGAACGGTATCTGAGCTAATTTGAAACCCTTGTTTTATGCATCATCCCACCTCACCTTTCCCGTTAAGCAGCCATAGTGTGTTTTCTAAACGTGTGACTCTGTTCTTTTTTTAATTCAGTTCAAGGGTAGCGGTTTCTACACTCCCTCTATAAGTGATATCTTATGATACGTGTCTTTTTCTGTGTGACTTATTTCACTTAGAATCGTCGTACCTCAATCCACTCATCATGCTGCTACTAGCCTTATGACGTTGATTTCATGGCTGAGTGATATTCCATTGTACATAAGGACCACAACTTCTTTATCCATTTTTCTCTTTCCTGGGATATTTAAGGTGAAACGAAGTGGAGGTTCTTGTCAACAGAGCAGCCCTAAACTTTGGGGTGCCTGTGTTTTGCTGATTTTTAGTTTTCCCAATTTATACGCCCATGAGTGGAAGTGCCCTATGCTCTCTAAGCTGAGTTTTTTAGATGTTTCAGGACACACCGTACACTTCTCCAGAGTGGCTGTTGGCAATTTACATTCTGCCCATCAGCGTAGCAAGGCTCCCGTTTCTCCATGGCCTGTCCTGCATTTCTGGTTTTGACACTTTATTCAGCATGGCCCTTTTGACCGATGGGAAGCGAGACTTCTTTGTAGCGCTGATTTGCCTTTCCAGGTTGCTTGGTTGGCCAAAAAGGGCGTATGCGTTTTTTCCTGAATATATTCAGGAAAAAACGCATACGCCCTTTTTGGCCAAGGGCATCATTGTCGAGGTTTTGCCGCTTTTCCTGTGCTTTAAAGGCGATTTGAATCTCCCTCCTGAAATCTGTTTCCTGCAATTCTTCCTTGCTTTCAAATCCTCTTCGTTGCCTTCCCTCAATATATTTGTGGACGAGAGTGATCATTTATAAGACTGCAGGTTTGTGAATTGCAGTGCCCCTGAGCTCCATTTTTCAACTCGCTTTCTTGGGAGCAGGCTGCAAAAGCGCAGGATTGCTTCAGGCCCTATTCTGGTCCCGGGCGGCAGGCTGAGCCTGTGGTTAATTCTCCTTCCTGATGGGAAAATAGAGTGACCTGTGCCTGTCCCAACACCTAGAGATAGTCTCTCATTGGTTCCCCCTCTTCCCGTTCATCCTCAGGACAAATTGCAACCTGTACGGAACAGGAGGTTAAAGGTGCTGATTCTTCAAAGTGGGAGATTGCTAGTAAAGCGGCTGGAATGGCGAACCCGAGCACAAGGAGATGAGAAATGAGGTGCGTTTTAGAAACCTTTCCCGATCACACGGTGTACCATCTTCTGGGTTTCTCATGCATGTTTTCGATGTAGGAAGATGCCCTTGAACCTGGAGATTTGGGACCCATGGGATGGGTACCACGCAGTATTACTTTAAAGGGTCTGCGTTTGCTCACCCAACCTCACCAAACCTCTCAGCCCGAAGAGTGTCCACCCTTATGTCTCAATCAGCTGTGGGTCTAGATATGGTCAATCCAGGTGGCATCACAGCCCCTGAACGAATTTTGTAAGAATTTCCCTCTCTTTCACTGTCTTTGTTTCACGGGTGTTTAAAAGTAATTGATTTTTATCATGGGGTTTAGCTGCTTTTCACTGCTGTGTTTATGCCGCTTTACACCCACTTGACTCACTTACAGAGAGATATCAATACATAGGTTTTAAGATTCTTACTAGTCAGATATATTCTTGGGCGGTGAATAGGGGGTGTTGAGTCCAATTCACTGAACTAGGAGTAGGTCTTGTCTATTACCTATTGGGTTTATGGAACGGTATCTGAGCTAATTTGAAACCCTTGTTTTATGCATCATCCCACCTCACCTTTCCCGTTAAGCAGCCATAGTGTGTTTTCTAAACGTGTGACTCTGTTCTGTTTTGTAATTCAGTTCAAGGGTAGCGGTTTTTACACTCCCACTATAAGTTATATCTTATGATACGTGTCTTTTTCTGTGTGACTTATTTCACTTAGAATCGTCGTACCTAAATCCACTCATCATGCTGCTACTAGCCTTATGACGTTGATTTCATGGCTGAGTGATATTCCATTGTACATAAGGACCACAACTTCTTTATGCATTTTTCTCTTTCCTGGGATATTTAAGGTGTAACGAAGTGGAGGTTTTTGTCAACAGAGCAGCCCTAAACTTTGGGGTGCCTGTGTCTTGCTGATTTTTATTTTTCCCAATTTATACGCCCATGAGTGGAAGTGCCCTATGCTCTCTAAGCTGAGTTTTTTAGATGTTTCAGGACACACCGTACACTTCTCCAGAGTGGCTGTTGGCAATTTACATCCTGCCCATCAGCGTAGCAAGGCTCCCGTTTCTCCATGGCCTGTCCTGCATTTCTGGTTTTGACACTTTATTCAGCATGGGCCTTTTGACCGATGGGAAGCGAGACTTCTTTGTAGCGCTGATTTGCCTTTCCAGGTTGCTTGGTTGGCCAAAAAGGGCGTATGCGTTTTTTCCTGAATATATTCAGGAAAAAACGCATACGCTCTTTTTGGCCAAGGGCATCATTGTCGAGGTTTTGCCGCTTTTCCTGTGCTTTAAAGGCGATTCGAATCTCCCTCCTGAAATCTGTTTCCTGCAATTCTGACTTGCTTTCGAATCCTCTTCGTTGCCTTCCCTCAATATATTTGTGGACGAGAGTGATCATTTATAAGTCTGCAGGTTTGTGAATTGCAGTGCCCCTGAGTTCCATTTTTCAACTCGCTTTCTTGGGAGCTGGCCGCAAAAGCGCAGGATTGCTTCAGGCCCTATTCTGGTCCCGGGCGGCAGGCTGAGCCTGTGGTTAATTCTTCTTCCTGATGGAAAAATAGAGTGACCTGTGCCTGTCCCAACACCTAGAGCTAGTCTCTCAGTGGTTCCCCTTCTTCCCGTTCATCCTCAGGACAAATTGCAACCTGTACGGAACAGGAGGTTAAAGGTGCTGATTCTTCAAAGTGGAGATTGCTAGTAAAGCGGCTGGAATGGCGAACCCGAGCACAAGGAGATGAGAAATGAGGTGCGTTTTAGAAACCTTTCCCGATCACACGGTGTACCATCTTCTGGGTTTCTCATGCATGTTTTCGATGTAGGAAGATGCCCTTGAACCTGGAGATTTGGGACCCATGGGATGGGTACCACGCAGTATTACCTTAAAGGGTCTGCGTTTGCTCACCCAACCTCACCAAACCTCTCAGCCCCAAGAGTGTCCACCCTTATGTCGCAATCAGCTGTGGGTCTAGATATGGTGAATCCAGGTGGTATCACAGCCCCTGAACGAATTTTGTAAGAATTTCCCTCTCTTTCACTGTCTTTGTTTCACGGGTGTTTAAAAGTAATTGATTTTTATCATGGGGTTTAGCTGCTTTTCACTGCTGTGTTTATGCCGCTTTACACCCACTTGACTCACTTACAGAGAGATATCAATACATAGGTTTTAAGATTCTTACTAGTCAGATATATTCTTGGGCGGTGAATAGGGGGTGTTGAGTCCAATTCACTGAACTAGGAGTAGGTCTTGTCTATTACCTATTGGGTTTATGGAACGGTATCTGAGCTAATTTGAAACCCTTGTTTTATGCATCATCCCACCTCACCTTTCCCGTTAAGCAGCCATAGTGTGTTTTCTAAACGTGTGACTCTGTTCTGTTTTGTAAATCAGTTCAAGGGTAGCCGTTTTTACATTCCCTCTATAAGTGATATCTTATGATAAGTGTCTTTTTCTGTGTGACTTATTTCACTTAGAATCGTCGTAGCTAAATCCACTCATCATGCTGCTACTAGCCTTAAGACGTTGATTTCATGGCTGAGTGATATTCCATTGTACATAAGGTCCACAACTTCTTTATCCATTTTTCTCTTTCCTGGGATATTTAAGGTGTAACGAAGTGGAGGTTCTTGTCAACAGAGCAGCCCTAAACTTTGGGGTGCCTGTGTCTTGCTGATTTTTAGTTTTCCCAATTTATACGCCCATGAGTGGAAGTGCCCTATGCTCTCTAAGCTGAGTTTTTTAGATGTTTCAGGACACACCGTACACTTCTCCAGAGTGGCTGTTGGCAATTTACATTCTGCCCATCAGCGGAGCAAGGCTCCCGTTTCTCCATGGCCTGTCCTGCATTTCTGGTTTTGACACTTTATTCAGCATGGCCCTTTTGACCGATGGGAAGCGAGACTTCTTTGTAGCGCTGATTTGCCTTTCCAGGTTGCTTGGTTGGCCAAAAAGGGCGTATGCGTTTTTTCCTGAATATATTCAGGAAAAAACGCATACGCCCTTTTTGGCCAAGGGCATCATTGTCGAGGTTTTGCCGCTTTTCCTGTGCTTTAAAGGCGATTTGAATCTCCCTCCTGAAATCTGTTTCCTGCAATTCTGCCTTGCTTTCAAATCCTCTTCGTTGCCTTCCCTCAATATATTTGTGGACGAGAGTGATCATTTATAAGACTGCAGGTTTGTGAATTGCAGTGCCCCTGAGCTCCATTTTTCAACTCGCTTTCTTGGGAGCAGGCCGCAAAAGCGCAGGATTGCTTCAGGCCCTATTCTGGTCCCGGGCGGCAGGCTGAGCCTGTGGTTAATTCTTCTTCCTGATGGGAAAATAGAGTGACCTGTGCCTGTCCCAACACCTAGAGATAGTCTCTCATTGGTTCCCCCTCTTCCCGTTCATCCTCAGGACAAATTGCAACCTGTACGGAACAGGAGGTTAAAGGTGCTGATTCTTCAAAGTGGGAGATTGCTAGTAAAGCGGCTGGAATGGCGAACCCGAGCACATGGAGATGAGAAATGAGGTGCGTTTTAGAAACCTTTCCCGATCACACGGTATACCATCTTCTGGGTTTCTCATGCATGTTTTCGATGTAGGAAGATGCCCTTGAACCTGGAGATTTGGGACCCATGGGATGGGTACCACGCAGTATTACTTTAAAGGGTCTGCGTTTGCTCACCCAACCTCACCAAACCTCTCAGCCCCAAGAGTGTCCACCCTTATGTCGCAATCAGCTGTGGGTCTAGATATGGTCAATCCAGGTGGCATCACAGCCCCTGAACGAATTTTGTAAGAATTTCCCTCTCTTTCACTGTCTTTGTTTCACGGGTGTTTAAAAGTAATTGATTTTTATCATGGGGTTTAGCTGCTTTTCACTGCTGTGTTTATGCCGCTTTACAACCACTTGACTCACTTACACAGAGATATCAATACATAGGTTTTAAGATTCTTACTAGTCAGATATATTCTTGGGCGGTGAATAGGGGGTGTTGAGTCCAATTCACTGAACTAGGAGTAGGTCTTGTCTATTACCTATTGGGTTTATGGAACGGTATCTGAGCTAATTTGAAACCCTTGTTTTATGCATCATCCCACCTCACCTTTCCCGTTAAGCAGCCATAGTGTGTTTTCTAAACGTGTGACTCTGTTCTGTTTTGTAAATCAGTTCAAGGGTAGCGGTTTTTACATTCCCTCTATAAGTGATATCTTATGATAAGTGTCTTTTTCTGTGTGACTTATTTCACTTAGAATCATCGTAGCTAAATCCACTCATCATGCTGCTACTAGCCTTAAGACGTTGATTTCATGGCTGAGTTATATTCCATTGTACATAAGGTCCACAACTTCTTTATCCATTTTTCTCTTTCCTGGGATATTTAAGGTGTAACGAAGTGGAGGTTCTTGTCAACAGAGCAGCCCTAAACTATGGGGTGCCTGTGTCTTGCTGATTTTTAGTTTTCCCAATTTATACGCCCATGAGTGGAAGTGCCCTATGCTCTCTAAGCTGAGTTTTTTAGATGTTTCAGGACACACCGTACACTTCTCCAGAGTGGCTGTTGGCAATTTACATCCTGCCCATCAGCGTAGCAAGGCTCCCGTTTCTCCATGGCCTGTCCTGCATTTCTGGTTTTGACACTTTATTCAGCATGGCCCTTTTGACCGATGGGAAGCGAGACTTCTTTGTAGCGCTGATTTGCCTTTCCAGGTTGCTTGGTTGGCCAAAAAGGGCGTATGCGTTTTTTCCTGAATATATTCAGGAAAAAACGCATACGCTCTTTTTGGCCAAGGGCATCATTGTCGAGGTTTTGCCGCTTTTCCTGTGCTTTAAAGGCGATTCGAATCTCCCTCCTGAAATCTGTTTCCTGCAATTCTGCCTTGCTTTCAAATCCTCTTCGTTGCCTTCCCTCAATATATTTCTGGACGAGAGTGATCATTTATAAGTCTCCAGGTTTGTGAATTGCAGTGCCCCTGAGCTCCATTTTTCAACTCGCTTTCTTGGGAGCTGGCCGCAAAAGCGCAGGATTGCTTCAGGCCCTATTCTGGTCCCGGGCGGCAGGCTGAGCCTGTGGTTAATTCTTCTTCCTAATGGGAAAATAGAGTGACCTGTGCCTGTCCCAACACCTAGAGCTAGTCTCTCATTGGTTCCCCCTCTTCCCGTCATCCTCAGGACAAATTGCAACCTGTACGGAACAGGAGGTTAAAGGTGCTGATTCTTCAAAGTGGGAGATTGCTAGTAAAGCGGCTGGAATGGCGAACCCGAGCACAAGGAGATGAGAAATGAGGTGCGTTTTAGAAACCTTTCCCGATCACACGGTGTACCATCTTCTGGGTTTCTCATGCATGTTTTCGATGTAGGAAGATGCCCTTGAACCTGGAGATTTGGGACCCATGGGATGGGTACCACGCAGTATTACTTTAAAGGGTCTGCGTTTGCTCACCCAACCTCACCAAACCTCTCAGCCCGAAGAGTGTCCACCCTTATGTCTCAATCAGCTGTGGGTCTAGATATGGTCAATCCAGGTGGCATCACAGCCCCTGAGCGAATTTTGTAAGAATTTCCCTCTCTTTCACTGTCTTTGTTTCACGGGTGTTTAAAAGTAATTGATTTTTATCATGGGGTTTAGCTGCTTTTCACTGCTGTGTTTATGCCGCTTTACACCCACTTGACTCACTTACAGAGAGATATCAATACATAGGTTTTAAGATTCTTACTAGTCAGATATATTCTTGGGCGGTGAATAGGGGGTGTTGAGTCCAATTCACTGAACTAGGAGTAGGTCTTGTCTATTACCTATTGGGTTTATGGAACGGTATCTGAGCTAATTTGAAACCCTTGTTTTATGCATCATCCCACCTAACCTTTCCCGTTAAGCAGCCATAGTGTGTTTTCTAAACGTGTGACTCTGTTCTGTTTTGTAATTCAGTTCAAGGGTAGCGGTTTTTACACTCCCACTATAAGTTATATCTTATGATACGTGTCTTTTTCTGTGTGACTTATTTCACTTAGAATCGTCGTACCTAAATCCACTCATCATGCTGCTACTAGCCTTATGACGTTGATTTCATGGCTGAGTGATATTCCATTGTACATAAGGACCACAACTTCTTTATGCATTTTTCTCTTTCCTGGGATATTTAAGGTGTAACGAAGTGGAGGTTTTTGTCAACAGAGCAGCCCTAAACTTTGGGGTGCCTGTGTCTTGCTGATTTTTATTTTTCCCAATTTATACGCCCATGAGTGGAAGTGCCCTATGCTCTCTAAGCTGAGTTTTTTAGATGTTTCAGGACACACCGTACACTTCTCCAGAGTGGCTGTTGGCAATTTACATCCTGCCCATCAGCGTAGCAAGGCTCCCGTTTCTCCATGGCCTGTCCTGCATTTCTGGTTTTGACACTTTATTCAGCATGGGCCTTTTGACCGATGGGAAGCGAGACTTCTTTGTAGCGCTGATTTGCCTTTCCAGGTTGCTTGGTTGGCCAAAAAGGGCGTATGCGTTTTTTCCTGAATATATTCAGGAAAAAACGCATACGCTCTTTTTGGCCAAGGGCATCATTGTCGAGGTTTTGCCGCTTTTCCTGTGCTTTAAAGGCGATTCGAATCTCCCTCCTGAAATCTGTTTCCTGCAATTCTGACTTGCTTTCGAATCCTCTTCGTTGCCTTCCCTCAATATATTTGTGGACGAGAGTGATCATTTATAAGTCTGCAGGTTTGTGAATTGCAGTGCCCCTGAGTTCCATTTTTCAACTCGCTTTCTTGGGAGCTGGCCGCAAAAGCGCAGGATTGCTTCAGGCCCTATTCTGGTCCCGGGCGGCAGGCTGAGCCTGTGGTTAATTCTTCTTCCTGATGGAAAAATAGAGTGACCTGTGCCTGTCCCAACACCTAGAGCTAGTCTCTCAGTGGTTCCCCTTCTTCCCGTTCATCCTCAGGACAAATTGCAACCTGTACGGAACAGGAGGTTAAAGGTGCTGATTCTTCAAAGTGGGAGATTGCTAGTAAAGCGGCTGGAATGGCGAACCCGAGCACAAGGAGATGAGAAATGAGGTGCGTTTTAGAAACCTTTCCCGATCACACGGTGTACCATCTTCTGGGTTTCTCATGCATGTTTTCGATGTAGGAAGATGCCCTTGAACCTGGAGATTTGGGACCCATGGGATGGGTACCACGCAGTATTACCTTAAAGGGTCTGCGTTTGCTCACCCAACCTCACCAAACCTCTCAGCCCCAAGAGTGTCCACCCTTATGTCGCAATCAGCTGTGGGTCTAGATATGGTGAATCCAGGTGGTATCACAGCCCCTGAACGAATTTTGTAAGAATTTCCCTCTCTTTCACTGTCTTTGTTTCACGGGTGTTTAAAAGTAATTGATTTTTATCATGGGGTTTAGCTGCTTTTCACTGCTGTGTTTATGCCACTTTACACCCACTTGACTCACTTACAGAGAGATATCAATACATAGGTTTTAAGATTCTTACTAGTCAGATATATTCTTGGGCGGTGAATAGGGGGTGTTGAGTCCAATTCACTGAACTAGGAGTAGGTCTTGTCTATTACCTATTGGGTTTATGGAACGGTATCTGAGCTACTTTGAAACCCTTGTTTTATGCATCATCCCACCTCACCTTTCCCGTTAAGCAGCCATAGTGTGTTTTCTAAACGTGTGACTCTGTTCTGTTTTGTAAATCAGTTCAAGGGTAGCCGTTTTTACATTCCCTCTATAAGTGATATCTTATGATAAGTGTCTTTTTCTGTCTGACTTATTTCACTTAGAATCGTCGTAGCTAAATCCACTCATCATGCTGCTACTAGCCTTAAGACGTTGATTTCATGGCTGAGTGATATTCCATTGTACATAAGGTCCACAACTTCTTTATCCATTTTTCTCTTTCCTGGGATATTTAAGGTGTAACGAAGTGGAGGTTCTTGTCAACAGAGCAGCCCTAAACTTTGGGGTGCCTGTGTCTTGCTGATTTTTAGTTTTCCCAATTTATACGCCCATGAGTGGAAGTGCCCTATGCTCTCTAAGCTGAGTTTTTTAGATGTTTCAGGACACACCGTACACTTCTCCAGAGTGGCTGTTGGCAATTTACATTCTGCCCATCAGCGTAGCAAGGCTCCCGTTTCTCCATGGCCTGTCCTGCATTTCTGGTTTTGACACTTTATTCAGCATGGCCCTTTTGACCGATGGGAAGCGAGACTTCTTTGTAGCGCTGATTTGCCTTTCCAGGTTGCTTGGTTGGCCAAAAAGGGCGTATGCGTTTTTTCCTGAATATATTCAGGAAAAAACGCATACGCCCTTTTTGGCCAAGGGCATCATTGTCGAGGTTTTGCCGCTTTTCCTGTGCTTTAAAGGCGATTTGAATCTCCCTCCTGAAATCTGTTTCCTGCAATTCTGCCTTGCTTTCAAATCCTCTTCGTTGCCTTCCCTCAATATATTTGTGGACGAGAGTGATCATTTATAAGACTGCAGGTTTGTGAATTGCAGTGCCCCTGAGCTCCATTTTTCAACTCGCTTTCTTGGGAGCTGGCCGCAAAAGCGCAGGATTGCTTCAGGCCCTATTCTGGTCCCGGGCGGCAGGCTGAGCCTGTGGTTAATTCTTCTTCCTAATGGGAAAATAGAGTGACCTGTGCCTGTCCCAACACCTAGAGCTAGTCTCTCATTGGTTCCCCCTCTTCCCGTCATCCTCAGGACAAATTGCAACCTGTACGGAACAGGAGGTTAAAGGTGCTGATTCTTCAAAGTGGGAGATTGCTAGTAAAGCGGCTGGAATGGCGAACCCGAGCACAAGGAGATGAGAAATGAGGTGCGTTTTAGAAACCTTTCCCGATCACACGGTGTACCATCTTCTGGGTTTCTCATGCATGTTTTCGATGTAGGAAGATGCCCTTGAACCTGGAGATTTGGGACCCATGGGATGGGTACCACGCAGTATTACTTTAAAGGGTCTGCGTTTGCTCACCCAACCTCACCAAACCTCTCAGCCCGAAGAGTGTCCACCCTTATGTCTCAATCAGCTGTGGGTCTAGATATGGTCAATCCAGGTGGCATCACAGCCCCTGAGCGAATTTTGTAAGAATTTCCCTCTCTTTCACTGTCTTTGTTTCACGGGTGTTTAAAAGTAATTG
Source organism: Balaenoptera physalus (assembly GCF_965194825.1). Lineage (NCBI taxonomy): Eukaryota > Metazoa > Chordata > Mammalia > Artiodactyla > Balaenopteridae > Balaenoptera > Balaenoptera physalus. The sequence goes on along the minus strand of NW_028125980.1, from coordinate 179,902 downwards.
ATTTTTATCATGGGGTTTAGCTGCTTTTCACTGCTGTGTTTATGCCGCTTTACACCCACTTGACTCACTTACAGAGAGATATCAATACATAGGTTTTAAGATTCTTACTAGTCAGATATATTCTTGGGCGGTGAATAGGGGGTGTTGAGTCCAATTCACTGAACTAGGAGTAGGTCTTGTCTATTACCTATTGGGTTTATGGAACGGTATCTGAGCTAATTTGAAACCCTTGTTTTATGCATCATCCCACCTAACCTTTCCCGTTAAGCAGCCATAGTGTGTTTTCTAAACGTGTGACTCTGTTCTGTTTTGTAATTCAGTTCAAGGGTAGCGGTTTTTACACTCCCACTATAAGTTATATCTTATGATACGTGTCTTTTTCTGTGTGACTTATTTCACTTAGAATCGTCGTACCTAAATCCACTCATCATGCTGCTACTAGCCTTATGACGTTGATTTCATGGCTGAGTGATATTCCATTGTACATAAGGACCACAACTTCTTTATGCATTTTTCTCTTTCCTGGGATATTTAAGGTGTAACGAAGTGGAGGTTTTTGTCAACAGAGCAGCCCTAAACTTTGGGGTGCCTGTGTCTTGCTGATTTTTATTTTTCCCAATTTATACGCCCATGAGTGGAAGTGCCCTATGCTCTCTAAGCTGAGTTTTTTAGATGTTTCAGGACACACCGTACACTTCTCCAGAGTGGCTGTTGGCAATTTACATCCTGCCCATCAGCGTAGCAAGGCTCCCGTTTCTCCATGGCCTGTCCTGCATTTCTGGTTTTGACACTTTATTCAGCATGGGCCTTTTGACCGATGGGAAGCGAGACTTCTTTGTAGCGCTGATTTGCCTTTCCAGGTTGCTTGGTTGGCCAAAAAGGGCGTATGCGTTTTTTCCTGAATATATTCAGGAAAAAACGCATACGCTCTTTTTGGCCAAGGGCATCATTGTCGAGGTTTTGCCGCTTTTCCTGTGCTTTAAAGGCGATTCGAATCTCCCTCCTGAAATCTGTTTCCTGCAATTCTGACTTGCTTTCGAATCCTCTTCGTTGCCTTCCCTCAATATATTTGTGGACGAGAGTGATCATTTATAAGTCTGCAGGTTTGTGAATTGCAGTGCCCCTGAGTTCCATTTTTCAACTCGCTTTCTTGGGAGCTGGCCGCAAAAGCGCAGGATTGCTTCAGGCCCTATTCTGGTCCCGGGCGGCAGGCTGAGCCTGTGGTTAATTCTTCTTCCTGATGGAAAAATAGAGTGACCTGTGCCTGTCCCAACACCTAGAGCTAGTCTCTCAGTGGTTCCCCTTCTTCCCGTTCATCCTCAGGACAAATTGCAACCTGTACGGAACAGGAGGTTAAAGGTGCTGATTCTTCAAAGTGGGAGATTGCTAGTAAAGCGGCTGGAATGGCGAACCCGAGCACAAGGAGATGAGAAATGAGGTGCGTTTTAGAAACCTTTCCCGATCACACGGTGTACCATCTTCTGGGTTTCTCATGCATGTTTTCGATGTAGGAAGATGCCCTTGAACCTGGAGATTTGGGACCCATGGGATGGGTACCACGCAGTATTACCTTAAAGGGTCTGCGTTTGCTCACCCAACCTCACCAAACCTCTCAGCCCCAAGAGTGTCCACCCTTATGTCGCAATCAGCTGTGGGTCTAGATATGGTGAATCCAGGTGGTATCACAGCCCCTGAACGAATTTTGTAAGAATTTCCCTCTCTTTCACTGTCTTTGTTTCACGGGTGTTTAAAAGTAATTGATTTTTATCATGGGGTTTAGCTGCTTTTCACTGCTGTGTTTATGCCACTTTACACCCACTTGACTCACTTACAGAGAGATATCAATACATAGGTTTTAAGATTCTTACTAGTCAGATATATTCTTGGGCGGTGAATAGGGGGTGTTGAGTCCAATTCACTGAACTAGGAGTAGGTCTTGTCTATTACCTATTGGGTTTATGGAACGGTATCTGAGCTACTTTGAAACCCTTGTTTTATGCATCATCCCACCTCACCTTTCCCGTTAAGCAGCCATAGTGTGTTTTCTAAACGTGTGACTCTGTTCTGTTTTGTAAATCAGTTCAAGGGTAGCCGTTTTTACATTCCCTCTATAAGTGATATCTTATGATAAGTGTCTTTTTCTGTCTGACTTATTTCACTTAGAATCGTCGTAGCTAAATCCACTCATCATGCTGCTACTAGCCTTAAGACGTTGATTTCATGGCTGAGTGATATTCCATTGTACATAAGGTCCACAACTTCTTTATCCATTTTTCTCTTTCCTGGGATATTTAAGGTGTAACGAAGTGGAGGTTCTTGTCAACAGAGCAGCCCTAAACTTTGGGGTGCCTGTGTCTTGCTGATTTTTAGTTTTCCCAATTTATACGCCCATGAGTGGAAGTGCCCTATGCTCTCTAAGCTGAGTTTTTTAGATGTTTCAGGACACACCGTACACTTCTCCAGAGTGGCTGTTGGCAATTTACATTCTGCCCATCAGCGTAGCAAGGCTCCCGTTTCTCCATGGCCTGTCCTGCATTTCTGGTTTTGACACTTTATTCAGCATGGCCCTTTTGACCGATGGGAAGCGAGACTTCTTTGTAGCGCTGATTTGCCTTTCCAGGTTGCTTGGTTGGCCAAAAAGGGCGTATGCGTTTTTTCCTGAATATATTCAGGAAAAAACGCATACGCCCTTTTTGGCCAAGGGCATCATTGTCGAGGTTTTGCCGCTTTTCCTGTGCTTTAAAGGCGATTTGAATCTCCCTCCTGAAATCTGTTTCCTGCAATTCTGCCTTGCTTTCAAATCCTCTTCGTTGCCTTCCCTCAATATATTTGTGGACGAGAGTGATCATTTATAAGACTGCAGGTTTGTGAATTGCAGTGCCCCTGAGCTCCATTTTTCAACTCGCTTTCTTGGGAGCAGGCCGCAAAAGCGCAGGATTGCTTCAGGCCCTATTCTGGTCCCGGGCGGCAGGCTGAGCCTGTGGTTAATTCTTCTTCCTGATGGGAAAATAGAGTGACCTGTGCCTGTCCCAACACCTAGAGATAGTCTCTCATTGGTTCCCCCTCTTCCCGTTCATCCTCAGGACAAATTGCAACCTGTACGGAACAGGAGGTTAAAGGTGCTGATTCTTCAAAGTGGGAGATTGCTAGTAAAGCGGCTGGAATGGCGAACCCGAGCACATGGAGATGAGAAATGAGGTGCGTTTTAGAAACCTTTCCCGATCACACGGTATACCATCTTCTGGGTTTCTCATGCATGTTTTCGATGTAGGAAGATGCCCTTGAACCTGGAGATTTGGGACCCATGGGATGGGTACCACGCAGTATTACTTTAAAGGGTCTGCGTTTGCTCACCCAACCTCACCAAACCTCTCAGCCCCAAGAGTGTCCACCCTTATGTCGCAATCAGCTGTGGGTCTAGATATGGTCAATCCAGGTGGCATCACAGCCCCTGAACGAATTTTGTAAGAATTTCCCTCTCTTTCACTGTCTTTGTTTCACGGGTGTTTAAAAGTAATTGATTTTTATCATGGGGTTTAGCTGCTTTTCACTGCTGTGTTTATGCCGCTTTACAACCACTTGACTCACTTACACAGAGATATCAATACATAGGTTTTAAGATTCTTACTAGTCAGATATATTCTTGGGCGGTGAATAGGGGGTGTTGAGTCCAATTCACTGAACTAGGAGTAGGTCTTGTCTATTACCTATTGGGTTTATGGAACGGTATCTGAGCTAATTTGAAACCCTTGTTTTATGCATCATCCCACCTCACCTTTCCCGTTAAGCAGCCATAGTGTGTTTTCTAAACGTGTGACTCTGTTCTGTTTTGTAAATCAGTTCAAGGGTAGCGGTTTTTACATTCCCTCTATAAGTGATATCTTATGATAAGTGTCTTTTTCTGTGTGACTTATTTCACTTAGAATCATCGTAGCTAAATCCACTCATCATGCTGCTACTAGCCTTAAGACGTTGATTTCATGGCTGAGTTATATTCCATTGTACATAAGGTCCACAACTTCTTTATCCATTTTTCTCTTTCCTGGGATATTTAAGGTGTAACGAAGTGGAGGTTCTTGTCAACAGAGCAGCCCTAAACTATGGGGTGCCTGTGTCTTGCTGATTTTTAGTTTTCCCAATTTATACGCCCATGAGTGGAAGTGCCCTATGCTCTCTAAGCTGAGTTTTTTAGATGTTTCAGGACACACCGTACACTTCTCCAGAGTGGCTGTTGGCAATTTACATCCTGCCCATCAGCGTAGCAAGGCTCCCGTTTCTCCATGGCCTGTCCTGCATTTCTGGTTTTGACACTTTATTCAGCATGGCCCTTTTGACCGATGGGAAGCGAGACTTCTTTGTAGCGCTGATTTGCCTTTCCAGGTTGCTTGGTTGGCCAAAAAGGGCGTATGCTTTTTTTCCTGAATATATTCAGGAAAAAACGCATACGCTCTTTTTGGCCAAGGGCATCATTGTCGAGGTTTTGCCGCTTTTCCTGTGCTTTAAAGGCGATTCGAATCTCCCTCCTGAAATCTGTTTCCTGCAATTCTGCCTTGCTTTCAAATCCTCTTCGTTGCCTTCCCTCAATATATTTCTGGACGAGAGTGATCATTTATAAGTCTCCAGGTTTGTGAATTGCAGTGCCCCTGAGCTCCATTTTTCAACTCGCTTTCTTGGGAGCTGGCCGCAAAAGCGCAGGATTGCTTCAGGCCCTATTCTGGTCCCGGGCGGCAGGCTGAGCCTGTGGTTAATTCTTCTTCCTAATGGGAAAATAGAGTGACCTGTGCCTGTCCCAACACCTAGAGCTAGTCTCTCATTGGTTCCCCCTCTTCCCGTCATCCTCAGGACAAATTGCAACCTGTACGGAACAGGAGGTTAAAGGTGCTGATTCTCCAAGGAGGGAGATTGCTAGTAAAGAGGCTGGATTGGCGAACCCGAGCACAAGGAGATGAGAAATGAGGTGCGTTTTAGAAACCTTTCCCGATCACACGGTGTACCATCTTCTGGGTTTCTCATGCATGTTTTCGATGTAGGAAGATGCCCTTGAACCTGGAGATTTGGGACCCATGGGATGGGTACCAGGCAGTATTACCTTAAAGGGTCTGCGTTTGCTCACCCAACCTCACCAAACCTCTCAGCCCCAAGAGTGTCCACCCTTATGTCTCAATCAGCTGTGGGTCTAGATATGGTCAATCCAGGTGGCATCACAGGCCCTGAACGAATTTTGTAAGAATTTCTCTCTCTTTCACTGTCTTTGTTTCACGGGTGTTTAAAAGTAATTGATTTTTATCATGGGGTTTAGCTGCTTTTCACTGCTGTGTTTATGCCGCTTTACACCCACTTGACTCACTTACAGAGAGATATCAATACATAGGTTTTAAGATTCTTACTAGTCAGATATATTCTTGGGCGGTGAATAGGGGGTGTTGAGTCCAATTCACTGAACTAGGAGTAGGTCTTGTCTATTACCTATTGGGTTTATGGAACGGTATCTGAGCTACTTTGAAACCCTTGTTTTATGCATCATCCCACCTCACCTTTCCCGTTAAGCAGCCATAGTGTGTTTTCTAAACGTGTGACTCTGTTCTGTTTTGTAAATCAGTTCAAGGGTAGCCGTTTTTACATTCCCTCTATAAGTGATATCTTATGATAAGTGTCTTTTTCTGTCTGACTTATTTCACTTAGAATCGTCGTAGCTAAATCCACTCATCATGCTGCTACTAGCCTTAAGACGTTGATTTCATGGCTGAGTGATATTCCATTGTACATAAGGTCCACAACTTCTTTATCCATTTTTCTCTTTCCTGGGATATTTAAGGTGTAACGAAGTGGAGGTTCTTGTCAACAGAGCAGCCCTAAACTTTGGGGTGCCTGTGTCTTGCTGATTTTTAGTTTTCCCAATTTATACGCCCATGAGTGGAAGTGCCCTATGCTCTCTAAGCTGAGTTTTTTAGATGTTTCAGGACACACCGTACACTTCTCCAGAGTGGCTGTTGGCAATTTACATTCTGCCCATCAGCGTAGCAAGGCTCCCGTTTCTCCATGGCCTGTCCTGCATTTCTGGTTTTGACACTTTATTCAGCATGGCCCTTTTGACCGATGGGAAGCGAGACTTCTTTGTAGCGCTGATTTGCCTTTCCAGGTTGCTTGGTTGGCCAAAAAGGGCGTATGCGTTTTTTCCTGAATATATTCAGGAAAAAACGCATACGCCCTTTTTGGCCAAGGGCATCATTGTCGAGGTTTTGCCGCTTTTCCTGTGCTTTAAAGGCGATTTGAATCTCCCTCCTGAAATCTGTTTCCTGCAATTCTGCCTTGCTTTCAAATCCTCTTCGTTGCCTTCCCTCAATATATTTGTGGACGAGAGTGATCATTTATAAGACTGCAGGTTTGTGAATTGCAGTGCCCCTGAGCTCCATTTTTCAACTCGCTTTCTTGGGAGCTGGCCGCAAAAGCGCAGGATTGCTTCAGGCCCTATTCTGGTCCCGGGCGGCAGGCTGAGCCTGTGGTTAATTCTTCTTCCTAATGGGAAAATAGAGTGACCTGTGCCTGTCCCAACACCTAGAGCTAGTCTCTCATTGGTTCCCCCTCTTCCCGTCATCCTCAGGACAAATTGCAACCTGTACGGAACAGGAGGTTAAAGGTGCTGATTCTTCAAAGTGGGAGATTGCTAGTAAAGCGGCTGGAATGGCGAACCCGAGCACAAGGAGATGAGAAATGAGGTGCGTTTTAGAAACCTTTCCCGATCACACGGTGTACCATCTTCTGGGTTTCTCATGCATGTTTTCGATGTAGGAAGATGCCCTTGAACCTGGAGATTTGGGACCCATGGGATGGGTACCACGCAGTATTACTTTAAAGGGTCTGCGTTTGCTCACCCAACCTCACCAAACCTCTCAGCCCGAAGAGTGTCCACCCTTATGTCTCAATCAGCTGTGGGTCTAGATATGGTCAATCCAGGTGGCATCACAGCCCCTGAGCGAATTTTGTAAGAATTTCCCTCTCTTTCACTGTCTTTGTTTCACGGGTGTTTAAAAGTAATTGATTTTTATCATGGGGTTTAGCTGCTTTTCACTGCTGTGTTTATGCCGCTTTACACCCACTTGACTCACTTACAGAGAGATATCAATACATAGGTTTTAAGATTCTTACTAGTCAGATATATTCTTGGGCGGTGAATAGGGGGTGTTGAGTCCAATTCACTGAACTAGGAGTAGGTCTTGTCTATTACCTATTGGGTTTATGGAACGGTATCTGAGCTAATTTGAAACCCTTGTTTTATGCATCATCCCACCTAACCTTTCCCGTTAAGCAGCCATAGTGTGTTTTCTAAACGTGTGACTCTGTTCTGTTTTGTAATTCAGTTCAAGGGTAGCGGTTTTTACACTCCCACTATAAGTTATATCTTATGATACGTGTCTTTTTCTGTGTGACTTATTTCACTTAGAATCGTCGTACCTAAATCCACTCATCATGCTGCTACTAGCCTTATGACGTTGATTTCATGGCTGAGTGATATTCCATTGTACATAAGGACCACAACTTCTTTATGCATTTTTCTCTTTCCTGGGATATTTAAGGTGTAACGAAGTGGAGGTTTTTGTCAACAGAGCAGCCCTAAACTTTGGGGTGCCTGTGTCTTGCTGATTTTTATTTTTCCCAATTTATACGCCCATGAGTGGAAGTGCCCTATGCTCTCTAAGCTGAGTTTTTTAGATGTTTCAGGACACACCGTACACTTCTCCAGAGTGGCTGTTGGCAATTTACATCCTGCCCATCAGCGTAGCAAGGCTCCCGTTTCTCCATGGCCTGTCCTGCATTTCTGGTTTTGACACTTTATTCAGCATGGGCCTTTTGACCGATGGGAAGCGAGACTTCTTTGTAGCGCTGATTTGCCTTTCCAGGTTGCTTGGTTGGCCAAAAAGGGCGTATGCGTTTTTTCCTGAATATATTCAGGAAAAAACGCATACGCTCTTTTTGGCCAAGGGCATCATTGTCGAGGTTTTGCCGCTTTTCCTGTGCTTTAAAGGCGATTCGAATCTCCCTCCTGAAATCTGTTTCCTGCAATTCTGACTTGCTTTCGAATCCTCTTCGTTGCCTTCCCTCAATATATTTGTGGACGAGAGTGATCATTTATAAGTCTGCAGGTTTGTGAATTGCAGTGCCCCTGAGTTCCATTTTTCAACTCGCTTTCTTGGGAGCTGGCCGCAAAAGCGCAGGATTGCTTCAGGCCCTATTCTGGTCCCGGGCGGCAGGCTGAGCCTGTGGTTAATTCTTCTTCCTGATGGAAAAATAGAGTGACCTGTGCCTGTCCCAACACCTAGAGCTAGTCTCTCAGTGGTTCCCCTTCTTCCCGTTCATCCTCAGGACAAATTGCAACCTGTACGGAACAGGAGGTTAAAGGTGCTGATTCTTCAAAGTGGGAGATTGCTAGTAAAGCGGCTGGAATGGCGAACCCGAGCACAAGGAGATGAGAAATGAGGTGCGTTTTAGAAACCTTTCCCGATCACACGGTGTACCATCTTCTGGGTTTCTCATGCATGTTTTCGATGTAGGAAGATGCCCTTGAACCTGGAGATTTGGGACCCATGGGATGGGTACCACGCAGTATTACCTTAAAGGGTCTGCGTTTGCTCACCCAACCTCACCAAACCTCTCAGCCCCAAGAGTGTCCACCCTTATGTCGCAATCAGCTGTGGGTCTAGATATGGTGAATCCAGGTGGTATCACAGCCCCTGAACGAATTTTGTAAGAATTTCCCTCTCTTTCACTGTCTTTGTTTCACGGGTGTTTAAAAGTAATTGATTTTTATCATGGGGTTTAGCTGCTTTTCACTGCTGTGTTTATGCCACTTTACACCCACTTGACTCACTTACAGAGAGATATCAATACATAGGTTTTAAGATTCTTACTAGTCAGATATATTCTTGGGCGGTGAATAGGGGGTGTTGAGTCCAATTCACTGAACTAGGAGTAGGTCTTGTCTATTACCTATTGGGTTTATGGAACGGTATCTGAGCTACTTTGAAACCCTTGTTTTATGCATCATCCCACCTCACCTTTCCCGTTAAGCAGCCATAGTGTGTTTTCTAAACGTGTGACTCTGTTCTGTTTTGTAAATCAGTTCAAGGGTAGCCGTTTTTACATTCCCTCTATAAGTGATATCTTATGATAAGTGTCTTTTTCTGTCTGACTTATTTCACTTAGAATCGTCGTAGCTAAATCCACTCATCATGCTGCTACTAGCCTTAAGACGTTGATTTCATGGCTGAGTGATATTCCATTGTACATAAGGTCCACAACTTCTTTATCCATTTTTCTCTTTCCTGGGATATTTAAGGTGTAACGAAGTGGAGGTTCTTGTCAACAGAGCAGCCCTAAACTTTGGGGTGCCTGTGTCTTGCTGATTTTTAGTTTTCCCAATTTATACGCCCATGAGTGGAAGTGCCCTATGCTCTCTAAGCTGAGTTTTTTAGATGTTTCAGGACACACCGTACACTTCTCCAGAGTGGCTGTTGGCAATTTACATTCTGCCCATCAGCGTAGCAAGGCTCCCGTTTCTCCATGGCCTGTCCTGCATTTCTGGTTTTGACACTTTATTCAGCATGGCCCTTTTGACCGATGGGAAGCGAGACTTCTTTGTAGCGCTGATTTGCCTTTCCAGGTTGCTTGGTTGGCCAAAAAGGGCGTATGCGTTTTTTCCTGAATATATTCAGGAAAAAACGCATACGCCCTTTTTGGCCAAGGGCATCATTGTCGAGGTTTTGCCGCTTTTCCTGTGCTTTAAAGGCGATTTGAATCTCCCTCCTGAAATCTGTTTCCTGCAATTCTGCCTTGCTTTCAAATCCTCTTCGTTGCCTTCCCTCAATATATTTGTGGACGAGAGTGATCATTTATAAGACTGCAGGTTTGTGAATTGCAGTGCCCCTGAGCTCCATTTTTCAACTCGCTTTCTTGGGAGCAGGCCGCAAAAGCGCAGGATTGCTTCAGGCCCTATTCTGGTCCCGGGCGGCAGGCTGAGCCTGTGGTTAATTCTTCTTCCTGATGGGAAAATAGAGTGACCTGTGCCTGTCCCAACACCTAGAGATAGTCTCTCATTGGTTCCCCCTCTTCCCGTTCATCCTCAGGACAAATTGCAACCTGTACGGAACAGGAGGTTAAAGGTGCTGATTCTTCAAAGTGGGAGATTGCTAGTAAAGCGGCTGGAATGGCGAACCCGAGCACATGGAGATGAGAAATGAGGTGCGTTTTAGAAACCTTTCCCGATCACACGGTATACCATCTTCTGGGTTTCTCATGCATGTTTTCGATGTAGGAAGATGCCCTTGAACCTGGAGATTTGGGACCCATGGGATGGGTACCACGCAGTATTACTTTAAAGGGTCTGCGTTTGCTCACCCAACCTCACCAAACCTCTCAGCCCCAAGAGTGTCCACCCTTATGTCGCAATCAGCTGTGGGTCTAGATATGGTCAATCCAGGTGGCATCACAGCCCCTGAACGAATTTTGTAAGAATTTCCCTCTCTTTCACTGTCTTTGTTTCACGGGTGTTTAAAAGTAATTGATTTTTATCATGGGGTTTAGCTGCTTTTCACTGCTGTGTTTATGCCGCTTTACAACCACTTGACTCACTTACACAGAGATATCAATACATAGGTTTTAAGATTCTTACTAGTCAGATATATTCTTGGGCGGTGAATAGGGGGTGTTGAGTCCAATTCACTGAACTAGGAGTAGGTCTTGTCTATTACCTATTGGGTTTATGGAACGGTATCTGAGCTAATTTGAAACCCTTGTTTTATGCATCATCCCACCTCACCTTTCCCGTTAAGCAGCCATAGTGTGTTTTCTAAACGTGTGACTCTGTTCTGTTTTGTAAATCAGTTCAAGGGTAGCGGTTTTTACATTCCCTCTATAAGTGATATCTTATGATAAGTGTCTTTTTCTGTGTGACTTATTTCACTTAGAATCATCGTAGCTAAATCCACTCATCATGCTGCTACTAGCCTTAAGACGTTGATTTCATGGCTGAGTTATATTCCATTGTACATAAGGTCCACAACTTCTTTATCCATTTTTCTCTTTCCTGGGATATTTAAGGTGTAACGAAGTGGAGGTTCTTGTCAACAGAGCAGCCCTAAACTATGGGGTGCCTGTGTCTTGCTGATTTTTAGTTTTCCCAATTTATACGCCCATGAGTGGAAGTGCCCTATGCTCTCTAAGCTGAGTTTTTTAGATGTTTCAGGACACACCGTACACTTCTCCAGAGTGGCTGTTGGCAATTTACATCCTGCCCATCAGCGTAGCAAGGCTCCCGTTTCTCCATGGCCTGTCCTGCATTTCTGGTTTTGACACTTTATTCAGCATGGCCCTTTTGACCGATGGGAAGCGAGACTTCTTTGTAGCGCTGATTTGCCTTTCCAGGTTGCTTGGTTGGCCAAAAAGGGCGTATGCGTTTTTTCCTGAATATATTCAGGAAAAAACGCATACGCTCTTTTTGGCCAAGGGCATCATTGTCGAGGTTTTGCCGCTTTTCCTGTGCTTTAAAGGCGATTCGAATCTCCCTCCTGAAATCTGTTTCCTGCAATTCTGCCTTGCTTTCAAATCCTCTTCGTTGCCTTCCCTCAATATATTTCTGGACGAGAGTGATCATTTATAAGTCTCCAGGTTTGTGAATTGCAGTGCCCCTGAGCTCCATTTTTCAACTCGCTTTCTTGGGAGCTGGCCGCAAAAGCGCAGGATTGCTTCAGGCCCTATTCTGGTCCCGGGCGGCAGGCTGAGCCTGTGGTTAATTCTTCTTCCTAATGGGAAAATAGAGTGACCTGTGCCTGTCCCAACACCTAGAGCTAGTCTCTCATTGGTTCCCCCTCTTCCCGTCATCCTCAGGACAAATTGCAACCTGTACGGAACAGGAGGTTAAAGGTGCTGATTCTCCAAGGAGGGAGATTGCTAGTAAAGAGGCTGGATTGGCGAACCCGAGCACAAGGAGATGAGAAATGAGGTGCGTTTTAGAAACCTTTCCCGATCACACGGTGTACCATCTTCTGGGTTTCTCATGCATGTTTTCGATGTAGGAAGATGCCCTTGAACCTGGAGATTTGGGACCCATGGGATGGGTACCAGGCAGTATTACTTTAAAGGGTCTGCGTTTGCTCACCCAACCTCACCAAACCTCTCAGCCCCAAGAGTGTCCACCCTTATGTCTCAATCAGCTGTGGGTCTAGATATGGTCAATCCAGGTGGCATCACAGGCCCTGAACGAATTTTGTAAGAATTTCTCTCTCTTTCACTGTCTTTGTTTCACGGGTGTTTAAAAGTAATTGATTTTTATCATGGGGTTTAGCTGCTTTTCACTGCTGTGTTTATGCCGCTTTACACCCACTTGACTCACTTACAGAGAGATATCAATACATAGGTTTTAAGATTCTTACTAGTCAGATATATTCTTGGGCGGTGAATAGGGGGTGTTGAGTCCAATTCACTGAACTAGGAGTAGGTCTTGTCTATTACCTATTGGGTTTATGGAACGGTATCTGAGCTACTTTGAAACCCTTGTTTTATGCATCATCCCACCTCACCTTTCCCGTTAAGCAGCCATAGTGTGTTTTCTAAACGTGTGACTCTGTTCTGTTTTGTAAATCAGTTCAAGGGTAGCCGTTTTTACATTCCCTCTATAAGTGATATCTTATGATAAGTGTCTTTTTCTGTCTGACTTATTTCACTTAGAATCGTCGTAGCTAAATCCACTCATCATGCTGCTACTAGCCTTAAGACGTTGATTTCATGGCTGAGTGATATTCCATTGTACATAAGGTCCACAACTTCTTTATCCATTTTTCTCTTTCCTGGGATATTTAAGGTGTAACGAAGTGGAGGTTCTTGTCAACAGAGCAGCCCTAAACTTTGGGGTGCCTGTGTCTTGCTGATTTTTAGTTTTCCCAATTTATACGCCCATGAGTGGAAGTGCCCTATGCTCTCTAAGCTGAGTTTTTTAGATGTTTCAGGACACACCGTACACTTCTCCAGAGTGGCTGTTGGCAATTTACATTCTGCCCATCAGCGTAGCAAGGCTCCCGTTTCTCCATGGCCTGTCCTGCATTTCTGGTTTTGACACTTTATTCAGCATGGCCCTTTTGACCGATGGGAAGCGAGACTTCTTTGTAGCGCTGATTTGCCTTTCCAGGTTGCTTGGTTGGCCAAAAAGGGCGTATGCGTTTTTTCCTGAATATATTCAGGAAAAAACGCATACGCCCTTTTTGGCCAAGGGCATCATTGTCGAGGTTTTGCCGCTTTTCCTGTGCTTTAAAGGCGATTTGAATCTCCCTCCTGAAATCTGTTTCCTGCAATTCTGCCTTGCTTTCAAATCCTCTTCGTTGCCTTCCCTCAATATATTTGTGGACGAGAGTGATCATTTATAAGACTGCAGGTTTGTGAATTGCAGTGCCCCTGAGCTCCATTTTTCAACTCGCTTTCTTGGGAGCTGGCCGCAAAAGCGCAGGATTGCTTCAGGCCCTATTCTGGTCCCGGGCGGCAGGCTGAGCCTGTGGTTAATTCTTCTTCCTAATGGGAAAATAGAGTGACCTGTGCCTGTCCCAACACCTAGAGCTAGTCTCTCATTGGTTCCCCCTCTTCCCGTCATCCTCAGGACAAATTGCAACCTGTACGGAACAGGAGGTTAAAGGTGCTGATTCTTCAAAGTGGGAGATTGCTAGTAAAGCGGCTGGAATGGCGAACCCGAGCACAAGGAGATGAGAAATGAGGTGCGTTTTAGAAACCTTTCCCGATCACACGGTGTACCATCTTCTGGGTTTCTCATGCATGTTTTCGATGTAGGAAGATGCCCTTGAACCTGGAGATTTGGGACCCATGGGATGGGTACCACGCAGTATTACTTTAAAGGGTCTGCGTTTGCTCACCCAACCTCACCAAACCTCTCAGCCCGAAGAGTGTCCACCCTTATGTCTCAATCAGCTGTGGGTCTAGATATGGTCAATCCAGGTGGCATCACAGCCCCTGAGCGAATTTTGTAAGAATTTCCCTCTCTTTCACTGTCTTTGTTTCACGGGTGTTTAAAAGTAATTGATTTTTATCATGGGGTTTAGCTGCTTTTCACTGCTGTGTTTATGCCGCTTTACACCCACTTGACTCACTTACAGAGAGATATCAATACATAGGTTTTAAGATTCTTACTAGTCAGATATATTCTTGGGCGGTGAATAGGGGGTGTTGAGTCCAATTCACTGAACTAGGAGTAGGTCTTGTCTATTACCTATTGGGTTTATGGAACGGTATCTGAGCTAATTTGAAACCCTTGTTTTATGCATCATCCCACCTAACCTTTCCCGTTAAGCAGCCATAGTGTGTTTTCTAAACGTGTGACTCTGTTCTGTTTTGTAATTCAGTTCAAGGGTAGCGGTTTTTACACTCCCACTATAAGTTATATCTTATGATACGTGTCTTTTTCTGTGTGACTTATTTCACTTAGAATCGTCGTACCTAAATCCACTCATCATGCTGCTACTAGCCTTATGACGTTGATTTCATGGCTGAGTGATATTCCATTGTACATAAGGACCACAACTTCTTTATGCATTTTTCTCTTTCCTGGGATATTTAAGGTGTAACGAAGTGGAGGTTTTTGTCAACAGAGCAGCCCTAAACTTTGGGGTGCCTGTGTCTTGCTGATTTTTATTTTTCCCAATTTATACGCCCATGAGTGGAAGTGCCCTATGCTCTCTAAGCTGAGTTTTTTAGATGTTTCAGGACACACCGTACACTTCTCCAGAGTGGCTGTTGGCAATTTACATCCTGCCCATCAGCGTAGCAAGGCTCCCGTTTCTCCATGGCCTGTCCTGCATTTCTGGTTTTGACACTTTATTCAGCATGGGCCTTTTGACCGATGGGAAGCGAGACTTCTTTGTAGCGCTGATTTGCCTTTCCAGGTTGCTTGGTTGGCCAAAAAGGGCGTATGCGTTTTTTCCTGAATATATTCAGGAAAAAACGCATACGCTCTTTTTGGCCAAGGGCATCATTGTCGAGGTTTTGCCGCTTTTCCTGTGCTTTAAAGGCGATTCGAATCTCCCTCCTGAAATCTGTTTCCTGCAATTCTGACTTGCTTTCGAATCCTCTTCGTTGCCTTCCCTCAATATATTTGTGGACGAGAGTGATCATTTATAAGTCTGCAGGTTTGTGAATTGCAGTGCCCCTGAGTTCCATTTTTCAACTCGCTTTCTTGGGAGCTGGCCGCAAAAGCGCAGGATTGCTTCAGGCCCTATTCTGGTCCCGGGCGGCAGGCTGAGCCTGTGGTTAATTCTTCTTCCTGATGGAAAAATAGAGTGACCTGTGCCTGTCCCAACACCTAGAGCTAGTCTCTCAGTGGTTCCCCTTCTTCCCGTTCATCCTCAGGACAAATTGCAACCTGTACGGAACAGGAGGTTAAAGGTGCTGATTCTTCAAAGTGGGAGATTGCTAGTAAAGCGGCTGGAATGGCGAACCCGAGCACAAGGAGATGAGAAATGAGGTGCGTTTTAGAAACCTTTCCCGATCACACGGTGTACCATCTTCTGGGTTTCTCATGCATGTTTTCGATGTAGGAAGATGCCCTTGAACCTGGAGATTTGGGACCCATGGGATGGGTACCACGCAGTATTACCTTAAAGGGTCTGCGTTTGCTCACCCAACCTCACCAAACCTCTCAGCCCCAAGAGTGTCCACCCTTATGTCGCAATCAGCTGTGGGTCTAGATATGGTGAATCCAGGTGGTATCACAGCCCCTGAACGAATTTTGTAAGAATTTCCCTCTCTTTCACTGTCTTTGTTTCACGGGTGTTTAAAAGTAATTGATTTTTATCATGGGGTTTAGCTGCTTTTCACTGCTGTGTTTATGCCACTTTACACCCACTTGACTCACTTACAGAGAGATATCAATACATAGGTTTTAAGATTCTTACTAGTCAGATATATTCTTGGGCGGTGAATAGGGGGTGTTGAGTCCAATTCACTGAACTAGGAGTAGGTCTTGTCTATTACCTATTGGGTTTATGGAACGGTATCTGAGCTACTTTGAAACCCTTGTTTTATGCATCATCCCACCTCACCTTTCCCGTTAAGCAGCCATAGTGTGTTTTCTAAACGTGTGACTCTGTTCTGTTTTGTAAATCAGTTCAAGGGTAGCCGTTTTTACATTCCCTCTATAAGTGATATCTTATGATAAGTGTCTTTTTCTGTCTGACTTATTTCACTTAGAATCGTCGTAGCTAAATCCACTCATCATGCTGCTACTAGCCTTAAGACGTTGATTTCATGGCTGAGTGATATTCCATTGTACATAAGGTCCACAACTTCTTTATCCATTTTTCTCTTTCCTGGGATATTTAAGGTGTAACGAAGTGGAGGTTCTTGTCAACAGAGCAGCCCTAAACTTTGGGGTGCCTGTGTCTTGCTGATTTTTAGTTTTCCCAATTTATACGCCCATGAGTGGAAGTGCCCTATGCTCTCTAAGCTGAGTTTTTTAGATGTTTCAGGACACACCGTACACTTCTCCAGAGTGGCTGTTGGCAATTTACATTCTGCCCATCAGCGTAGCAAGGCTCCCGTTTCTCCATGGCCTGTCCTGCATTTCTGGTTTTGACACTTTATTCAGCATGGCCCTTTTGACCGATGGGAAGCGAGACTTCTTTGTAGCGCTGATTTGCCTTTCCAGGTTGCTTGGTTGGCCAAAAAGGGCGTATGCGTTTTTTCCTGAATATATTCAGGAAAAAACGCATACGCCCTTTTTGGCCAAGGGCATCATTGTCGAGGTTTTGCCGCTTTTCCTGTGCTTTAAAGGCGATTTGAATCTCCCTCCTGAAATCTGTTTCCTGCAATTCTGCCTTGCTTTCAAATCCTCTTCGTTGCCTTCCCTCAATATATTTGTGGACGAGAGTGATCATTTATAAGACTGCAGGTTTGTGAATTGCAGTGCCCCTGAGCTCCATTTTTCAACTCGCTTTCTTGGGAGCAGGCCGCAAAAGCGCAGGATTGCTTCAGGCCCTATTCTGGTCCCGGGCGGCAGGCTGAGCCTGTGGTTAATTCTTCTTCCTGATGGGAAAATAGAGTGACCTGTGCCTGTCCCAACACCTAGAGATAGTCTCTCATTGGTTCCCCCTCTTCCCGTTCATCCTCAGGACAAATTGCAACCTGTACGGAACAGGAGGTTAAAGGTGCTGATTCTTCAAAGTGGGAGATTGCTAGTAAAGCGGCTGGAATGGCGAACCCGAGCACAAGGAGATGAGAAATGAGGTGCGTTTTAGAAACCTTTCCCGATCACACGGTGTACCATCTTCTGGGTTTCTCATGCATGTTTTCGATGTAGGAAGATGCCCTTGAACCTGGAGATTTGGGACCCATGGGATGGGTACCACGCAGTATTACTTTAAAGGGTCTGCGTTTGCTCACCCAACCTCACCAAACCTCTCAGCCCCAAGAGTGTCCACCCTTATGTCTCAATCAGCTGTGGGTCTAGATAAGGTCAATCCAGGTGGCATCACAGCCCCTGAACGAATTTTGTAAGAATTTCTCTCTCCTTCACTGTCTTTGTTTCACGGGTTTTAAAAGTAATTGATTTTTATAATATGGTTTAGCTGCTTTTCACTGCTGTGTTTATGCCGCTTTACACCCTCTTCACTCACTTACAGAGAGATATCAATACATAGGTTTTAAGATTCTTACTAGTCAGATATATTCTTGGGCGGTGAATAGGGGGTGTTGAGTCCAATTCACTGAGCAAGGAGTAGGTCTTGTCTATTACCTATTGGGTTTATGGAAAGGTATCTGAGCTAATTTGAAACCCTTGTTTTATGCACCACCCCAACTCACCTTTCCCGTTAAGCAGCCATAGTATGTTTTCTCAACGTGTGACTCTGTTCTGTTTTGTAATTCAGTTCAAGGGTAGCGGTTTTTACATTCCCTCTATAAGTGATATCTTATGATGAGTGTCTTTTTCTGTGTGACTTATTTCACTTAGAATCGTCGTACCTAAATTCACTCATAATGCTGCTACTAGCCTTAAGACGTTGATTTCATGGCTGAGTTATATTCCATTGTACATAAGGTCCACAACTTCTTTATCC
The DNA here is from genome assembly GCF_965194825.1 of Balaenoptera physalus. Taxonomy (NCBI): domain Eukaryota; kingdom Metazoa; phylum Chordata; class Mammalia; order Artiodactyla; family Balaenopteridae; genus Balaenoptera; species Balaenoptera physalus. The sequence goes on along the minus strand of NW_028125980.1, from coordinate 161,798 downwards.
ATTTTTCTCTTTCCTGGGATATTTAAGGTGTAACGAAGTGGAGGTTCTTGTCAACAGAGCAGCCCTAAACTTTGGGGTGCCTGTGTCTTGCTGATTTTTAGTTTTCCCAATTTATACGCCCATGAGTGGAAGTGCCCTATGCTCTCTAAGCTGAGTTTTTTAGATGTTTCAGGACACACCGTACACTTCTCCAGAGTGGCTGTTGGCAATTTATATTCTGCCCATCAGCGTAGCAAGGCTCCCGTTTCTCCATGGCCTGTCCTGCATTTCTGGTTTTGACACTTTATTCAGCATGGCCCTTTTGACCGATGGGAAGCGAGACTTCTTTGTAGCGCTGATTTGCCTTTCCAGGTTGCTTGGTTGGCCAAAAAGGGCGTATGCGTTTTTTCCTGAATATATTCAGGAAAAAACGCATACGCCCTTTTTGGCCAAGGGCATCATTGTCGAGGTTTTGCCGCTTTTCCTGTGCTTTAAAGGCGATTTGAATCTCCCTCCTGAAATCTGTTTCCTGCAATTCTGCCTTGCTTTCAAATCCTCTTCGTTGCCTTCTCTCAATATATTTGTGGACGTGAGTGATCATTTATAAGACTGCAGGTTTGTGAATTGCAGTGCCCCTGAGCTCCATTTTTCAACTCGCTTTGTTGGGAGCAGGCCGCAAAAGCGCAGGATTGCTTCAGGCCCTATTCTGGTCCCGGGCGGCAGGCTGAGCCTGTGGTTAATTCTTCTTCCTAATGGGAAAATAGAGTGACCTGTGCCTGTCCCAACACCTAGAGATAGTCTCTCATTGGTTCCCCCTCTTCCCGTTCATCCTCAGGAAAAATTGCAACCTGTACGGAACAGGAGGTTAAAGGTGCTGATTCTTCAAAGAGGGAGATTGCTAGTAAAGCGGCTGGAATGGCGAACCCGAGCACAAGGAGATGAGAAATTAGGTGCGTTTTAGAAACGTTTCCCGATCACACGGTGTACCATCTTCTGGGTTTCTCATGCATGTTTTCGATGTAGGAAGATGGCCTGGAACCTGGAGATTTGGGACCCATGGGATGGGTACCACGCAGTATTACTTTAAAGGGTCTGTGTTTGCTCACCTAACCTCAAGAAACCTCTCAGCCCCAAGAGTGTCCACCCTTATTTTTCAATCAGCTGTGGGTCTAGATATGGTCAATCCAGGTGGCATCACAGCCCCTGAACGAATTTTGTAAGAATTTCTCTCTCTTTCACTGTCTTTGTTTCACGGGTGTTTAAAAGTAATTGATTTTTATAATGGGGTTTAGCTGCTTTTCACTGCTGTGTTTATGCCGCTTTACACCCACTTGACTCACTTACACAGAGATATCAATACATAGATTTTAAGATTCTTACTAGTCAGATATATTCTTGGGCGGTGAATAGGGGGTGTTGAGTCCAATTCACTGAGCTAGGAGTATGTCTTGTCTATTACATATTGCGTTTATGGAACGGTATCTGAGCTAATTTGAAACCCTTGTTTTATGCATCACCCCACCTAACCTTTCCCGTTAAGCAGCCATAGTGTTTTCTAAACGTGTGACTCTGTTCTGTTTTGTAATTCAGTTCAAGGGTAGCGGTTTTTACACTCCCTCTATAAGTGATATCTTATGATAAGTGTCTTTTTCTGTGTGACTTATTTCACTTAGAATCGTCGTACCTAAATCCACTCATCATGCTGCTACTAGCCTTATGACGTTGATTTCATGGCTGAGTGATATTCCATTGTAGATAAGGACCGCAACTTCTTTATCCATTTTTCTCTTTCCTGGGATATTTAACGTGTAACGAAGTGGAGGTTCTTGTCAACAGAGCAGCCCTAAACTTTGGGGTGCCTGTGTCTTGCTGATTTTTACTTTTCCAATTTATACGCCCATGAGTGGAAGTGCCCTGTGCTCTCTAAGCTGAGTTTTTTAGATGTTTCAGGACACACCGTACACTTCTCCAGAGTGGTTATTGGCAATTTACATCCTGCCCATCAGCGTAGCAAGGCTCCCGTTTCTCTATGGCCTGTCCTGCATTTCTGGTTTTGACACTTTATTCAGCATGGGGCTTTTGACCGATGGGAAGCGAGACTTCTTTGTAGCGCTGATTTGCCTTTCCAGGTTGCTTGGTTGGCCAAAAAGGGCGTATGCGTTTTTTCCTGAATATATTCAGGAAAAAACGCATACGCCCTTTTTGGCCAAGGGCATCATTGTCGAGGTTTTGCCGCTTTTCCTGTGCTTTAAAGGCGATTCGAATCTCCCTCCTGAAATCTGTTTCCTGCAATTCTGCCTTGCTTTCAAATCCTCTTCGTTGCCTTCCCTCAATATATTTCTGGACGAGAGTGATCATGTATAAGTCTCCAGGTTTGTGAATTGCTGTGCCCCTGATCGCCATTTTTCAACTCGCTTTCTTGGGAGCTGGCCGCAAAAGCGCAGGATTGCTTCAGGCCCTATTCTGGTCCCGGGCGGCAGGCTGAGCCTGTGGTTAATTCTTCTTCCTAATGGGAAAATAGAGTGACCTGTGCCTGTCCCAACACCTAGAGCTAGTCTCTCATTGGTTCCCCCTCTTCCCGTCATCCTCAGGACAAATTGCAACCTGTACGGAACAGGAGGTTAAAGGTGCTGATTCTCCAAGGAGGGAGATTGCTAGTAAAGAGGCTGGATTGGCGAACCCGAGCACAAGGAGATGAGAAATGAGGTGCGTTTTAGAAACCTTTCCCGATCACACGGTGTACCATCTTCTGGGTTTCTCATGCATGTTTTCGATGTAGGAAGATGCCCTTGAACCTGGAGATTTGGGACCCATGGGATGGGTACCAGGCAGTATTACCTTAAAGGGTCTGCGTTTGCTCACCCAACCTCACCAAACCTCTCAGCCCCAAGAGTGTCCACCCTTATGTCTCAATCAGCTGTGGGTCTAGATATGGTCAATCCAGGTGGCATCACAGGCCCTGAACGAATTTTGTAAGAAATTCTCTCTCCTTCACTGTCTTTGTTTCACGGGTTTTAAAAGTAATTGGTTTTTATAATATGGTTTAGCTGCTTTTCACTGCTGTGTTTATGCCGCTTTACACCCTCTTCACTTACTTACAGAGAGATATCAATACATAGGTTTTAAGATTCTTACTAGTCAGATATATTCTTGGGCGGTGATTAGGGGGTGTTGAGTCCAATTCACTGAGCAAGGAGTAGGTCTTGTCTATTACCTATTGGGTTTATGGAAAGGTATCTGAGCTAATTTGAAACCCTTGTTTTATGCACCACCCCAACTCACCTTTCCCGTTAAGCAGCCATAGTGTGTTTTCTCAACGTGTGACTCTGTTCTGTTTTGTAATTCAGTTCAAGGGTAGCGGTTTTTACATTCCCTCTATAAGTGATATCTTATGATGAGTGTCTTTTTCTGTGTGACTTATTTCACTTAGAATCGTCGTACCTAAATCCACTCATAATGCTGCTACTAGCCTTAAGACGTTGATTTCATGGCTGAGTTATATTCCATTGTACATAAGGTCCACAACTTCTTTATCCATTTTTCTCTTTCCTGGGATATTTAAGGTGTAACGAAGTGGAGGTTCTTGTCAACAGAGCAGCCCTAAACTTTGGGGTGCCTGTGTCTTGCTGATTTTTAGTTTTCCCAATTTATACTCCCATGAGTGGAAGTGCCCTATACTCTCTAAGCTGAGTTTTTTAGATGTTTCAGGACACACCGTACACTTCTCCAGAGTGGCTGTTGGCAGTTTACATCCTGCCCATCAACGTAGCAAGGCTCCCGTTTCTCCATGGCCTGTCCTGCATTTCTGGTTTTGACACTTTATTCAGCATGGCCCTTTTGACCGATGGGAAGCGAGACTTCTTTGTAGCGCTGATTTGCCTTTCCAGGTTGCTTGGTTGGCCAAAAAGGGCGTATGCGTTTTTTCCTGAATATATTCAGGAAAAAACGCATACGCCCTTTTTGGCCAAGGGCATCATTGTCGAGGTTTTGCCACTTTTCCTGTGCTTTAAAGGCGATTCGAATCTCCCTCCTGAAATCTGTTTCCTGCAATTCTGCCTTGCTTTCAAATCTTCTTCGTTGCCTTCCCTCAATATATTTGTGGATGAGAGTTATCATTTATAAGTCTGCAGGTTTGTGAATTGCAGTGCCCCTGAGCTCCATTTTTCAACTCGCTTTCTTGGGAGCTGGCCGCAAAAGCGCAGGATTGCTTCAGGCCCTACTCTGGTTCCGGGCGGCAGGCTGAGCCTGTGGTTAATTCTTCTTTCTGATGGGAAAATACAGTGACCTGTGCCTGTCCCAACACCTACAGCTAGTCTCTCATTGTTTCCCCCTCTTCCAGTTCATCCTCAGGACAAATTGCAAGCTGTACGTAACAGGAAGTTAAAGGTGCTGATTCTCCAAGGAGGGAGATTGCTAGTAAAGCGGCTGGAATGGCGAAACCGAGCACAAGGAGATGAGAAATGAGGTGCGTTTTAGAAACCTTTCCCGATCACACGGTGTACCATCTTCAGGGTTTCTCATGCATGATTTCGATGTAGGAAGATGCCCTTGAACCTGGAGATTTGGGACCCATGGGATGGGTACCACGCAGTATTACTTTAAAGGGTCTGCGTTTGCTCACCCAACCTCACCAAACCTCTCAGCCCCAAGAGTGTCCACCCTTATGTCTCAATCAGCTGTGGGTCTAGATATGGTCAATCCAGGTGGCATCACAGGCCCTGAACGAATTTTGTAAGAAATTCTCTCTCCTTCACTGTCTTTGTTTCACGGGTTTTAAAAGTAATTGATTTTTATAATATGGTTTAGCTGCTTTTCACTGCTGTGTTTATGCCGCTTTACACCCTCTTCACTCACTTACAGAGAGATATCAATACATAGGTTTTAAGATTCTTACTAGTCAGATATATTCTTGGGCGGTGAATAGGGGGTGTTGAGTCCAATTCACTGAGCAAGGAGTAGGTCTTGTCTATTACCTATTGGGTTTATGGAAAGGTATCTGAGCTAATTTGAAACCCTTGTTTTATGCACCACCCCAACTCACCTTTCCCGTTAAGCAGCCATAGTGTGTTTTCTCAACGTGTGACTCTGTTCTGTTTTGTAATTCAGTTCAAGGGTAGCGGTTTTTAAATTCCCTCTATAAGTGGTATCTTATGATGAGTGTCTTTTTCTGTGTGACTTATTTCACTTAGAATCGTCGTACCTAAATCCACTCATAATGCTGCTACTAGCCTTAAGACGTTTATTTCATGGCTGAGTTATATTCCATTGTACATAAGGTCCACAACTTCTTTATCCATTTTTCTCTTTCCTGGGATATTTAAGGTGTAACGAAGTGGAGGTTCTTGTCAACAGAGCAGCCCTAAACTTTGGGGTGCCTGTGTCTTGCTGATTTTTAGTTTTCCCAATTTATACGCCCATGAGTGGAAGTGCCCTATGCTCTCTAAGCTGAGTTTTTTAGATGTTTCAGGACACACCGTACACTTCTCCAGAGTGGCTGTTGGCAATTTACATTCTGCCCATCAGCGTAGCAAGGCTCCTGTTTCTCCATGGCCTGTCCTGCATTTCTGGTTTTGAAACTTTATTCAGCATGGCCCTTTTGACCGATGGGAAGCGAGACTTCTTTGTAGCGCTGATTTGCCTTTCCAGGTTGCTTGGTTGGCCAAAAAGGGCGTATGCGTTTTTTCCTGAATATATTCAGGAAAAAACGCATACGCCCTTTTTGGCCAAGGGCATCATTGTCGAGCTTTTGCCGCTTTTCCTGTGCTTTAAAGGCGATTTGAATCTCCCTCCTGAAATCTGTTTCCTGCAATTCTGCCTTGCTTTCAAATCCTCTTCGTTGCCTTCCCTCAATATATTTGTGGACGAGAGTGATCATTTATAAGACTGCAGGTTTGTGAATTGCAGTGCCCCTGAGCTCCATTTTTCAACTCGCTTTCTTGGAAGCAGGCCGCAAAAGCGCAGGATTGCTTCAGGCCCTATTCTGGTCCCGGGCGGCAGGCTGAGCCTGTGGTTAATTCTTCTTCCTGGTGGGAAAATAGAGTGACCTGTGCCTGTCCCAACACCTAGAGATAGTCTCTCATTGGTTCCCCCTCTTCCCGTTCATCCTCAGGACAAATTGCAACCTGTACGGAACAGGAGGTTAAAGGTGCTGATTCTTCAAAGTGGGAGATTGCTAGTAAAGCGGCTGGAATGGCGAACCCGAGCACAAGGAGATGAGAAATGAGGTGCGTTTTAGAAACCTTTCCCGATCACACGGTGTACCATCTTCTGGGTTTGTCATGCATGTTTTCGATGTAGGAAGATGCCCTTGAACCTGGAGATTTGGGACCCATGGAATGGGTACCACGCAGTATTACTTTAAAGGGTCTGCGTTTGCTCACCCAACCTCACCAAACCTCTCAGCCCCAAGAGTGTCCACCCTTATGTCGCAATCAGCTGTGGGTCTAGATATGGTCAATCCAGGTGGCATCACAGCCCCTGAACGAATTTTGTAAGAATTTCCCTCTCTTTCACTGTCTTTGTTTCACGGGTGTTTAAAAGTAATTGATTTTTATCATGGGGTTTAGCTGCTTTTCACTGCTGTGTTTATGCCGCTTTACACCCACTTGACTCACTTACAGAGAGATATCAATACATAGGTTTTAAGATTCTTACTAGTCAGATATATTCTAGGGTGGTGAATAGGGGGTGTTGAGTCCAATTCACTGAGCAAGGAGTAGGTCTTGTCTATTACCTATTGGGTTTATGGAACGGTATCTGAGCTAATTTGAAACCCTTGTTTTATGCACCACCCCACCTCACCTTTCCCGATAAGCAGCTATAGTGTGTTTTCTAAACGTGTGACTCTGTTCTGTTTTGTAAATCAGTTCAAGGGTAGCGGTTTTTACATTCCCTCTATAAGTGATATCTTATGATAAGTGTCTTTTTCTGTGTGACTTATTTCACTTAGAATCGTCGTACCTAAATCCACTCATCATGCTGCTACTAGCCTTATGACGTTGATTTCATGGCTGAGTGATATTCCATTGTAGATAAGGACCGCAACTTCTTTATCCAATTTTCTCATTCCTGGGATATTTAACGTGTAACGAAGTGGAGGTTCTTGTCAACAGAGCAGCCCTAAACTTTGGGGTGCCTGTGTCTTGCTGATTTTTACTTTTCCAGTTTATACGCCCATGTGTGGAAGTGCCCTGTGCTCTCTAAGCTGAGTTTCTTAGATGTTTCAGGACACACCGTACACTTCTCCAGAGTGGTTATTGGCAATTTACATCCTGCCCATCAGCGTAGCAAGGCTCCCGTTTCTCTATGGCCTGTCCTGCATTTCTCGTTTTGACACTTTATTCAGCATGGGCCTTTTGACCGATGGGAAGCGAGACTTCTTTGTAGCGCTGATTTGCCTTTCCAGGTTGCTTGGTTGGCCAAAAAGGGCGTATGCGTTTTTTCCTGAATATATTCAGGAAAAAACGCATACGCCCTTTTTGGCCAAGGGCATCATTGTCGAGGTTTTGCCGCTTTTCCTGTGCTTTAAAGGCGATTCGAATCTCCCTCCTGAAATCTGTTTCCTGCAATTCTGCCTTGCTTTCAAATCCTCTTCGTTGCCTTCCCTCAATATATTTCTGGACGAGAGTGATCATTTATAAGTCTCCAGGTTTGTGAATTGCAGTGCCCCTGAGCTCCATTTTTCAACTCGCTTTCTTGGGAGCTGGCCGCAAAAGCGCAGGATTGCTTCAGGCCCTATTCTGGTCCCGGGCGGCAGGCTGAGCCTGTGGTTAATTCTTCTTCCTAATGGGAAAATAGAGTGACCTGTGCCTGTCCCAACACCTAGAGCTAGTCTCTCATTGGTTCCCCCTCTTCCCGTCATCCTCAGGACAAATTGCAACCTGTACGGAACAGGAGGTTAAAGGTGCTGATTCTCCAAGGAGGGAGATTGCTAGTAAAGAGGCTGGAATGGCGAACCCGAGCACAAGGAGATGAGAAATGAGGTGCGTTTTAGAAACCTTTCCCGATCACACGGTGTACCATCTTCTGGGTTTCTCATGCATGTTTTCGATGTAGGAAGATGCCCTTGAACCTGGAGATTTGGGACCCATGGGATGGGTACCAGGCAGTATTACTTTAAAGGGTCTGCGTTTGCTCACCCAACCTCACCAAACCTCTCAGCCCCAAGAGTGTCAACCCTTATGTCTCAATCAGCTGTGGGTCTAGATATGGTCAATCCAGGTGGCATCACAGGCCCTGAACGAATTTTGTAAGAAATTCTCTCTCCTTCACTGTCTTTGTTTCACGGGTTTTAAAAGTAATTGATTTTTATAATATGGTTTAGCTGCTTTTCACTGCTGTGTTTATGCCGCTTTACACCCTCTTCACTCACTTACAGAGAGATATCAATACATAGGTTTTAAGATTCTTACTAGTCAGATATATTCTTGGGCGGTGAATAGGGGGTGTTGAGTCCAATTCACTGAGCAAGGAGTAGGTCTTGTCTATTACCTATTGGGTTTATGGAAAGGTATCTGAGCTAATTTGAAACCCTTGTTTTATGCACCACCCCAACTCACCTTTCCCGTTAAGCAGCCATAGTATGTTTTCTCAACGTGTGACTCTGTTCTGTTTTGTAATTCAGTTCAAGGGTAGCGGTTTTTACATTCCCTCTATAAGTGATATCTTATGATGAGTGTCTTTTTCTGTGTGACTTATTTCACTTAGAATCGTCGTACCTAAATTCACTCATAATGCTGCTACTAGCCTTAAGACGTTGATTTCATGGCTGAGTTATATTCCATTGTACATAAGGTCCACAACTTCTTTATCCATTTTTCTCTTTCCTGGGATATTTAAGGTGTAACGAAGTGGAGGTTCTTGTCAACAGAGCAGCCCTAAACTTTGGGGTGCCTGTGTCTTGCTGATTTTTAGTTTTCCCAATTTATACGCCCATGAGTGGAAGTGCCCTATGCTCTCTAAGCTGAGTTTTTTAGATGTTTCAGGACACACCGTACACTTCTCCAGAGTGGCTGTTGGCAATTTATATTCTGCCCATCAGTGTAGCAAGGCTCCCGTTTCTCCATGGCCTGTCCTGCATTTCTGGTTTTGACACTTTATTCAGCATGGCCCTTTTGACCGATGGGAAGCGAGACTTCTTTGTAGCGCTGATTTGCCTTTCCAGGTTGCTTGGTTGGCCAAAAAGGGCGTATGCGTTTTTTCCTGAATATATTCAGGAAAAAACGCATACGCCCTTTTTGGCCAAGGGCATCATTGTCGAGGTTTTGCCGCTTTTCTTGTGCTTTAAAGGCGATTTGAATCTCCCTCCTGAAATCTGTTTCCTGCAATTCTGCCTTGCTTTCAAATCCTCTTCGTTGCCTTCTCTCAATATATTTGTGGACGTGAGTGATCATTTATAAGACTGCAGGTTTGTGAATTGCAGTGCCCCTGAGCTCCATTTTTCAACTCGCTTTGTTGGGAGCAGGTCGCAAAAGCGCAGGATTGCTTCAGGCCCTATTCTGGTCCCGGGCGGCAGGCTGAGCCTGTGGTTAATTCTTCTTCCTGATGGGAAAATAGAGTGACCTGTGCCTGTCCCAACACCTAGAGATAGTCTCTCATTGGTTCCCCCTCTTCCCGTTCATCCTCAGGACAAATTGCAACCTGTACGGAACAGGAGGTTAAAGGTGCTGATTCTTCAAAGTGGGAGGTTGCTAGTAAAGCGGCTGGAATGGCGAACCCGAGCACAAGGAGATGAGAAATGAGGTGCGTTTTAGAAACCTTTCCCGATCACACGGTGTACCATCTTCTGGGTTTCTCATGCATGTTTTCGATGTAGGAAGATGCCCTTGAACCTGGAGATTTGGGACCCATGGGATGGGTACCACGCAGTATTACTTTAAAGGGTCTGCGTTTGCTCACCCAACCTCAACAAACCTCTCAGCCCCAAGAGTGTCCACCCTTATGTCGCAATCAGCTGTGGGTCTAGATATCGTCAATCCAGGTGGCATCACAGCCCCTGAACGAATTTTGTAAGAATTTCCCTCTCTTTCACTGTCTTTGTTTCACGGGTTTTTAAAAGTAATTGATTTTTATCATGGGGTTTAGCTGCTTTTCACTGCTGTGTTTATGCCGCTTTACACCCACTTGACTCACTTACAGAGAGATATCAATACATAGGTTTTAAGATTCTTACTAGTCAGATATATTCTTGGGCGGTGAATAGGGGGTGTTGAGTCCAATTCACTGAACTAGGAGTAGGTCTTGTCTATTACCTATTGGGTTTATGGAACGGTATCTGAGCTAATTTGAAACCCTTGTTTTATGCATCATCCCACCTCACCTTTCCCGTTAAGCAGCCATAGTGTGTTTTCTAAACGTGTGACTCTGTTCTGTTTTGTAATTCAGTTCAAGGGTAGCGGTTTTTACACTCCCTCTATAAGTGATATCTTATGATACGTGTCTTTTTCTGTGTGACTTATTTCACTTAGAATCGTCGTACCTCAATCCACTCATCATGCTGCTACTAGCCTTATGACGTTGATTTCATGGCTGAGTGATATTCCATTGTACATAAGGACCACAACTTCTTTATCCATTTTTCTCTTTCCTGGGATATTTAAGGTGAAACGAAGTGGAGGTTCTTGTCAATAGAGCAGCCCTAAACTTTGGGGTGCCTGTGTCTTGCTGATTTTTAGTTTTCCCAATTTATACGCCCATGAGTGGAAGTGCCCTATGCTCTCTAAGCTGAGTTTTTTAGATGTTTCAGGACACACCGTACACTTCTCCAGAGTGGCTGTTCGCAATTTACATTCTGCCCATCAGCGTAGCAAGGCTCCCGTTTCTCCATGGCCTGTCCTGCATTTCTGGTTTTGACACTTTATTCAGCATGGGCCTTTTGACCGATGGGAAGCGAGACTTCTTTGTAGCGCTGATTTGCCTTTCCAGGTTGCTTGGTTGGCCAAAAAGGGCGTATGCGTTTTTTCCTGAATATATTCAGGAAAAAACGCATACGCCCTTTTTGGCCAAGGGCATCATTGTCGAGGTTTTGCCGCTTTTCCTGTGCTTTAAAGGCGATTTGAATCTCCCTCCTGAAATCTGTTTCCTGCAATTCTGCCTTGCTTTCAAATCCTCTTCGTTGCCTTCCCTCAATATATTTGTGGACGAGAGTGATCATTTATAAGACTGCAGGTTTGTGAATTGCAGTGCCCCTGAGCTCCATTTTTCAACTCGCTTTCTTGGGAGCAGGCCGCAAAAGCGCAGGATTGCTTCAGGCCCTATTCTGGTCCCGGGCGGCAGGCTGAGCCTGTGGTTAATTCTTCTTCCTAATGGGAAAATAGAGTGACCTGTGCCTGTCCCAACACCTAGAGATAGTCTCTCATTGGTTCCCCCTCTTCCCGTTCATCCTCAGGAAAAATTGCAACCTGTACGGAACAGGAGGTTAAAGGTGCTGATTCTTCAAAGAGGGAGATTGCTAGTAAAGCGGCTGGAATGGCGAACCCGAGCACAAGGAGATGAGAAATTAGGTGCGTTTTAGAAACGTTTCCCGATCACACGGTGTACCATCTTCTGGGTTTCTCATGCATGTTTTCGATGTAGGAAGATGGCCTGGAACCTGGAGATTTGGGACCCATGGGATGGGTACCACGCAGTATTACTTTAAAGGGTCTGTGTTTGCTCACCTAACCTCAAGAAACCTCTCAGCCCCAAGAGTGTCCACCCTTATTTTTCAATCAGCTGTGGGTCTAGATATGGTCAATCCAGGTGGCATCACAGCCCCTGAACGAATTTTGTAAGAATTTCTCTCTCTTTCACTGTCTTTGTTTCACGGGTGTTTAAAAGTAATTGATTTTTATAATGGGGTTTAGCTGCTTTTCACTGCTGTGTTTATGCCGCTTTACACCCACTTGACTCACTTACACAGAGATATCAATACATAGATTTTAAGATTCTTACTAGTCAGATATATTCTTGGGCGGTGAATAGGGGGTGTTGAGTCCAATTCACTGAGCTAGGAGTATGTCTTGTCTATTACATATTGCGTTTATGGAACGGTATCTGAGCTAATTTGAAACCCTTGTTTTATGCATCACCCCACCTAACCTTTCCCGTTAAGCAGCCATAGTGTTTTCTAAACGTGTGACTCTGTTCTGTTTTGTAATTCAGTTCAAGGGTAGCGGTTTTTACACTCCCTCTATAAGTGATATCTTATGATAAGTGTCTTTTTCTGTGTGACTTATTTCACTTAGAATCGTCGTACCTAAATCCACTCATCATGCTGCTACTAGCCTTATGACGTTGATTTCATGGCTGAGTGATATTCCATTGTAGATAAGGACCGCAACTTCTTTATCCATTTTTCTCTTTCCTGGGATATTTAACGTGTAACGAAGTGGAGGTTCTTGTCAACAGAGCAGCCCTAAACTTTGGGGTGCCTGTGTCTTGCTGATTTTTACTTTTCCAATTTATACGCCCATGAGTGGAAGTGCCCTGTGCTCTCTAAGCTGAGTTTTTTAGATGTTTCAGGACACACCGTACACTTCTCCAGAGTGGTTATTGGCAATTTACATCCTGCCCATCAGCGTAGCAAGGCTCCCGTTTCTCTATGGCCTGTCCTGCATTTCTGGTTTTGACACTTTATTCAGCATGGGGCTTTTGACCGATGGGAAGCGAGACTTCTTTGTAGCGCTGATTTGCCTTTCCAGGTTGCTTGGTTGGCCAAAAAGGGCGTATGCGTTTTTTCCTGAATATATTCAGGAAAAAACGCATACGCCCTTTTTGGCCAAGGGCATCATTGTCGAGGTTTTGCCGCTTTTCCTGTGCTTTAAAGGCGATTCGAATCTCCCTCCTGAAATCTGTTTCCTGCAATTCTGCCTTGCTTTCAAATCCTCTTCGTTGCCTTCCCTCAATATATTTCTGGACGAGAGTGATCATGTATAAGTCTCCAGGTTTGTGAATTGCTGTGCCCCTGATCGCCATTTTTCAACTCGCTTTCTTGGGAGCTGGCCGCAAAAGCGCAGGATTGCTTCAGGCCCTATTCTGGTCCCGGGCGGCAGGCTGAGCCTGTGGTTAATTCTTCTTCCTAATGGGAAAATAGAGTGACCTGTGCCTGTCCCAACACCTAGAGCTAGTCTCTCATTGGTTCCCCCTCTTCCCATCATCCTCAGGACAAATTGCAACCTGTACGGAACAGGAGGTTAAAGGTGCTGATTCTCCAAGGAGGGAGATTGCTAGTAAAGAGGCTGGATTGGCGAACCCGAGCACAAGGAGATGAGAAATGAGGTGCGTTTTAGAAACCTTTCCCGATCACACGGTGTACCATCTTCTGGGTTTCTCATGCATGTTTTCGATGTAGGAAGATGCCCTTGAACCTGGAGATTTGGGACCCATGGGATGGGTACCAGGCAGTATTACCTTAAAGGGTCTGCGTTTGCTCACCCAACCTCACCAAACCTCTCAGCCCCAAGAGTGTCCACCCTTATGTCTCAATCAGCTGTGGGTCTAGATATGGTCAATCCAGGTGGCATCACAGGCCCTGAACGAATTTTGTAAGAAATTCTCTCTCCTTCACTGTCTTTGTTTCACGGGTTTTAAAAGTAATTGGTTTTTATAATATGGTTTAGCTGCTTTTCACTGCTGTGTTTATGCCGCTTTACACCCTCTTCACTTACTTACAGAGAGATATCAATACATAGGTTTTAAGATTCTTACTAGTCAGATATATTCTTGGGCGGTGATTAGGGGGTGTTGAGTCCAATTCACTGAGCAAGGAGTAGGTCTTGTCTATTACCTATTGGGTTTATGGAAAGGTATCTGAGCTAATTTGAAACCCTTGTTTTATGCACCACCCCAACTCACCTTTCCCGTTAAGCAGCCATAGTGTGTTTTCTCAACGTGTGACTCTGTTCTGTTTTGTAATTCAGTTCAAGGGTAGCGGTTTTTACATTCCCTCTATAAGTGATATCTTATGATGAGTGTCTTTTTCTGTGTGACTTATTTCACTTAGAATCGTCGTACCTAAATCCACTCATAATGCTGCTACTAGCCTTAAGACGTTGATTTCATGGCTGAGTTATATTCCATTGTACATAAGGTCCACAACTTCTTTATCCATTTTTCTCTTTCCTGGGATATTTAAGGTGTAACGAAGTGGAGGTTCTTGTCAACAGAGCAGCCCTAAACTTTGGGGTGCCTGTGTCTTGCTGATTTTTAGTTTTCCCAATTTATACTCCCATGAGTGGAAGTGCCCTATACTCTCTAAGCTGAGTTTTTTAGATGTTTCAGGACACACCGTACACTTCTCCAGAGTGGCTGTTGGCCGTTTACATCCTGCCCATCAACGTAGCAAGGCTCCCGTTTCTCCATGGCCTGTCCTGCATTTCTGGTTTTGACACTTTATTCAGCATGGCCCTTTTGACCGATGGGAAGCGAGACTTCTTTGTAGCGCTGATTTGCCTTTCCAGGTTGCTTGGTTGGCCAAAAAGGGCGTATGCGTTTTTTCCTGAATATATTCAGGAAAAAACGCATACGCCCTTTTTGGCCAAGGGCATCATTGTCGAGGTTTTGCCACTATTCCTGTGCTTTAAAGGCGATTCGAATCTCCCTCCTGAAATCTGTTTCCTGCAATTCTGCCTTGCTTTCAAATCTTCTTCGTTGCCTTCCCTCAATATATTTGTGGATGAGAGTTATCATTTATAAGTCTGCAGGTTTGTGAATTGCAGTGCCCCTGAGCTCCATTTTTCAACTCGCTTTCTTGGGAGCTGGCCGCAAAAGCGCAGGATTGCTTCAGGCCCTACTCTGGTTCCGGGCGGCAGGCTGAGCCTGTGGTTAATTCTTCTTTCTGATGGGAAAATACAGTGACCTGTGCCTGTCCCAACACCTACAGCTAGTCTCTCATTGTTTCCCCCTCTTCCAGTTCATCCTCAGGACAAATTGCAAGCTGTACGTAACAGGAAGTTAAAGGTGCTGATTCTCCAAGGAGGGAGATTGCTAGTAAAGCGGCTGGAATGGCGAAACCGAGCACAAGGAGATGAGAAATGAGGTGCGTTTTAGAAACCTTTCCCGATCACACGGTGTACCATCTTCAGGGTTTCTCATGCATGATTTCGATGTAGGAAGATGCCCTTGAACCTGGAGATTTGGGACCCATGGGATGGGTACCACGCAGTATTACTTTAAAGGGTCTGCGTTTGCTCACCCAACCTCACCAAACCTCTCAGCCCCAAGAGTGTCCACCCTTATGTCTCAATCAGCTGTGGGTCTAGATAAGGTCAATCCAGGTGGCATCACAGCCCCTGAACGAATTTTGTAAGAATTTCTCTCTCTTTCCCTGTCTTTGTTTCACGGGTTTTTAAAAGTAATTGATTTTTATAATGGGGTTTAGCTGCTTTTCACTGCTGTGTTTATGCCGCTTTACACCCACTTGACTCACTTACAGAGAGATATCAATACATAGGTTTTAAGATTCTTACTAGTCAGATATATTCTTGGGCGGTGAATAGGGGGTGTTGAGTCCAATTCACTGAGCTAGGAGTAGGTCTTGTCTATTACCTATTGGGGTTATGGAACGGTATCTGAGGTAATTTGAAACCCTTGTTTTATGCATCCCCGACCTCACCTTTCCCGTTAAGCAGCCATAGTGTGTTTTCTAAACGTGTGACTCTATTCTGTTTTGTAATTCAGTTCAAGGGTAGCGGTTTTTACACTCCCTCTATAAGGGATATCTTATGATAAGTGTCTTTTTCTGTGTAACTTATTTCACTTAGAATCGTCGTACCTAAATCCACCCATCATGCTGCTACTAGCCTTATGAAGTTGATTTCATGGCTGAGTGATATTCCATTGTACATAAGGATCGCAACTTCTTTATCCTTTTTTCTCTTTCCTGGGATACTTAAGGTGTAACGAAGTGGTGGTTCTTGTCAACAGAGCAGCCCTAAACTTTGGGGTGCCCGTGTCTTGCTGATTTTTAGTTTTCCCAATTTATACGCCCATGAGTGGAAGTGCCCTATGGTCTCTCAGCTGAGTTTTTTAGATGTTTCAGGACACACCGTACACTTCTCCGGAGTGACTGTTGTCAATTTACATCTCGCCCATCAGCGTAGCAAGGCTCCCGTTTCTCCATGGCCTGTCCTGCATTTCTGGTTTTGACACTTTATTCAGCATGGCCCTTTTGACCGATGGGAAGCGAGACTTCTTTGTAGCGCTGATTTGCCTTTCCAGGTTGCTTGGTTGGCCAAAAAGGGCGTATGAGTTTTTTCCTGAATATATTCAGGAAAAAACGCATACACCCTTTTTGGCCAAGGGCATCATTGTCGAGGTTTTGCCGCTTTTCCTGTGCTTTAAAGGCGATTCGAATCTCCCTCCTGAAATCTTTTTCCTGCAATTCTGCCTTGCTTTCAAATCCTCTTCGTTGCCTTCCCTCAATATATTTGTGGACGAGAGTTATCATTTATAAGTCTGCAGGTTTGTGAATTGCAGTGCCCCTGAGCTCCATTTTTCAACTCTCTTTCTTGGGAGCTGGCCGCAAAAGCGCAGGATTGCTTCAGGCCCTACTCTGGTCCCGGGCGACAGGCTGAGCCTGTGGTTAATTCTTCTTCCTGATGGGAAAATAGAGTGACCTGTGCCTGTCCCAACACCTAGAGCTAGTCTCTCATTGGTTCCCCCTCTTCCCGTTCATCCTCAGGACAAATTGCAACCTGTACGGAACAGGAGGTTAAAGGTGCTGATTCTCCAAGGAGGGAGATTGCTAGTAAAGCGGAGGGAATAGCGAACCCGAGCACAAGGAGATGAGAAATGATGTGC
This sequence comes from Balaenoptera physalus, assembly GCF_965194825.1. NCBI lineage: Eukaryota > Metazoa > Chordata > Mammalia > Artiodactyla > Balaenopteridae > Balaenoptera > Balaenoptera physalus. The sequence continues at coordinate 145,040 of NW_028125980.1, read as the reverse complement.
GTTTTAGAAAGCTTTCCCGATCACACGGTGTACCATCTTCTGGGTTTCTCATGCATGTTTTCGATGTAGGAAGATGCCCTTGAACCTGGAGATTTGGGACCCATGGAATGGGTACCACGCAGTATTACTTTAAAGGGTCTGCCTTTGCTCACCCAACCTCACCAAACCTCTCAGCCCCAAGAGTGTCCACCCTTATGTCTCAATCAGCTGTGGGTCTAGATATGGTCAATCCAGGTGGCATCACAGCCCCTGAACGAATTTTGTAAGAATTTCTCTCTCTTTCACTGTCTTTGTTTCACGGGTTTTTAAAAGTAATTGATTTTTATAATGGGGTTTAGCTGCTTTTCACTGCTGTGTTTATGCCGCTTTACACCCACTTGACTCACTTACAGAGAGATATCAATACATAGGTTTTAAGATTCTTACTAGTCAGATATATTCTTGGGCGGTGAATAGGGGGTGTTGAGTCCAATTCACTGAGCTAGGAGTAGGTCTTGTCTATTACCTATTGGGGTTATGGAACGGTATCTGAGGTAATTTGAAACCCTTGTTTTATGCATCACCCCACCTCACCTTTCCCGTTAAGCAGCCATAGTGTGTTTTCTAAACGTGTGACTCTGTTCTGTTTTGTAATTCAGTTCAAGGGTAGCGGTTTTTACACTCCCTCTATAAGGGATATCTTATGATAAGTGTCTTTTTCAGTGTAACTTATTTAACTTAGAATCGTCGTACCTAAATCCACTCATCATGCTGCTACTAGCCTTATGACGTTGATTTCATGGCTGAGTGATATTCCATTGTACATAAGGATCGCAACTTCTTTATCCTTTTTTCTCTTTCCTGGGATATTTAAGGTGTAACGAAGTGGTGGTTCTTGTCAACAGAGCCGCCCTAAACTTTGGGGTGCCCGTGTCTTGCTGATTTTTAGTTTTCCCAATTTATACGCCCATGAGTGGAAGTGCCCTATGCTCTCTAAGCTGAGTTTTTTAGATGTTTCAGGACACACCGTACACTTCTCCAGAGTGGCTGTTGGCAATTTACATCCTGCCCATCAGCGTAGCAAGGCTCCCGTTTCTCCATGGCCTGTCCTGCATTTCTGGTTTTGACACTGTATTCAGCATGGCCCTTTTGACCGATGGGAAGCGAGACTTCTTTGTAGCGCTGATTTGCCTTTTCAGGGTGCTTGGTTGGCCAAAAAGGGCGTATGCGTTTTTTCCTGAATATATTCAGGAAAAAACGCATACGCCCTTTTTGGCCAAGGGCATCATTGTCGAGGTTTTGCCGCTTTTCCTGTGCTTTAAAGGCGATTCGAATCTCCCTCCTGAAATCTGTTTCCTGCAATTCTGCCTTGCTTTCAAATCCTCTTCGTTGCCTTCCCTCAATATATTTGTGGACGAGAGTGATCATTTATAAGTCTGCAGGTTTGTGAATTGCAGTGCCCCTGAGCTCCATTTTTCAACTCTCTTTCTTGGGAGCTGGCCGCAAAAGCGCAGGATTGCTTCAGGCCCTATTCTGGTCCCGGGCGGAAGGCTGAGCCTTTGGTTAATTCTTCTTCCTGATGGGAAAATAGAGTGACCTGTGCCTGTCCCAACACCTAGAGCTAGTCTCTCATTGGTTCCCCCTCTTCCCGTTCATCCTCAGGGCAAATTGCAACCTGTACGGAACAGGAGGTTAAAGGTGCTGATTCTCCAAGTAGGGAGATTGCTAGTAAAGCGGCTGGAATCGCGAACCCGAGCACAAGGAGATGAGAAATGAGGTGCGTTTTAGAAACCTTTCCCGATCACACGGTGTACCATCTTCTGGGTTTCTCATGCATGTTTTCGATGTAGGAAGATGCCCTTGAACCTGGAGATTTGGAACCCATGGGATGGGTACCACGCAGTATTACTTTAAAGGGTCTGCGTTTGCTCACCCAACCTCACCAAACCTCTCAGCCCCAAGAGTGTCCACCCTTATGTCTCAATCAGCTGTGGGTCTAGATATGGTCAATCCAGGTGGCATCACAGCCCCTGAACGAATTTTGTAAGAATTTCTCTCTCTTTCACTGTCTTTGTTTCACGGGTTTTTAAAAGGAATTGATTTTTATAATGGGGTTTAGCTGCTTTTCACTGCTGTGTTTATGCCGCTTTACACCCACTTGACTCACTTACAGAGAGATATCAATACATAGGTTTTAAGATTCTTACTATTCAGATATATTCTTGGGCAGTGAATAGGGGGTGTTGAGTCCAATTCACTGAGCAAGGAGTAGGTCTTGTCTATTACCTATTGGGTTTATGGAATGGTATCTGAGCTAATTTGAAACCCTTGTTTTATGCACCACCTCACCTCACCTTTCCCATTAAGCAGCCATAGTGTGATTTCTAAACGTGTGACTCTGTTCTGTTTTGTAAATCAGTTCAAGGGTAGCAGTTTTTACTTTCCCTCTATAAGTGATATGTTATGATAAGTGTCTTTTTCTGTGTGACTTATTTCACTTAGAATCGTCGTACCTAAATCCACTCATCATGCTGCTACTAGCGTTATGACGTTGATTTCATGGCTGAGTGATATTCCATTGTACATAAGGACCGCAACTTCTTTATCCATTTTTCTCCTTCCTGGGATATTTAAGGTGTAACGAAGTGGAGGTTCTTGTCAACAGAGCAGCCCTAAACTTTGGGGTGCCAGTGTCTTGCTGATTTTCAGTTTTCCCCATTTATACGCCCATGAGTGGAAGTGCCCTATGCTCTCTAAGCTGAGTTTTTTAGATGTTTCAGGACACACCGTACACTTCTCCAGAGTGGCTGTTGGCAATTTACATCCTGCCCATCTGCGTAACAAGGCTCCCGTTTCTCCATGGCGTGTGCTGCATTTCTGGTTTTGACACTTTATTCAGCATGGCCCTTTTGACCGATGGGAAGCGAGACTTCTTTGTAGCGCTGATTTGCCTTTCCAGGTTGCTTGGTTGGCCAAAAAGGGCGTATGCGTTTTTTCCTGAATATATTCAGGAAAAAACGCATACGCCCTTTTTGGCCAAGGGCATCATTGTCGAGGTTTTGCCGCTTTTCCTGTGCTTTAAAGGCGATTCGAATCTCCCTCCTGAAATCTGTTTCCTGCAATTCTGCCTTGCTTTCAAATCCTCTTCGTTGCCTTCCCTCAATATATTTGTGGACGAGAGTTATCATTTATAAATCTGCAGGTTTGTTAATTGCAGTGCCCCTGAGCTCCATTTTTCAACTCTCTTTCTTGGGAGCTGGCCGCAAAAGCGCAGGATTGCTTCAGGCCCTACTCTGGTCCCGGGCGACAGGCTGAGCCTGTGGTTAATTCTTCTTCCTGATGGGAAAATAGAGTGACCTGTGCCTGTCCCAACACCTAGAGCTAGTCTCTCATTGGTTCCCCCTCTTCCCGTTCATCCTCAGGACAAATTGCAACCTGTACGGAACAGGAGGATAAAGGTGCTGATTCTCCAAGGAGGGAGATTGCTAGTAAAGCGGAGGGAATAGCGAACCCGAGCACAAGGAGATGAGAAATGAGGTGCGTTTTAGAAACCTTTCCCGATCACACGGTGTACCATCTTCTGGGTTTCTCATGAATGTTTTCGATGTAGGAAGATGCCCTTGAACCTGGAGATTTGGGACTCATGGGATGGGTAACACGCAGTATTACGTTAAAGGATCTGCGTTTGCTCACACAACCTCACCAAACCTCTCAGCCCCAAGAGTGTCCACCTTTATGTCTCAATCAGCTGTGGGTCTAGATATGGTCAATCCAGGTTGCATCACAGCCTCTGACCGAATTTTGTAAGAATTTCTCTCTCTTTCACTGTCTTTGTTTCACGGGTTTTTAAAAGTAATTGATTTTTATAATGGGGTTTAGCTGCTTTTCACTGCTGTGTTTATGCTGCTTTACACCCACTTGACTCACTTACAGAGAGATATCAATACATAGGTTTTAAGATTTTTACTAGTCAGATATATTCTTTGGCGGTGAATAGGGGTTGTTGAGTCCAATTCACTGAGCTAGGAGTAGGTCTTGTCTATTACATATTGGGTTTATGGAACGGTATCTGAGCCAATTTGAAACCCTTGTTTTATGCATCACCCCACCTCACCTTTCCCGTTAAGCAGCCATAGTGTGTTTTCTAAACGTGTGACTCGGTTCTGTTTTGTAATTCAGTTCAAGGGTAGCGGCTTTTACACTCCCTCTATAAGTGATATCTTATGATAAGTGTCTTTTTCTCTGTGACTTATTTCACTTAGAATCGTCGTACCTAAATCCACTCATCATGCTGCTACTAGCCTTATGACGTTGATTTCATGGCTGAGTGATATTCCATTGTACATAAGGACCGCAACTTCTTTATCCATTTTTCTCTTTCCTGGGATTTTTAAGGTGTAACGAAGAGGAGGTTCTTCTCAACAGAGCAGCCCTAACCTTTGGGGTGCCCGTGTCTTACTGATTTTTAGTTTTCCAAATTTATACGCCCGTGAGTGGAAGTGTCCTATGCTCTCTAAGCTGAGTTTTTTAGATGTTTCAGGACACACCGTACACTTCTCCAGAGTGGCTGTTGTCAGTTTACATCTCGCCCATCAGCGTAGCAAGGCTCCCGTTTCTCCATGGCCTGTCCTGTATTTCTGGTTTTGACACTTTATTCAGCATGGCCCTTTTGACCGATGGGAAGCGAGACTTCTTTGTAGCGCTGATTTGCCTTTCCAGGTTGCTTGGTTGGCCAAAAAGGGCGTATGCGTTTTTTCCTGAATATATTCAGGAAAAAACGCATACGCCCTTTTTGGCCAAGGGCATCATTGTCGAGGTTTTGCCGCTTTTCCTGTGCTTTAAAGGCGATTCAAATCTCTCTACTGAAATCTGTTTCCTGCAATTCTGCCTTGCTTTCAAGTCCTCTTTGTTGCCTTCCCTCAATATATTTGTGGACGAGAGTGATCATTTATAAGTCTGCAGGTTTGAGAATTGCAGTGCCCCTGAGCTCCATTTTTCAACTCGCTTTCTTGGGAGCTGGCCGCAAAAGCGCAGGATTGCTTCAGGCACTATTCTGGTCCCGGGCGGCAGGCTGAGCCTTTGGTTAATTCTTCTTCCTGATGGGAAAATAGAGTGAGCTGTGCCTGTCCCAACACCTTCAGCTAGTCTCTCATTGGTTCCCCCTCTTCCCGTTCATCCTCAGGACAAATTGCAACCTGTACGGAATAGGAGGTTAAAGGTGCTGATTCTCCAAGGAGGGAGATTGCTAGTAAAGCGGCTGGAATGGCGAACCCGCGCACAACGAGATGAGAAATGAGGTGCGTTTTAGAAACCTTTCCCGATCACACAGTGTACCATCTTCTGGGTTTCTCATGCATGTTTTCGATGTAGGAAGATGCCCTTGAACCTGGAGATTTGGGACCCATGGGATGGGTACCACGCAGTATTACTTTAAAGGGTCTGCGTTTGCTCACCCAACCTCACCAAACCTCTCAGCCCCAAGAGTGTCCACCCTTATGTCTCAATCAGCTGTGGGTCTAGATATGGTCAATCCAGGTGGCATCACAGCCCCTGAACGAATTTTGTAAGTATTTCTCTCTTTCACTGTCTTTGTTTCACGGGTGTTTAAAAGTAATTGATTTTTATAATGGGGTTTAGCTGCTTTTCACTGCTGTGTTTATGCCGCTTTACACCCACTTGACTCACTTACAGAGAGATATCAATACATAGGTTTTAAGATTCTTACTAGTCAGATATATTCTTGGGCGGTGAATAGGGGGTGTTGAGTCCAATTCACTGAGCTAGGAGTAGGTCTTGTCTATTACATATTGTGTTTATGGAACGGTATCTGAGCTAATTTGAAACCCTTGTTTTATGCATCACCACACCTCAACTTTCCCGTTAAGCAGCCATAGTGTGTTTTCTGAACGTGTGACTCTGTTTTGTTTTGTAATTCAGTTCAAGGGTAGCGGTTTTTACACTCCCTCTATAAGTGATATCTTATGATAAGTGTCTTTTTCTGTGTGACTTATTTCACTTAGAATCGTCGTACCTAAATCCACTCATCATGCTGCTACTAGCCTTATGACGTTGATTTCATGGCTGAGTGATATTCCATTGTACATAAGGACCACAACTTCTTTATCCATATTTCTCTTTCCTGGGATATTTAAGGTGTAACGAAGTGGAGGTTCTTGTCAACGGAGCAGCCCTAAACTCTGGGGTGCCCGTGTCTTGCTGATTTTTAGTTTTCCCAATTTATACGCTCATGAGTGGAAGTGCCGTATGCTCTCTAAGCTGAGTTTTTTAGATGTTTCAGGACACACCGTACACTTCTCCAGAGTGGCTGTTGGCAATTTACATCCTGCCCATCAGCGTAGCAAGACTCCCGTTTCTCCATGGCCTGTCCTGCATTTCTGGATTTGACACTTTATTCAGCATGGCCCTTTTGACCGATGGGAAGCGAGACTTCTTTGTAGCGCTGATTTGCCTTTCCAGGTTGCTTGGTTGGCCAAAAAGGGCGTATGCGTTTTTTCATGAATATATTCAGGAAAAAACGCATACGCCCTTTTTGGCCAAGGGCATCATTGTCGAGGTTTTGCCGCTTTTCCTGTGCTTTAAAGGCTATTCGAATCTCCCTCCTGAAATCTGTTTCCTGAAATTGTGCCTTGCTTTCAAATCCTCTTCGTTGCCTTCCCTCAATATATTTGTGGACGAGAGTGATCATTTATAAGTCTGCAGGTTTATGAATTGCAGTGCCCCTGAGTTCCATTTTTCAACTCGCTTTCTTGGGAGCTGGCCGCAAAAGAGCAGGATGGCTTCAGGCCCTATTCTGGTCCCGGGCGGCAGGCTGAGCCTGTGGTTAATTCTTCTTCCTGATGGGAAAATAGAGTGACCTGTGCCTGCCCCAACACCTAGAGCTAGTCTCTCATTGGTTCCCCCTCTTCCCGTTCATCCTCAGGAGAAATTGCAACCTGTACGGAACAGGAGGTTAAAGGTGCTGATTCTTCAAAGAGGGAGATTGCTAGTAAAGCGGCTGGAATGGCGAACCCGAGCACAAGGAGATGAGAAATTAGGTGCGTTTTAGAAACCTTTCCCGATCACACGGTATATCATCTTCTGGGTTTCTGATGCATGTTTTCGATGTAGGAAGATGCCCTTGAACCTGGAGATTTGGGACCCATGGGATGGGTACCACGCAGTATTACTTTAAAGGGTCTGCGTTTCCTCACCCAACCTCACCAAACGTCTCAGCCCCAAGAGTGTTCACCCTTATGTCTCAATCAGCTGTGGGTCTAGATATGGTCAATCCAGGTGGCATCACAGCCACTGAACGAATTTTGTAAGAATTTCTCTCTCTTTCACTGTCTTTGTTTCACGGGTGTTTAAAAGTAATTGATTTTTATAATGGGGTTTAGCTGCTTTTCACTGCTGTGTTTCTGCCACTTTACACCCACTTGACTCACATACAGGGAGATATCAATACATAGGTTTTAAGATTCTTACTAGCCAGATATATTCTTGGGCGGTGAATAGAGGGTGTTGAGTCCAATTCACTGAGCTAGGAGTAGGTCTTGTCTATTACATATTGGGTTTATGGAACGGTATCTGAGCTAATTTGAAACCCTTGTTTTATGCATCACCCCAGCTCACCTTTCCCGTTAAGCAGCCATAGTGTGTTTTCTAAACGTGTGACTCTGTTCTGTTTTGTAATTCAGTTCAAGGGTAGCGGTTTTTACACTCCCTCTATAAGTGATATCTTATGATAAGTGTCTTTTTCTGTGTGACTTATTTCACTTAGAATCGTCGTACCTAAATCCACTCATCATGCTGCTACTAGCCTTATTACGTTGATTTCATGGCTGAGTGATATTCCATTGTACATAAGGACCACAACTTCTTTATCCATATTTCTCTTTCCTGGGATATTTAAGGTGTAACGAAGTGGAGGTTCTTGTCAACAGAGCAGCCCTAAATTTGGGGTGCCTGTGTCTTGCTGATTTTTAGTTTTCCCAATTTATACGCCCATCAGTGGAAGTGCCCTATGCTCTTTAAGCAGATTTTTGTAGTTATTTCAGGACACACCGTACACATCTCCAGAGTGGCTGTTGGCAATTTACATCCTGCCCATCAGCGTAGCAAGGCTACTGGTTCTCCATGGCCTGTCCTGCATTTCTGGTTTTGACACTTTACTCAGCATGGCCCTTTTGATCGATGGGAAGCGAGACTTCTTTGTAGCTCTGATTTGCCTTTCCAGATTGCTTGGTTGGCCAAAAAGGGCGTATGGTTTTTTCATGAATATATTCAGGAAAAAACGCATACGCCCTTTTTGGCCAGAGGCCTTATTGTCGAGGTTTTCCCGTTTTTCCTGTGCTTTAAAGGTGATTCGAATCTCCCTCCTGAAATCTGTTTCCTGCAATTCTGCCTTGCTTTCAAATCCTCTTCGTTGCTTTCCCTCAATATATTTGTGGACGAGAGTTATCATTTATAACTCGGCAGGTTTGTGAATTGCAGTGCCCCTGAGCTCCATTTTTCAACTCGCTTTCTTGGGAGCTGTCCGCAAAAGCGCAGGATTGCTTCAGGCCCTATTCTTGTTCCGGGCAGCAGGCTGAACCTGTGGTTAATTCTTCTTCCTGATGGAAAAATAGTGTGACCTGTGCCTGTCCCAAAACCTAGAGCTAGTTACTCATTGGTTCCCCCTCCTCCCGTTCATCCTCAGGACAAATTGCAACCTGTACGGAACAGGAGGTTAAAGATGTTGATTCTCGAAGGAGGGAGATTGCTAATAAAGCGGCTGGAATGGCGAACCCGAGCACAAGGAGATGAGAAATGAGGTGCATTTTAGAAATCTTTCCCGATCACATGGTGTACCATCATCTGGGTTTCTCATGCCTGTTTTCGATGTAGGAATATGCCTTTGAACGTGGAGATTTGGGACCCATGGGATGGGTACCACACATTATTACTTTAAAGGGTCTGCGTTTGCTCACCTAACCTCACCAAACCTCTCAGCCCCAAGAGTGTCCACCCTTATGTCTCAATCAGCTGTGGGTCTAGATATGGTCAATCTACGTTGCATCACAGCCGCTGAACCAATTTAGTAAGAATTTCTCTCTCTTTCACTGTCTTTGTTTCACGGGTTTTGAAAAGTAATTGATTTTTATAATGGGGTTTAGCTGCTTTTCACTGCTGTGTTTATGCCGCTTTACACCCACTTGTCTCCCTTACAGAGAGATATCAATACATATGTTTTAAGATTATACTAGTCAGATATATTTTTGGGCGGTGAATAGGGGGTGTTGACTTCAGTTCACTGAGCAAGGTGTAGGTCATGTCTATTACATATTGGGTTTATGGAACGGTATCTGAGCTAATTTGACACCCTTGTTTTATGCATCACCCCACCTCACCTTTCCCGTTAAGCAGCCATAGTGTGTTTTCTAATCGAGTGACTCTGTTCTGTTTTGTAATTCAGTTCAAGGGTAGCGGTTTTTACATTCCCTCTATAAGTGATATCTTATGATAAGTGTCTTTTTCTGTGTGACTTATTTCACTTAGAATCGTCGTACCTAAATCCACTCATCATGCTGCTACTAGCCTTATGACGTTGATTTCATGGCTGAGTGATATTCCATTGTACATAAGGACCACAACTTCTTTATCCATTTTTCTCTTTCCTGGGATATTTAAGGTGTAACGAAGTGGAGGTTCTTGTCAACAGAGAAGCCCTAAACTTTGGGGTGCCTGTGTCTTGCTGAGTTTTAGTTTTCCCAATTTATACGCCCATGAATGGATGTGTCCTATGCTCTCTAAGCTGAGTTTTTTAGCTGTTTCAGGACACACCGTACACTTCTCCAGAGTGGCCGTTGGGAAATTACATCCCACCGATCAGCCTAACAAGGCTCCCTTTTCTTCATGGCCTGTCCTGCATTTCTGGGTTTTACACTCTTTTAGAATGGCCCTTTCTACCCCTGGGAAGTGAAACTTCTTTGTAGTGCTCATTAGCATTACTGTCTTGCTTGGTTCGCGAAAAAAGGCATATGCGTTTTTTCCTGAATATATTCAGGAAAAAAGGTATACGCCCTCTTTGGCCAAGGGCATCATTGTCGACGTTTTACCGCTTTTCATGTGCTTTATTGGAGATTCGAATCTACCTCCTGATATTTGTTTCCTGCCATTCTGCCTTCCTTTCAATCGTCTTCGTTGCCTTCCCTCAATATATTTTTGGACGAGAGTGATCAATTATAACTCTGCATGTTTGTGAATTGCAGTGCCCCTGAGTTCCATTTTTCAACTCGCTTTTTTGTGAGCTGGCTGCAAAACCGCAGGATTCCTTTAGGCCTTATACTGGTTCCGTGGGGCAGGCTGAGCCTGTGGTTAATTCTTCTTCTTGATGTTAAATTAGAGTGACCTGTGCCTGTCCGATCATCTAGGGCTTGTCTCTCATTGTTTCTCCTCCTTCCCCTTCATCCTGGTGACAAATTCCAAACTCTGTGAAACAGGATGTTGAAGGTGCTGACATCCTCAAGTGTGAAGAATTTTAGGAAAGAGGCTGGAGGGGTGAACCCGACACCCAGGGGATTAGGAGATGAGGTGCCTTTTCTAAAATCTTCCTGATCCAACCGTGTACCATCTTCTGGGTGTCTCAGGCATTTTTTAGCTCCAGGAAATGTCCCATGTATGTAAGGAGAACACCAAGGATTTTTTCAAATCAGTGTCTCCCCGAACCCCAATCTGGGGAATTTTTAAGCTACTGGTACATGTATGTTCATTAAGGGACTGGGCTGTAGGCATTGTCCGAACTTTAGAGGATTGCAGTCTTCATGGTCAGAAACGTTCACCATTGGCCTCCTTTAGTTTCCATTTTATCTGTAGTTGATAGATGATGTCGATATAGATATCGATTGTTTTTCAGATTATTTCCCCTTAGGGGTTATTACAAAATATTGAGTATAGTTCCCTGTGCTATACAGCAGTTCCTAGTTGATGATATATTTTATACATAGCAGTGTGTATATGTTAATCCGAAACTGTTAATTTATCCCTCCTCCCACCTTTCCCCTTTGGTAATAAAAAAATACAAGATTTTATACTTCTCAGAAATCTAGGAGCTGAAAGAGAGGTATCATTTTCAATGAAAAATCATTCAAAATAAGATTGAAACTTCAGCCAAGATTAGTAGATCCACATCCTTGGAAAGAAATCACTGCATTTCTCTAATGTTGACCTGACAAATACGACAAACCCCTCCACTGAACTTGCTTATAATAAAGTGATGGAACTATCAAATGGAAGTGTTAGAAATACCTTATTTTACACGAGCCTTATACACTGCTCTATGTTAACTACAGTTTGGCTCACACATCTGTTCATTGAAGTTACAATATTTGGCTCACACATCTGTTCATTGAAGTTACAATATTTGGCTCACACATCTGTTCATTGAAGGTACAATGTTCTCAAATTCTGTTACTGATCCTGCAGAGTCGGCCCCAACAAGGGTCCCCCTGCCCAGTGTCATTGGAGCCAACAGATCGAGACTGAGTTTGGTTCAGAAACAAAGGAAAACTTTATATTTTGATCAGAGAATGGAGAGGTGAGAGTGTGCGCTCCCCCGCGGGCTGTGGGCCGGGCTGCTGTGTAGGGATCCCGTCAGCGTCAGCGGGAGGGACGGGGTGGAGCTCTCGAGGGTTGGGTTGGCTGGAGCTCAGGCTCTATGTGGCGGAGTCTGCACAGGGCCCCGAGAGCTGAGGTGTCGGCCCAGCCATTTTGCACTAGGAAATCGGTTCTGAAGTGCCAGGTGTGGGACCTCTGCCTGTGGAAACCTAGGAACAAGTGAAATTAGAAAAAGCAGAAAGGAAAAAATGGTTAAACTTTATTTTATTGCCCAGATTCTATTTTTATGTCCCAGGAATTTTTAATGGGCTTTGCCGGTGACAAACCCCTCCTCTGCCGCTTGTCCCATTCCACATTCTTGGGGCGCTGAGGGTGCAGACACCTCTTCTGTAAATGCTTCGTGCTGAGTTGGGTGTCCTCATACCCGGGGGGAGGGGCAGGACTTCTCCCCAGCAGCCTCCAGGTGAGGTTGATTGTCCCCAGGCCTCCTCCCTCACTGCTCGTCTGCCTGAGCAACAGCGTTGGAAGTTTTATAGATTCTAATGACCTTTAAGGGTCCAGGAAAGAGATGCGCAGGGACGCTGGGGGGGCTGGTTTTACCCTGCTCCACATTGGTTCGGCCCCCTTAGGCTGACGGTTTCTGCCAGCCTAGATGCTCTGACCAGTAGTCTGCGCTTTCTTCAGTTAGGCCACTGAATTACGTACAAACAGCACCAGGTGTCAGAGCCCTGCCTGCTCAACTCCCAGGCAGTCCAGGGCCGGTGGTGATCCAGGACCATGACGGCCACTCAGTCACCGCCCTTTTGAAGTAACCAGGAGTACATCTGGTCTCATTGGTCCCCGTCACCATGGTGTCTGTAGGCTTTTCTATGGTGGCAGCATTATTTACGGATCTCCTGCCAGGTTTATTAGCTCCGCTCTGGGTGCAGTAAGTCCTGCAAGCAATAGTCTGTTCTTTTGGGGCACCCTCTTTTGGTTTTCTGACAGAAGCTCCAGGTCAAGTGATGGTCACACGAGTCGTCATGGGGGCCTGTTGCCCCAGGTTGTCTCCCTGGAGGTTGGAGTTGGAGGGCCTCCTCACTCGAGGTGTTTGTGCCCACGGAGTGATCCCTGCAACTTCAGGGCATGGTGGGTGGTTAGGATCACCAAGTGGCGTCCCTTACCCTTAGGAGGGAGCTGGCCTTGCGGGCTGCTCATTTCCAGGTTTTAGATACCCCCAGTATCCTGGTCGGATGGGGTGGCTGGCCAATGCCTGGAGGGCATTTTTGCTTTGTTCCATTTCAAGTGGTCCCAGTTTTGGCACTAAAACTCCAAGGGCGATTCGCCTTCGACCAGGAATGTAAAGGTCAAAGGGTTTAGCTAAATTAGGGAGGTCCAGGGCAAGGGTCTGAATTGACTGCTCTTTCCATTCTTGAAAGGCCGCTTCTGGATTCTATTCAAAAGGATCATCATCTTTTCCTTTCAGTGTTTCATATAGAGGCCCAGGTATTAGACTGTAGTTAGGGATCCAGATGCAGCAAACCCCGGTCTCCCCAGGAACCCCTAAGCTGTCTTCTAGTTTTAGGAAGGGTGAGGCTGCAAATGGCTTCTTCCCTTTCCTGGGATGGGCTTCTCCGATCTTCTGTGAGAATGAAGCCCAGGCAGGTCACCTTAGTCTGTGATATTTGAGCCTTTTTCTTGGACACCTTCTATCTTTTATTGGCTAGGTAGTCCAGAGGCCTCCTTAGTAGGGCTGGCGATCAGAATGTCGTCTGCATATTTTTTTTTAATTTATTTATTTATTATTTATGGCTGTGTTGGCTCTTCGTTTCTGTGCGAGGGCTTTTTCTAGTTGCGGCAAGCGGGGGCCACTCTTCATCGCGGTGCGCGGGCCTCTCACTATCGCAGCCTCTCTTATTGTGGAGCACAGGCTCCAGACGCGCAGGCTCTGTAATTGTGGCTCACAGGCCTAGTTGCTCCGTGGCATAGGGGATCTTCTCAGACCAGGGCTCGAACCTGTTTCCCCTGCATTGGCAGGCAGATTCTCAACCACTGCGCCACCAGGGAAGCCCAGAATGTCGTCTGCATATTGAAAGAGGGTTCACTTCTCCAGAGGTAGATCTTTTAGGGTTTTAGCTAACGTTTCCCCGAAGATGGTGTGGGAATTTTTGAACCCCTGGGGCAGGACGGCCAAGCAGTATTGTTTTTGTTGTATGTTGTATGTGCTGCCACTCACAGCCAAAATTTCTTGTGACTCTGGGACTAATGGAATACAGAAGAAGGCATCATTGAAGTCTAATACAGAATACCATGTCCTGGTGGATGGTAGAATGGCCAGCAGGGTGTAGGAATTAGGAACTACTGGATGTATATCCTCTGTGGCTTCACTGACTGTCCTGGCGTCCTTTACCAGGTCCCCAGCAGCCCACGGGGCTCTCATGGTCAGGCCCCTCCCAGGATATGGAGCTCACCTGTGCAGGTAGCCAGCAGCCCACAGGGCTCTCGTGGTTAGGCCCCTCCCAGGATATGGAGCTCACCTGTGCAGGTACCCAGCAGCCCACGGGGCTCTCATTGTCAGGCCCCTCCCAGGATATGGAGCTCACCTGGGCAGGTACCCAGCAGCCCACGGGGCTCTCGTGGTCAGGCCCCTCCCAGGATATGGAGCTCACCTGGGCAGGTATCCAGGAGCCCACGGGGCTCTCGTGGTCAGGGGCCTCCCAGGATATGGAGCTCACCTGGGCAGGTACCCAGCAGCCCACAGGGCTCTCATGGTCAGGCCCCTCCCAGGATATGGAGCTCACCTGGGCAGGTACCCAGCAGCTCACGGGGCTCTCGTGGGCAGGCCCCTCCCAGGATATGGAGCTCACCTGGGCAGGTACCCAGCAGCTCATGGGGCTCTCATGGTCAGGCCCCTCCCAGGATATGGAGCTCACCTGTGCAGGTAGCCAGCAGCCCACGGGGCTCTCGTGGTTAGGCCCCTCCCAGGATATGGAGCTCACCTGTGCAGGTACCCAGCAGCCCACGGGGCTCTCATTGTCAGGCCCCTCCCAGGATATGGAGCTCACCTGGGCAGGTACCCAGCAGCCCACGGGGCTCTCGTGGTCAGGCCCCTCCCAGGATATGGGGCTCACCTGGGCAGATACCCAGCAGCTCACGGGGCTCTCGTGGGCAGGCCCCTCCCTGGATATGGAGCTCCCTTGGACAGGTTCCCCGGCAGAGCTGGGCACACAGGAACCGTGCACATAGCCCTCATTGCAGAGCACCCCCAGCACACCTGTCGCTCAGAGCTGACACAGAGCACCTCAGAGCAGGGCTTGAACTAACAAACAGCAGCTCCGACATGTCTGTGACCCTAGGCTTCACTCTGTGCGGCCTCCCTCCACCTGGTCTTCCAGGGGCTTCCACTGCAGCCGGGGCACCAGGCCTCTTTATCCACCCACCAACCCTCCTCTCCCTGACTCCTGGGTTCCTCTCATTAGGAGAGGGCCTTCTTGAAGTTGTCTTCCACTCATGGACCAGATAAAATGATTAGAAAACAAGCCAGGGCTGCCACCCGTTGTCTATCCTGACTCTCGGGACCCTACACCTGTTCCTTGGATCTGGCCGGTGCAGCAAGGCCCATTATCTGCAACTCTGAGCCCCTGAGGGGCGAGGATTGGCTGACCTGGGCAGCCTGACCTGGCCGGCCAGCCCTTCCCAGGTGTGCCTGGGTTGAGGTCAATATAAACACCCCTCCAGGCAGCAAAAGCCTCTGCAGCTGTGCCTGACGCCATATTCTCTGCCCCGTCAGCAGTCTCGGGGTTGTGCTGGTGGGAGGGAGTAGGGCCCAGGGCTCTATGAGTGGCCCCGTGTGAGTGGGGCTCTGCTGGACTTTCTGCAGGAGTTGCCGGGCTGCCACCTGCTAAAGAAAACGATGTGTCACCCATACCTGCTGCTGGAATTTCTCCCCGGGCAGAGGTGAGGAAGGAAAAAAGCAGTGGGGACCGGGACAGGAGGGGTACCTCAGGCAGGGAAATGGAAAGCTTCCAGAAGAGCGCCCGGGGCCAGGACCGTCCTGGCTGGCCTGCAGGCACCCAGTCGGCCTGCGTGCTGTCGCTGGTGTGACTCCAAGCCCTTTCCTCTAGGCTTTAAAGTCTTTGCACACATTCAGGTGTTTTACCTGGGAAGGGTGGGAAAAGTCCAGCAGCAGCTGGCCTGAGGCTCAGCTCACGTTTACTCAGAGACGCCTCCTCACGGTCCCCCAGCTTTGCAATGAGGACGCTCCTTGCGGGGGAGCTGCTGGCTGCATGGGAGACGATTCCCCACCTCTGACCAAATTCAGAATTGTTTACCACTGGAGCAAGTGCCCTGATAGGGTTTTCCTCAGTATGACCAGTGGGTTCTGTTTTTTTTTTTTTCTTTTTTGGTTCAAGGTAGGTTTTATTCCTCTTTTTGTATTTACAGATATAAGCATGGAAATAATTCATTCATATAAATACGTCTATGGGAAGGACAGATCTTTTTTTTCTGTTTTATGTTTTTAAATATTATTTTTAAAGTTTTAAATTTTATTTTATTCATTTTTTTATACAGCAGGTTCTTATTGGTTATCTATTTTATACATATAAGTGTATATATGTCAATCCCAGGCTCGCAATTCATCCCACCACCACCACCCTGCCACTTTCCCCCCTTGGTGACCATACATTTGTACTCTACATCTGTGTCTCTATTTCTGCCTTGCAAACCGGTTCATCTGTACCATTTTTCTAGGTTCCACATGTATGCGTTAATATACGATACTTGTTTTTCTTTTTCTGATTTACTTCACTCTGTATGACAGTCTCTAGATCTTTCCACGTCTCTACAAATGACCCAATTTCATTCCTTTTTATGGCTGAGTAATATTCCATTTTATATATGTACCACATATTTTCCATTTGTCTATCTATGGGCATTTAGGTTGCTTCCATGACTGGGCTATTGTAAATAGTGCTGCAATGAACATTGTGGTGAATGTGACTTTTTGAATTATGGTTTTCTCTGGGTATATGCCCAGTAGTGGGATTGCTGGGTCTTATGGTATTTCTATTTTTAGTTTTTTAAGGAACCTCCATACTGTTCTCCATAGTGACTGTATCAATTTACATTCCCACAAATAGTGTAAGAGGGTTCCCTTTTCTCCACACCCTCTCCAGCATTTGTTGTTTGTAGATTTTCTGATGATGCCCATTCTAACTTGTGTGAGGTGATACCGCATTGTAGTTTTGGTTTATATTTCTCTAATAATTAGTGATGTTGAGCAGCTTTTCATGTGCTTCTTGCCCATCTGTATGTCTTCTTGGGACAAATGTCTATTTACGTCATCTGCCCATTTTTGGATTGGGTTGTTTGTTTTTTTACTGTTGATCTGCATGTGCTGTTTATATATATTGGAGATTAATCCTTTGTCCATTGATTCGTTTGTAAACATTTTCTCCCATTCTGAGGTTGTCTTTTCGTCTTGTTTGTAGTTTCCTTTGCTTTGCAAAAGCTTTTAGGTTTCATTTGCTCCCATTTGTTTATTTTTGTTTTTTATTCCATTACTCTAGGAGGTGGATCAAAAAAGATCTTGCTGTGATTTTTGTCAAAGAGTATTCTTCCTATGTTTTCCTCTAAGAGTTTTATAGTGTCCAGTCTTACATTTCGGTCTCTAATCCATTTTGAGTTTATTTTTTGTGTATGGTGTTAGGGAGTGTTCTAATTTCATTCTTTTACATGTAGTTGTCCATTTTTCCCAGCACCACTTATTGAAGAGACTGTCTTTTCTCCTTTGTATATCCTTGCCTCCTTTGTCATAGATTAGTGGACCATAGGTGTGTAGGTTTATCTCTGGGCTTTCTTTTTTTTTCCTTTTACATCTTTATTGGAGTATCATTGCTTTACAATTGTGTGTTACTTTCTGCTATATAAAAAAGTGAATCAGCTATACGTATACATATAACACCATATCCACTCCCTCTTGCACCTCCCTCTCACTCCCTTATCCCACCCCTTTAGGTGGTCACAAAGCACCGAGCTGATCTCCCTGTGCTATGTGGCTGCTTCCCAGTAGCTATCAATTTTACATTTGGTAGTGTATATATGTCCATACCACTCTCTCACTTTGTCCCAGCTTACACTTCCCCCTCCCCGTGTCCTCAAGTCCTTTCTCTACGTCGGTGTCCTTAATCCTTTCCTGCCCCTAGGTTTTTCATAAACTTTTTTTCTTTTAGATTCCATATATGTGTGTTAGCATACGGTATTTGTTTTTCTCTTTCTGACTTACTTCACTCTGTAGGACAGACTCTAGATCCATCCACCTCACTACAAATAACTCAGTTTCGTTTCTCTTTATGGCTGAATAATGTTCCATTGTATATATGCGCCACATCTTCTTTATCCAGTTATCTGTTGATGGACACTTAGGTTGCTTCCATGTCCTGGCTATTGTAAATAGAGCTACAATGAACATTGTGGTACATGACTCTTTTTGAATTATGGTTTTCTCAGGGTAAATGTCCAGTAGTGGGATTGCTGGGTTGTACGGTTGTTCTATTTTTAGTTTTTAAGGAACCCCCATACTGTTCTCCCTAGTGGCTATATCAATTTACATTCCCACCAACAGTGCAAGAGGGTTCCCTTTTCTCCAATAAATGCCTCTCCAGCATTTATTGTTGGTAGAATTTTTGATGGTGGCCATTCTGACTGGTGTGAGGTGATACCTCATTGTAGTTTTGATTTGCATTTCTCTAATAATTAGTGATGTTCAACATCCTTTCATGTGTTTGTTGGCAACCTGTATATCTTCTTTGGAGAAATGTCTATTAGGTCTTCTGCCCATTTTTCGATTGGGTTGTTTGGTTTTGTGATATTGAGCTACAGGAGATGCTTTTTGGAGGTTAATCCTTTGCCATTTGCTTCATTTGAAAATATTTTCTCCCATTCTGATGGTTGTCTTTTCATCTTGCTTATGTTTTCCTTTGCTGTGCAAAAGATTTTAAATTTCATTAAGTCCCATTTTTTTATTTTTGTTTTTATTTCCATTTCTCTAGGAGGTGGGTCAAAAAGGATCTTGCTGTGATTTATGTCATAGACTGTTCTGCTTATGTTTTCCTCTAAGAGTTTTATAGTGGCTGGTCTTACATTTAGGTCTCTAATCCATTTTGAGTTTATTTTTGTGTATGGTGTTAGGGAGAGTTCTAATTTCATTCTTTTACATGTAGCTGTCCAGTTTTCCCAGCACCACTTACTGAAGACACTGTCTTTTCTCCATTGTATACCCTTGCCTCCTTTGTCATAGATTAGTGGACCATAGGTACGTGGGTTTATCTCTGTGCTTTCTATCCTGTTCTATTGATCTATATTTCTGTTTTTGTGCCACTACCATATTATCTTGATTACTGTAGCTTTGTAATATAGTCTGAAGTCTGGAAGTCTGATTCCTCCAGCTCTTTTTTTTTCCCCTCAAGACTGCTTTGGCTATCCGGGGTCTTTTGTGTCTCCCTACAAATTTTAAGATTTTTTTTCTACTTCTGTAGAAAATGCCATTGGTAATTTGATAGGGATTGCATTGAATCTGTAGATTGCTTTGGGTAGTATAGTCATTTCCACAGTATTGATTCTTCTAATCCAAGAACATGGTATATGTCTCCATCTGTTTATATCATCTTTGATTTCTTTCATCAGTGTCTTATAGTTTTCTGAGTACAGGTCTTTTACTTCCTTAGGTAGGTTTATTCCTAGGTATTTTATTTTTGTTGCAGTGGTAATGGGATTGTTTCCTTAATTTCTCTTTCTGTTCTTTCATTGTTAGTGTATAGGAATGCAAGCAATTTCTGTGCATTAATTTGGTATCCTGCAACTTTACCAAATTAATTGATTAGCTCCAGTGGTTTTCTGGTGGCATCTTTAGGATTCTCTATCTATGATATGATGTCATTTGCAAAAAGTGACAATTTTACTTCTTCTTTTCTTTTTTGTATTTCTTTTATTTCTTTTTCTTCTCTGATTGCCATGGCTAGGACTTCCAAAACTATGTTGAATAGTAGTGGTGAGTGTGGACATCCTCGTCTTGTTCCTGATCTTAGAGGAAACGTTTTCAGTTTTTGACCGTTGAGAATGATGTTTGCTGTGGGTTTGTCATATATGGCCTTTATTATGTTGAGGTAGTTTCCCTCTATGCCCACACTCTGCAGAGTTTTTATCGTAAATGGGTGTTGAATTTTCTCAAAATCTTTTCCTGCATCTATTGAGATGATCATATGGTTTTATTCTACAATTTGTTAATATGGTGTATCACATTGATTTGTGTATATTGAAGAATCCTTGCATCCCTGGGATAAACCCCACTTGATCATGGTGTTTGATCCTTTTAATGTGTTGTTCGATTCTGTTTGCTAGTATTTTGTTGAGGATTTTTACATTTATATTCATCAGTGATATTGGTCTATAATTTTCTTTCCTTGTAGTATCTTTGTCTGGTTTTGGTATCAGGGTGACGATGGTCTCATAGAATGAGTTTGGGAGTGTTCCTTCCCCTGCAATTGTTTTGAAGAATTTGAGAAGGTTGGGTGTTAGCTCTTCTCTAAATGTTTGAGAAAATTCACCTGTGATGCCATCTGGTTCTGGACTTTCGTTTGTTGGAAGATTTTTAATCACAGTTTCAATTTCATTGCTTGTGATAGGTTTGTTCATATTTTCTATTTCTTCCTGGTTCAGTCTTGGAAGGTTATCCCTTTCTAAGAATTTGTCCATTTCTTCCAGGTTGTCCATTTTATTGGCATAGAGTTGCTTGTAGTAGTCTCTTAGGATGCTTTGTATTCCTGTGGTGTCTGTTGTAACTTCTCCTTTTTCACTTCTAATTTTGTTGATTTGATTCCTCTCCCTCTTTTTCTTGAGTCTGGCTAAAGGTTTATCATTTTTGTTTATCTTCTCAAAGAACCGGCTTTTAGTTTTATTGATCTTTGCTTTCATTTTCTTTGCTTCTATTTCATTTATTTCTGCTTTGATCTTTATGATTTCTTTCATTCTACTAACTTTTGGTTTTGTTCTTCTTTCTCTAGTTCCTCTAGGTGTAAGGTTAGATTGTTTATTTGAGATTTTTCTTGTTTCTTGAGGTAGGCTTGTATTGCTATAAACTTCCCTCTTAGAACTGCTTTTGCTGCATCCCATAGGTTTTGGATCATCGTGTGTTTCTTGTCATTTGTCTCTAGGTAGTTTTTGATTTCCTCTTTTATTTCTTCAGTGATCTCTTGGTTATTTAGTAACGTATTGTTTAGCCTCCATGTGTTTGTGTTTTTTACGGTTTTGTCCATGTTATTGATTTCTAATCTCATAGCATTGTGGTCGGAACAGCTGCTTGATATGATTTCAGTTTTCTTAAATTTACTGAGGCTTTATTTGTGACCCAAGATGTGATCTATCCTGGAGAATGTTCCGTGTGCAGTTGAGAAGAACGTGTAATATGCTGTTTTTGGATGGAATGTCCTATAAATATCAATTAACTATATCTGGTCTATTGTGTCATTTAAAGCTTGTGTTTCCTTATTAATTTTCTGTCTGGCTGATCTCCACTGGTGTAAGTGAGCTGTTAAAGTCCCCTGCTATTATTGTGTTACTGTTGATTTCCTCTTTTATAGCTGTTAGCAGTTGCCTTATGTATTGAGGTGCTCCTATGTTGGGCACATATATATTTATAATTGTTATATCTTCTTGGATTGATCCCTTGACCATTATGTAGTGTCTTTCCTTGTCTCTTGTAACATTCTTTATTTTAAAGTCTATTTTATCTGCTATGAGTATTGCTACTCCAGCTTTCTTTTGATTTTCATTTGCATAGAATATATTTTTCCATCACCTCACTTTCAGTCTGTATGTGTCCCTAGGTCTGAAATGGGTGTCTTGTAGACAGCATATATATGGGTCTTGTTTTTGTATCCATTCAGGCAGCCTGTGTCTTTTGGTTGGAACATTTAGTCCATTCACGTTTAAGGTAATTATTGATATGTATGTTCCTATTACTATTTTCTTAATTGTTATGGGTTTGTCTTGGTAGGTCCTTTTCTTCTCTTGTGTTTCCCACTTACAGAAGTTCCTTTAGCATTTGGTGTAGAGCTGGTTTCATGGTGCTGATTTCTCTTAGCTTTTGCTTGTCTGTAGGGCTTATGATTTCTCTGTCAAATCTGAATGAGATCCTTGCTGGGTGGAGTACTCTTGGTTGTAGGTTCTTCCCTTTCATCACTTTAAATTTATGCCACTCCCTCTGGCTTGTAGATTTTCTGCTGAGAAATCAGCTGTTATCCTTATGGGAGTTCCCTTGTATGTTATTTGTCATTTTTCCCTTGTTGCTTTTAATAATTTTTCTTTGTCTTCAATTTTTGTCAGTATGGTTACTATGTGTCTTGGCATTTTTCTCCTTTGATTTATGCTGACTGGGACTCTCTGCACTTCCTGGACTTGGGTGGCTATTTCTTTTCCCATGCTAGGGAAGTTTTCGACTATAATCTCTTCAAATGTATTCTCGGGTCCTTTCTCTCTCTCTTCTCCTTCTGGGACCCCTATGATGTGAATGTTGTTGCGTTTAATGTTGTCCCAGAGGACTCTTACGGTGTCTTCATTTATTTTCATTCTTTTTCTTTATTCTGTTCCATGGCAGTGATTTCCACCTTTCTGTCTTCCAGGTCACTTATCCGTTCTTCTGCCACAGTTATTCTGCTACTGATTCCTTCTGGTGTATTTTTCATTTCAGTTATTATATTGTTCACCTCTGTTTGTTTGTTCTTTAATTCTTCTAGGTGTTTGCTCCTTAATTCTTCTAGGTCTTTGTTAAGCATTTCTTGCATCTTCTCGATCTTTGCCTCCATTCTTTTGCCAAGGTCTTGGATCATGTTCACTACCATTATTCTGAATTCTTTTTCTGGAAGGTTCCGTATCTCCACCTCATTTCTTTTTTTTTCCTAGGGTTTTATCTTGTTCCTTAATCTGGTATAAAGTCCTCTGCCTTTTCATTTTGTCTATCTTTCTGTGAATGTGGTTTTCCTTCCACAGGCTGCAGAATTGTAGTTCTTCTTGCTTCTGCTGTCTGCTCTCCAGTGGATGAGTCTATCTTAGAGGCTTGTGCAAGCTTCCTGATGGGAGGGACTGGTGGTGGGTAGAGCTGGGTGTTGCTTTGGTGGGCAAAGCATTAATCTGCTTGTCTGCAGATTAAATAAAACTTTAATAAAAAGTTTAATCCACTTATCTGCTGATGCATGGGGCTGGGTTCCCTCCCTGTTGGTAGTTTCACCTGAGGTGACCCAGCACTGGAGCCTACCTTGCTCTTGGTGGGGTTAATGGCGGACTCTGGGAGGGCTCACACCAAGGAGTATTTCCCAGAACTTCTGCTGCCAGTGTCGCTGTCCTCACGGTGAGCCACAGCCACAGATACCACCTGCCTCTGCAGGAGACCCTCTAAAACTATCAGGTAGTTCTGGTCATTCTCCTACGGGGTCACTGCTCCTTCCCCTGGGTTCTGATGTGCTCACTACTTTGTGTGTGCCCTCCAAGAGTGGAGTATCTGAGTGGAGTTGAGAGTCTGAGACTCTGCGTGCAGTCGCACAGACTCTGGGTCCTGTGAAGCTTCGATGCTTTGTGGTTCTAGAAATCCTATAGGAGACGGTCCACAGCAGGTGAAGCTATTGCTGTCAGTTGAGGTGGTGAAGCCAAAGATCTGCAGTTCCGACTAGAGGTGCCGATGTACATACAGGACAAAATCATCTCGTGTGAATGTAGTTCAGGCATGTTTAAGATGAATGGAGCCATGTTAATGCCTACCATATTCTATCTTGAGCCTCTCCTCAGGGACCCCCTCCTCAGTTCCTGAGGCTCCTGTAAGTCATGTACAGGGGACTGGAGAGTGGGCTCTGTCCAATCTGAGCCCTGAGTTACCCTGTATGTATCTTAGGATACTTTGTATTTCTGTGGGGTCTGTTGTAACATCAACTCTTTCATTTCAGATTTATTTGGGCCCTCTCTTTTTAAAAAAACATACTACTGTTGTCTTTTATTCTTTACAGAAGTTTAATAAGTGTTTGATCTACCTTGACTTACTCTATGTATACTTTTTGCAGTGAGATTTTTACTTTTCTTTGTTTTCTTGTTACTATCAATAATTAGTGAGACTTCTTTTAAGCTACTTCAACATTGATTATAAAGCTGCTTTATTAGTGATGACAGAGCCTTAATGGAAGTCATGTTCTGGTTGTAAATTAGAATGCAATGTGCCAGCAAAAAGCCCCTTAAGTTTATTTCTCATTACTTCTTGTTCTTTTTTAATTTAATTTTTATTTTTTATCAGAGCAAATTTGATTACAATGTTTTGTTTGTTCTAGGTGTGCAAGATGTGGTTCTTTCACACATATACATATATCTATTCTTCTTTGGATCATTTTCCCAAGTAGGTTATGATACAATGTTGAGTAATCTTCTTTTGGTATTACGTAGGTCTTTGGTGATTATACATTTCACATTTGTTTCTGTATCTATGTTAACCCCAATATCCTAATGTATCCAATCCTCACACCTTTCCATTTGGTGATCCATAAGTTAGTTTAGTGAATCTGTGATTGCATTTCTCTGTGGAAATATCTTCATTGGTATCAATTTTTAGCTAAGATCTATAAGTGATATTATAGGATATGTGTCTTTTGCTTTCTGACTTAGTACAATTTGCCTGATTACTTCAAGAATCATACATGGTGCTGCAAATGGCATTGTTTTATTTTTTTCCCTGGCTAATATTCCATCTGTACGTGTGCCAGTTCCTCTTTGGCCACGCAACTCTTGATGGACTTTTTGGTTGTCTCCATGTCTTGGCTATTGTAATACTGCTGCAATACACATTTGCTTGCCTGTGTCTTTCCAGTTCTATCTTCTTATGTTATAGTCCAAGGAGTGGGCTTGCTGTATCATATGGTAAGTCAGTGTGTATGTTTTAAAGGCACCACCATTCAGTTCTCATTAGTGGCTCTTTCCAGGTTACGTCCAACTTAAAGTTGATTGTATGCATTTCTCCAAAACACCTTCAGTATTTATTGTTTGTAGTTTTCTTGCTGAGGGTTATTCTGACAGGTGTGAGCTGATACCCCTTTGTGGTTGAATTTGCATGTATCCCATAATCTTTTGAAATTGAGCTTGAAAGCATGTCCTTTTTATTTATCAAACAGTGATTACAGCTTAGTTCTTCAAGGTGTTTTCTTAAAGTATGTGTCACATTTTGAAAATTTTTGGCCATTACCTCCCTCGAGACATTTTGAGGGCAGTTTTCATTTACAGCCCTGCATTACTTGTTCATATGAAGTGACCATTAGCACAGGCTTTAAAGCTGCTTTTGCAGGTAACGGCCAGAGGGCGGCAGCCTTTCTACGTTTCCCACTCTGGTAACTAGGGAAACAGACCTTCCGGCCTGTGGTGTTCCTCGGTTATAAATTAGAGTGCAATGTGCCCGGATAAACCCACAAATGCTGATGTCTCCTTACTTTTGTTTGTTTTTTTTATATTTAATTTATATTTAGTATTGGAGTAATATTCCATTGTGTACATGGACCACTTCTTCTTGGTGCATTCCTCGGTTGATGGACATTTTCATTGCTTCCAAGTGTTGGCTATGGTAAATATTGCTGGAGTGAAGGATTGCCAGCCTGTGACTTTTTGATTCTCATTTTCTCAGGTGATAGGTCCAGCAGTGGTTTTGATTGATTGACTGGTAGCTCAATGTTTCCCTTTTCAAAGCACCTACATTGTGTTTTCATTAGTGACTCTTTACATGCCCCCCCTTACAACCGAGGGTACGCATTTCTCCACATTCCCTTCAGCATTTATTTTTTGCAGCATTTTTGCTAATGGCCATTCAGACTGCTGTGAGCTGATAGGTATTTGTAATATGGGTATGCATGTCGTTAAATATTCTAAAATTCATCATTTTTCCACGCCTTTTTCTTTTCTGTTAAAAGAAAAAAGAAAAAAAAAAAGTGTGAGTACAATATTCGTCTTGAAAGTGTCTTCCTGGAACGTTGCCCTCTTTCGAATTTTTTGGTCAATTTTCAACCCCAGGATTGTTTTGAAATGTAGGTGTCATTTACAGGCCTGCAATGAGTGTGAATATTTAGGGACCATTAGCACTAGGTTTAACCTGCTGTTGTTCGAAACGGCCACAAGGCAGCAGCATTTCTCCATTACCAAATCTGGTTACTAGGGCAGCAGAGCCGTTCTGGAAGTCGTTTTCCTAGGTTGTAAATTTCAATGGAGTGGGCTGGAAAACGCCCCATAAGTTTATGTCTGATTAATTCTTTTTCGTTGTTTTAAATTTTTAAATCAGGGTAATCGTTAGAATGTTGTTTGTCCAAGGTGTACACACTCTGGTTCATTTACACATTATTTATATCTATTTATGTAGAGATCCTCTTCCCATGTAAATTATTACGGAGTGTTCTGTAGACCTCCCTTGTTATATGGTCGGTCTTTTTGTAATATGTATATAATATGTATTTGGATCATATCCAGATCATATAGTAACACGAATCTTCATTTATCCATTCCCCCCACCTTTCCCTTTAGATGAGCAAAGTTGGTTTTCTAAGTTTGTGAGTGTATTTCTCTGTTAATTGTGTTCATTTGTGTCAGTTATTAGATAACGCCTATAAGTGATATCTTAGGATATAAGTCTTTTGCTTTCGGACCTACCTCATGATTTGTGATTATCTCCAGGCTCATTTGTGGTGCCTCAAAGAGCAGGGTTTCATTCTTTTCCATGGCTAATATTCCATTGTGTACCTGGACCACTTATTCTTTATCCATTCACTTGTTGATCGACATTTTTATCGCTTCACTGCCTTGGCTATTGTGAATAATGCTGCACTGCAGCTTTTGCAACCTGTGTCTTCTCGATACTTGTCTTCTCAGGTGAGAGGTCCAATGGTGCGCCTGCTGGATTGAATGGTACCTCAATTTTTACTTTTAAACGCAGCTCTTTTCTGTTCTCATTACTGGCTGTTAACCACTTGGCATCTCACCAGCAGCTAGAGGATACACAATTCTCTACAACCGCATCAGCATTTATGGTTTGTAGACTTTTTGCTGATGGTCAGTCGACTGGTGTGATTGGAAACCCTTTTGTTGATTAGATTGCATGAGTCTAATAATTCCTGAGGTTGAGCCTTAATCCATTCTCCTTTTTTTTAAAGACAGTGAGTAATACTTACCTCTTCATAGTATTTTATTGAAAAATTTGCCTGTATTAAATTTTTTTATTCCGTTCCCGACCTCAGCACAATTTTTGACGGCAGGTGTCCTTTACAGCCCTGAGTCCTTGTGAATTTTAAGTGACCATTAGCTGTTGGTTTAAAGCCGCTCGTGCGGGAAACGGCCACAAGGCGGCAGCATTTCTCCTTTACCAAATCTGGTTACTATGGCAACAGAGCCTTACTGGAAGTGGTGGTCTAGGTTGCAAATTAGAATGGAATGTGCGAGGAAAAAGCCCTTTAAGTTTATGTCTCATTACTTCTTGTTCGTATTTTTAAGATAATTTTTATTTTTTGTCACAGCAAACTTGATTACAATGTTTTGTTTGTTCTAGGTGTGCAAGATGTGGTTCTTTCACACATATACATATATCTATTCTTCTTCAGATCCTTTTCCCATGTAGGTTATGACACAATGTAGAGTAGTCTTCTCTTGGTATTCTGTAGGTCTTTGGTGATTATATATTTCACATGTGTTTGTATGTCTCTGTTAACCTCAATATGGTAATGTATCCAATCCTCACACCTTTCCATCTGGTGAACCATAAGTTTTTTAATGAATCTGTGATTGCCTTTCTCTGTGGAAATATCTTCTTTTGTATCAATTTTTATGTAACACCTATATCTGATATGATAGGATATGTATCTTTCACTTTCTCCCTTACTACAAGTTGTGTGATTACCTCTAGACTCATCTATGGTGCTGCAAATGGCATTGTTTCATTTTTTCACTAGCTCATATTCCATCTGTACATGTAGCAGTTCTTCTTTGTCCACCCATTTGTCAGTGAACTTTTTGGTTACTTCCATATCTTGGCTATTGTAATAGTATGCATTGCAGATTTGCCTGCCTGTGTCCTTCCAATTCTGTCTTCGTCGGTTATAGGTCCAGGAATAGGTCTGCTAGGTCATATGGTAGCTCAGTGTTTACCTTTTAAAGGTACCTCCATTCTGTTATCATTAGTGGCTCTTTCCTGGTTACGTCCCACTTAAAGTTGAGGGTATGCATTTCTCCACAGCACCTTCAGCATTTATTATTTGTAGTTTTTGCTGATGGTTATTCTGACGGGTGTGAGCTGACACCTCTTTACGGTTGAATTTGCATGTGTCTCATATTCCGTTGCAATTGAGCTTTAAGGCAAGTCATTTTTATTTTTCAAGCTGTAATTACAGCTTAGTTCTTCAAAGTGGTTTCTTAAAGTATGTGTCAAATTTTGAAATGTTTTGGCCATTACCTCCCTCAAGACATTTTGAGGGCAGGTTTCATTTTCAGCCCTAGAGTACTTGTTCATATGAAGTGACCATTAGCACAGGCTTTAAACTGCTTTTGCAGGTAACGGCCACAGGGCTGCTACCTTTCTACATTCCCCACGCTGATACTAGGGAAACGACTTTACGGCCAGTGGTGTTCCTCGGTTGTAAATTAGAGTAGAATGTGCCCAGATAAACACACAAAAGCTGATGTCTCTTTACTTTTGTTGGATTTTTAAATTTAATTTATATTTATTATTGGAGTTAATATTCTATTTTGTACATGGACCACTTCTTGGTGCATTCCTCTGTTGATGGACATTTTCATTGCTTCCAAGTGTTGCCTATGGTGAATATTGCTGGAGTGCAGGATTGCCAGCCTGTGACTTTTTGATTCTCATTTTCTCTGGTGAGAGGCCCAGCAGTGGGTGTGATTCATGGACTGGTCACTCAGTGTTTACTTTTTCAAAGCACCTCCAATGTGTTTTTATTAGTGGCTTTTACAACATCCCCCTTAGAACCGAGGGTACGCATTTCTCCACAATCGCTTCAGCATTTATTGTTTGCACCAGTTTTGCTGATGGCCATTCTGACTGCTGTGATGTGATAGGTATTTGTAATTTGGGTTTGCATATCTTTCAAAATTCCTAAGATTCATCATTTTTCCACATCTTTTTCTTTTATCAAAAGAAAAATCTGTGAGCACAATACACCTCTTGAAATTATCTTCTTCGAAGTTTGCCCTCTTTTGAATTTTTTGTTCGATTTTTGACCCCAGAATTTTTTTGGAGGGCAGGTGTCATTTACAGAACTGCCAGTTGGTGAATATTTAGTGACCGTTTGCAGTGGGTTTAAAGCTGCTGTTGTGGCAAACGGCCAAAAGGAGGCAGCATTTCACCATTCCCCAATCTAAGTACTAGGGCAGCAGAGCCTTTCTGGAAGTCGTTGTCTTAGGTTGTAAATTAGAATGGAGTTTGCCAGGTGAAATCCCCATAAGTTTATGTCTCATTAGTTCTTATTCGTTTTTTTTCCAAACACACACACTGTATTTTATTTTTATAAGAGATAAATAGACTGACATCAAGCGTTGTACATGGATGATCACAACAAAAGCAACAATGATTGCAATTACCAAACATGAAACACACTCATACTATGTCAAAATATTGACATTCAGTCCAGTAATCCTTCACTGTAGCCGCTGCTTTACTTTGCAGTGAAAATTGATTTGTATATTCTTTGCCTCTGAGTCCTTGTGGGATTTTTTTTAATTCAAACAGAAAGTAACAAAAATTATACTTATCGTCATCAGTTCACTCAGTCCCGTGTAATTAATTTTTTTTCATCTTGATCGTTTGTTAGCACTTTTATGAGTTCATTAGTTTTATCATTAGAGTTCTGAAAATGCTTATTTATTCAGTTCAGCAGTACAGTAGAGTTACCAGAAACCTGTACTTGTCAGAGTCTTTTCCATGAATTTAATGAAGATGAAACCCTTTTATAGGAACATATTTTCAAAAGCATCAGAGTACAACCAGAACTGTCTGTAAATGACAAAAGACTTAAAAATGACCACAGTTAAAGATTTGATGAAAGTTTATAATAATGCAGTTGACAAGAAAATTAGTTATTTCTGAGATACACATTTTAAAGTAATAACTAGGATTATGAATTATAACATTATACCAGAACATATAAGATTTTTAGAAATTTCATGTAATGTCTGAAACATTTATATTAACATATTTCCATACAAAAAACCGAATGAAAGTTTAGTATTAGTTGTTTTGTTTGTTTTTGTATACTGCAGGTTCTTATCAGTCATCAATTTTATACACATCAGTGTATACAGGTCAATCCCAATCGCCCAATTCAGCACAACACCATCCCCACCCCACCACATTTCCCCCCCCGTGGTGTCCATGTGTCTGCGCTCTACATCTGTGTCTCAACTTCTGCCCTGCAAACTGGCTCATCTGTACCAACTTTCTAGGTGGCACATACCTGCGTTAATATACGATATTTGTTTTTCTCTTTCCGACTTACTTCACTCTGTATGACAGTCTCTAGATCCATCCACGTCACAACAGATGACTCAATTTGGTTCCTTTTTGTGGCTGAGAAATATTCCATTCTATATATGTACCACAACTTCTTTATCCATTCGCCTGTTGATGGGCATTTAGGTTGCTTCCATGACCAGGCTATTGAAAATAGTGTTGTAATAAACATTCGGGTGCATGTGTATTTTTGAACTATGGTTTTCTGTGGGTGTATAACCAGTAGTGGGATTGCTCGGTCATATGGAAGCTCAATGTTCAAATTTTAAGGCACCTCCATTTTGTTCTCTTTAGTGGCTCTTTCCAAGTTACACCCCACTTAAAGTTCAGGGTATGCATTCCTCCACAACACCTTCAGCATTTATTGTTTGTAGTTTTCTTGCTGACGGTTATTTTGACAAGTGGGAGCTGCTACCTCTTTGTGGTTGAATTCGCATGTGCCTCATAATCCGTTGAAATTGAGCTTTAAGGCATGTCCTTTTTACTTTTCAAGCTGTGATTACCCCTTAGTTCTTCAAAGTGTTCTCTTAAAGTATGTGTCACATTTTGACATGTTTTGGCCATTACCTCCCTCAAGACATTTTGAGGGCAGGTTTCATTTACAGTCCTGCAGTACTTGTTAACAGGAAATGACCATTAGCACAGGCTTTAAAGCTGCTTTTGCAGGTAACTGCCAGAGGGTTGCAGCCTTTCTATGTTCCCCACCCTGGTAATTATGGAAAAGGCCTTGCTGCCTGTGGTGTTTCTCGGTTATAAATTAGAGTGGAGTGTGCCCGGACAAACACACACAAGCTGATGTCTCCTTACTTTTGTTGTTTTTTTAATTTAATTTTTATTTTTTATTGGAGTAATTTTCCACTGTGTACGTGGACCACTTCTACTTCGTGCATTCCTCGGTTGATGGACATTTTCATTGCTTCCAAGTGTTGGCTATGGTAAATATTGTTGGAGTGCAGGATTGCCAGCCTGTGGCTTTTTGATTCACATTGTCTCAGGTGATAGGCCCAGCAGTGGGTGTGATTGATTGACTGGTAGCACCGAGTTACCCTTTTCAAAGCACCTTCTTTGTGTTTTCATTAGTGGCTCTTACCACGTCCCTCTTCGAATCGAGGGTACGCATTTCTCCACAATCGCGTCAGCATTTATTGTTTGCAGCATTTATGCTAATGGCCCTTCTGGCTGGTGTGAGCTGATAGGTTGTTGTAATTTGTGTTTGCATGTCTTTGAAAATTCATAAAACTCATCATGTTTCTCCGCAGTTTTCTTTTCTGTTACAAAAAGGAAACAATTGGGAGTACAATATAACTCTTGAAATTGTCTTCTTGGAAGCTTGCCCTCTGTTTAATTTTTTGGTCGATTTTCCACCCCAGAATTTTTTTAGAGAGCAGGTGTCATTTACCGAACTGCAAGTTTGGTGAATATTTAGTGACCTTTAGCAATGGGTTTAAAGCTGCTGTTGTGGGAAGTGGCCTCAAGCAGGCAGCATTTCTCCATTCCCAAACCTGGGTACTAGGGCAGCAGAGCCTTTCTGAAGTCGTGTTCCTAGGTTGTAAATTACATTGGAATGTGCATGGAGAAACCCCCATAAGTGTATGTCTCATTATTTCTTCTTGGTTTTAATTTTTTTTTAATTGGGGTAAAGCTTAGAATATTGTTTGTCCGAAGTGTACACAATCTGGTTCATTTGTACATTATATTTGTCTATTCAAGTACAGATGCTCTTCCCATGTAAAATGTTACTGAGGCTTCCGCAGACCTCCCTTGCTATATGGTCGGTCTTTTTGTGATATGTATATAATATGTGTTTGTATACATATAGTAACACTAATCTTAATTTATCCATTCCCCCCACCTTTCCTTTTAGATGAGCATAGTTTGTTTTCTAAGTCCGTGAGTGTCTTTCTCTGTGGAAATATGTTCCTTTGTGTCAGTTATTAGATAACGCCTATAAGTGATATCATAGAATATAGGTCTTTTGCTTTCCAACTTACCTCATGTTTCGTGATTATCTCCAGAGTTATTTGTGGTGCCTCAGAGAGCAATGGTTCATTGTTTTCCATGGCTATTATTCCATTGTGTACATGGACCACTTCTTCTTTATCCATTCACCTCTTGTTGGACATTTTGATTGCTTCACTGTCTTGGCAATTGTGAATAAGGCTGTACTGCAGCTTTTGCGGCCTGTGTCTTCTCGATACTACTCTTCTCAGGTGAGAGGTCCAATGGTGCACCTGCTGGATTGAATGGTACCTCCATTTTTACTTTTAAACACAGCTCCTTTCTGTTCTCATTATTGGCTGTTACCCCTTTACGTCTCACCAGCAGGTAGAGGGTACACAGTTCTCTAAAACCCGTTCAGCATTTATTGTTTGTAGACTTTTTGCTGATGGTCAGTCGACTGGTGTAATTTGAAACTTTTTGGAGATTAGATTGCATAGGTCTAACACTCCCTGAGGTTGAGCTTTTATCCATTTACCTTTTTTTTTAAAGTGTGTGAGTAAAACTTATCTCTTCATACTCTCTTCTTGAAACATTTGCCTGTTTTGAATTTTTTTGTCCATTCCCTATTTCAGCAGAGTTTTTTAGGGCAGGTGTCCTTTACAGCCCTGAGTCCTTGTGAATGTTGTGACCATTAGCTGTGAGGCTAAAGCTGCTCTTGCCGGAAATGGCCACAAGGTGGCAGCATTTCTCATTTACCAAATTTGGTAACTGGGGAAACAGAGCCTTAATGGAAGTGGTGTTGTAAGTTGTAAATTAGAATGGAATGTGCCAGGAAAAAGCCCTTCAAGTTTATGTCTCATTACTTCTTGTTCATATTTGTAATTTACTTTTTATTTTTTATCCCAGCACATTTGATTACAATGGTTTGTTTGTTCTGGTGTGCAAGATGTGGTTCTTTCACACATAAACGTGTATCTATTCTTCCTCACATCCTTTTCCCATGTAGGTTATGATACAAAGTTGAGTAGTCTTCTCCTGGTCTTCCGTATGTTTTTGGGGGTTATATATTTCACATGGTTTGTATATCTCTGTTAACCCCAATACGGTAATGTATCCAATCCTCATCCCTTACTATTTGGTGAGCCATAAGTTTTTTAATGAATCTGAGATTGCCTTTCTCTGTGGCAATATCTTCATTGGTATCAATTTTTAAGTAACTCCTAAAAGTGATATGATAGGATATGTGTCTTTTGCTTTCTCACTTACTACAGGTGGCGTGATTACGTCTAGACTCATCTATGGTGCTGCAAATGGCATTGTTTCATTTTTTTCACTAGCGAATATTCCATCTGTACATGGAGGAGTTCTTCTTTGTCCACCCATCTGTTGGTGGACTTTTTGGTTACCTCCATATCTTGGCTATTGTAACACTGTGCAATGAAGATTTGAATGCCTGTGTCTTTCCAATTCTCTCTTCTTAGATTATAGGTCGAGGAGTGGGCCTGCTGGATCATATGGTAGCTCAATGTTTACCTTTTTAAGTCACCTCCATTCTGTTCTCACTAGTGGCCCTTTCCAAGTTATGTCCCCCTTGATGTTGAGAGTATGCATTTCTCCACAACAGTTTCAGCATTTATTGTTTGTAGTTTTCTTGCTGATGGTTATTCTGACAAGTGTGAGCTGATACCTCTCTGTGGTTGAATTCGCATGTGCCTCATAATCCGTTGAAATTGAGCTTTAAGGCATGTCCTTTTTATTTTTCAAGCTGTGATTACCCCTTAGTTCTTCAAAGTGTTCTCTTAAAGTATGTGTCACATTTTGAAATGTTTTGGCCATTACCTCCCTCAAGACATTTTGAGGGCAGGTTTCATTTACAGTCCTGCATTACTTCTTCCTATGAAATGACCATTAGCACAGGCTTTAAAGCTGCTTTTGCAGGTAACTGCCTGAGGGTGGCAGCCTTTCTATGTTCCCCACCCTGGTAACTAGGGAAAAGCCCTTGTGGCCTGTGGTTTTACTCGGTTATAAATTAGAGTGCTGTGTGCCCGGACAATCCCACACAAGCTGATGTCTCTTTACTTTTGTTGGATTTTTAAATTTATTTTTTATTTTTTATTGGAGTAATTTCCCACTGTGCACGTGGACCACTTCTACTTTGTGCATTCCTCGGTTGATGGACATTTTCATTGCTTCCAAGTGTTGGCTATGGTAAATATTGTTGGAGTGCAGGATTGCCAGCCTGTGGCTTTTTGATTCTCATTGTCTCAGGTGATAGGCCCAGCAGTGGGTGTGATTGATTGACTGGTAGCACCGTGTTACCCTTTTCAAAGCACCTTCTTTGTGTTTTCATTAGTGGCTCTTACCACGTCCCTCTTCGAATCGAGGGTACGCATTTCTCCACAATCGCGTCAGCATTTATTGTTTGCAGCATTTATGCTAATGGCCCTTCTGGCTGGTGTGAGCTGATAGGTTTTTGTAATTTGTGTTTGCATGTCTTTGAAAATTCATAAAACTCATCATTTTTCTCCGCCGTTTTCTTTTCTGTTACAAAAAGGAAACAATTGGGAGTACAATATAACTCTTGAAATTGTCTTCTTGGAAGCTTGCCCTCTGTTTAATTTTTTGCTCGATTTTCCAGCCCAGAATTTTTTTAGAGAGCAGGTGTCATTTACCGAACTGCAAGTTTGGTGAATATTTAGTGACCTTTAGCAATGGGTTTAAAGCTGCTGTTGTGGGAAGTGGCCTCAAGCAGGCAGCATTTCTCCATTCCCAAACCTGGGTACTAGGGCAGCAGAGCCTTTCTGAAGTCGTGTTCCTAGGTTGTAAATTACATTGGAATGTGCATGGAGAAACCCCCATAAGTGTATGTCTCATTATTTCTTCTTGGTTTTAATTTTTTTTTAATTGGGGTAAAGCTTAGAATATTGTTTGTCCGAGGTGTACACAATCTGGTTCATTTGTACATTATATTTGTCTATTCAAGTACAGATGCTCTTCCCATGTAAAATGTTACTGAGGGTTCCGCAGACCTCCCTTGCTATATGGTCGGTCTTTTTGTGATATGTATATAATATGTGTTTGTATACATATAGTAACACTAATCTTAATTTATCCATTCCCCCCACCTTTCCTTTTAGATGAGCATAGTTTGTTTTCTAAGTCCGTGAGTGTCTTTCTCTGTGGAAATATGTTCCTTTGTGTCAGTTATTAGATAACGCCTATAAGTGATATCATAGAATATAGGTCTTTTGCTTTCCAACTTACCTCATGTTTCGTGATTATCTCCAGAGTTATTTGTGGTGCCTCAGAGAGCAATGGTTCATTGTTTTCCATGGCTATTATTCCATTGTGTACATGGACCACTTCTTCTTTATCCATTCACCTCTTGTTGGACATTTTGATTGCTTCACTGTCTTGGCAATTGTGAATAAGGCTGTACTGCAGCTTTTGCGGCCTGTGTCTTCTCGATACTACTCTTCTCAGGTGAGAGGTCCAATGGTGCACCTGCTGGATTGAATGGTACCTCCATTTTTACTTTTAAACACAGCTCCTTTCTGTTCTCATTATTGGCTGTTACCCCTTTACGTCTCACCAGCAGGTAGAGGGTACACAGTTCTCTAAAACCCGTTCAGCATTTATTGTTTGTAGACTTTTTGCTGATGGTCAGTCGACTGGTGTAATTTGAAACTTTTTGGAGATTAGATTGCATAGGTCTAACACTCCCTGAGGTTGAGCTTTTATCCATTTACCTTTTTTTTTAAAGTGTGTGAGTAAAACTTATCTCTTCATACTCTCTTCTTGAAACATTTGCCTGTTTTGAATTTTTTTGTCCATTCCCTATTTCAGCAGAGTTTTTTAGGGCAGGTGTCCTTTACAGCCCTGAGTCCTTGTGAATGTTGTGACCATTAGCTGTGAGGCTAAAGCTGCTCTTGCCGGAAATGGCCACAAGGTGGCAGCATTTCTCATTTACCAAATTTGGTAACTGGGGAAACAGAGCCTTAATGGAAGTGGTGTTGTAAGTTGTAAATTAGAATGGAATGTGCCAGGAAAAAGCCCTTCAAGTTTATGTCTCATTACTTCTTGTTCATATTTGTAATTTACTTTTTATTTTTTATCCCAGCACATTTGATTACAATGGTTTGTTTGTTCTGGTGTGCAAGATGTGGTTCTTTCACACATAAACGTGTATCTATTCTTCCTCACATCCTTTTCCCATGTAGGTTATGATACAAAGTTGAGTAGTCTTCTCCTGGTCTTCCGTATGTTTTTGGGGGTTATATATTTCACATGGTTTGTATATCTCTGTTAACCCCAATACGGTAATGTATCCAATCCTCATCCCTTACTATTTGGTGAGCCATAAGTTTTTTAATGAATCTGAGATTGCCTTTCTCTGTGGCAATATCTTCATTGGTATCAATTTTTAAGTAACTCCTAAAAGTGATATGATAGGATATGTGTCTTTTGCTTTCTCACTTACTACAGGTGGCGTGATTACGTCTAGACTCATCTATGGTGCTGCAAATGGCATTGTTTCATTTTTTTCACTAGCGAATATTCCATCTGTACATGGAGGAGTTCTTCTTTGTCCACCCATCTGTTGGTGGACTTTTTGGTTACCTCCATATCTTGGCTATTGTAACACTGTGCAATGAAGATTTGAATGCCTGTGTCTTTCCAATTCTCTCTTCTTAGATTATAGGTCGAGGAGTGGGCCTGCTGGATCATATGGTAGCTCAATGTTTACCTTTTTAAGTCACCTCCATTCTGTTCTCACTAGTGGCCCTTTCCAAGTTATGTCCCCCTTGATGTTGAGAGTATGCATTTCTCCACAACAGTTTCAGCATTTATTGTTTGTAGTTTTCTTGCTGATGGTTATTCTGACAAGTGTGAGCTGATACCTCTCTGTGGTTGAATTCGCATGTGCCTCATAATCCGTTGAAATTGAGCTTTAAGGCATGTCCTTTTTATTTTTCAAGCTGTGATTACCCCTTAGTTCTTCAAAGTGTTCTCTTAAAGTATGTGTCACATTTTGAAATGTTTTGGCCATTACCTCCCTCAAGACATTTTGAGGGCAGGTTTCATTTACAGTCCTGCATTACTTCTTCCTATGAAATGACCATTAGCACAGGCTTTAAAGCTGCTTTTGCAGGTAACTGCCTGAGGGTGGCAGCCTTTCTATGTTCCCCACCCTGGTAACTAGGGAAAAGCCCTTGTGGCCTGTGGTTTTACTCGGTTATAAATTAGAGTGCTGTGTGCCCGGACAATCCCACACAAGCTGATGTCTCTTTACTTTTGTTGGATTTTTAAATTTATTTTTTATTTTTTATTGGAGTAATTTCCCACTGTGCACGTGGACCACTTCTACTTTGTGCATTCCTCGGTTGATGGACATTTTCATTGCTTCCAAGTGTTGGCTATGGTAAATATTGTTGGAGTGCAGGATTGCCAGCCTGTGGCTTTTTGATTCTCATTGTCTCAGGTGATAGGCCCAGCAGTGGGTGTGATTGATTGACTGGTAGCACCGTGTTACCCTTTTCAAAGCACCTTCTTTGTGTTTTCATTAGTGGCTCTTACCACGTCCCTCTTCGAATCGAGGGTACGCATTTCTCCACAATCGCGTCAGCATTTATTGTTTGCAGCATTTATGCTAATGGCCCTTCTGGCTGGTGTGAGCTGATAGGTTTTTGTAATTTGTGTTTGCATGTCTTTGAAAATTCATAAAACTCATCATTTTTCTCCGCCGTTTTCTTTTCTGTTACAAAAAGGAAACAATTGGGAGTACAATATAACTCTTGAAATTGTCTTCTTGGAAGCTTGCCCTCTGTTTAATTTTTTGCTCGATTTTCCAGCCCAGAATTTTTTTAGAGAGCAGGTGTCATTTACCGAACTGCAAGTTTGGTGAATATTTAGTGACCTTTAGCAATGGGTTTAAAGCTGCTGTTGTGGGAAGTGGCCTCAAGCAGGCAGCATTTCTCCATTCCCAAACCTGGGTACTAGGGCAGCAGAGCCTTTCTGAAGTCGTGTTCCTAGGTTGTAAATTACATTGGAATGTGCATGGAGAAACCCCCATAAGTGTATGTCTCATTATTTCTTCTTGGTTTTAATTTTTTTTTAATTGGGGTAAAGCTTAGAATATTGTTTGTCCGAGGTGTACACAATCTGGTTCATTTGTACATTATATTTGTCTATTCAAGTACAGATGCTCTTCCCATGTAAAATGTTACTGAGGGTTCCGCAGACCTCCCTTGCTATATGGTCGGTCTTTTTGTGATATGTATATAATATGTGTTTGTATACATATAGTAACACTAATCTTAATTTATCCATTCCCCCCACCTTTCCTTTTAGATGAGCATAGTTTGTTTTCTAAGTCCGTGAGTGTCTTTCTCTGTGGAAATATGTTCCTTTGTGTCAGTTATTAGATAACGCCTATAAGTGATATCATAGAATATAGGTCTTTTGCTTTCCAACTTACCTCATGTTTCGTGATTATCTCCAGAGTTATTTGTGGTGCCTCAGAGAGCAATGGTTCATTGTTTTCCATGGCTATTATTCCATTGTGTACATGGACCACTTCTTCTTTATCCATTCACCTCTTGTTGGACATTTTAATTGCTTCACTGTCTTGGCAATTGTGAATAAGGCTGTACTGCAGCTTTTGCGGCCTGTGTCTTCTCGATACTACTCTTCTCAGGTGAGAGGTCCAATGGTGCACCTGCTGGATTGAATGGTACCTCCATTTTTACTTTTAAACACAGCTCCTTTCTGTTCTCATTATTGGCTGTTACCCCTTTACGTCTCACCAGCAGGTAGAGGGTACACAGTTCTCTAAAACCCGTTCAGCATTTATTGTTTGTAGACTTTTTGCTGATGGTCAGTCGACTGGTGTAATTTGAAACTTTTTGGAGATTAGATTGCATAGGTCTAACACTCCCTGAGGTTGAGCTTTTATCCATTTACCTTTTTTTTTAAAGTGTGTGAGTAAAACTTATCTCTTCATACTCTCTTCTTGAAACATTTGCCTGTTTTGAATTTTTTTGTCCATTCCCTATTTCAGCAGAGATTTTTAGGGCAGGTGTCCTTTACAGCCCTGAGTCCTTGTGAATGTTGTGACCATTAGCTGTGAGGCTAAAGCTGCTCTTGCCGGAAATGGCCACAAGGTGGCAGCCTTTCTCATTTACCAAATTTGGTAACTGGGGAAACAGAGCCTTAATGGAAGTGGTGTTGTAAGTTGTAAATTAGAATGGAATGTGCCAGGAAAAAGCCCTTCAAGTTTATGTCTCATTACTTCTTGTTCATATTTGTAATTTACTTTTTATTTTTTATCCCAGCACATTTGATTACAATGGTTTGTTTGTTCTGGTGTGCAAGATGTGGTTCTTTCACACATAAACGTGTATCTATTCTTCCTCACATCCTTTTCCCATGTAGGTTATGATACAAAGTTGAGTAGTCTTCTCCTGGTCTTCCGTATGTTTTTGGGGGTTATATATTTCACTTGGTTTGTTTATCTCTGTTAACCCCAATATGGTAATGTATCCAATCCTCATCCCTTACTATTTGGTGAACCATAAGTTTTTTAATGAATCTGAGATTGCCTTTCTCTGTGGCAATATCTTCATTGGTATCAATTTTTAAGTAACTCCTAAAAGTGATATGATAGGATATGTGTCTTTTGCTTTCTCACTTACTACAGGTGGCGTGATTACGTCTAGACTCATCTATGGTGCTGCAAATGGCATTGTTTCATTTTTTTCACTAGCGAATATTCCATCTGTACATGGAGGAGTTCTTCTTTGTCCACCCATCTGTTGGTGGACTTTTTGGTTACCTCCATATCTTGGCTATTGTAAGACTGTGCAATGAAGATTTGAATGCCTGTGTCTTTCCAATTCTCTCTTCTTAGATTATAGGTCGAGGAGTGGGCCTGCTGGATCATATGGTAGCTCAATGTTTACCTTTTTAAGTCACCTCCATTCTGTTCTCACTAGTGGCCCTTTCCAAGTTATGTCCCCCTTGATGTTGAGAGTATGCATTTCTCCACAACAGTTTCAGCATTTATTGTTTGTAGTTTTCTTGCTGATGGTTATTCTGACAAGTGTGAGCTGATACCTCTCTGTGGTTGAATTCGCATGTGCCTCATAATCCGTTGAAATTGAGCTTTAAGGCATGTCCTTTTTATTTTTCAAGCTGTGATTACCCCTTAGTTCTTCAAAGTGTTCTCTTAAAGTATGTGTCACATTTTGAAATGTTTTGGCCATTACCTCCCTCAAGACATTTTGAGGGCAGGTTTCATTTACAGTCCTGCATTACTTCTTCCTATGAAATGACCATTAGCACAGGCTTTAAAGCTGCTTTTGCAGGTAACTGCCTGAGGGTGGCAGCCTTTCTATGTTCCCCACCCTGGTAACTAGGGAAAAGCCCTTGTGGCCTGTGGTTTTACTCGGTTATAAATTAGAGTGCTGTGTCCCCGGACAATCCCACACAAGCTGATGTCTCTTTACTTTTGTTGGATTTTTAAATTTATTTTTTATTTTTTATTGGAGTAATTTCCCACTGTGCACGTGGACCACTTCTACTTTGTGCATTCCTCGGTTGATGGACATTTTCATTGCTTCCAAGTGTTGGCTATGGTAAATATTGTTGGAGTGCAGGATTGCCAGCCTGTGGCTTTTTGATTCTCATTGTCTCAGGTGATAGGCCCAGCAGTGGGTGTGATTGATTGACTGGTAGCACCGTGTTACCCTTTTCAAAGCACCTTCTTTGTGTTTTCATTAGTGGCTCTTACCACGTCCCTCTTCGAATCGAGGGTACGCATTTCTCCACAATCGCGTCAGCATTTATTGTTTGCAGCATTTATGCTAATGGCCCTTCTGGCTGGTGTGAGCTGATAGGTTTTTGTAATTTGTGTTTGCATGTCTTTGAAAATTCATAAAACTCATCATTTTTCTCCGCCGTTTTCTTTTCTGTTACAAAAAGGAAACAATTGGGAGTACAATATAACTCTTGAAATTGTCTTCTTGGAAGCTTGCCCTCTGTTTAATTTTTTGCTCGATTTTCCAGCCCAGAATTTTTTTAGAGAGC
Organism: Balaenoptera physalus; assembly: GCF_965194825.1. Classification (NCBI taxonomy): domain Eukaryota; kingdom Metazoa; phylum Chordata; class Mammalia; order Artiodactyla; family Balaenopteridae; genus Balaenoptera; species Balaenoptera physalus. The sequence goes on along the minus strand of NW_028125980.1, from coordinate 103,873 downwards.
AGGTGTCATTTACCGAACTGCAAGTTTGGTGAATATTTAGTGACCTTTAGCAATGGGTTTAAAGCTGCTGTTGTGGGAAGTGGCCTCAAGCAGGCAGCATTTCTCCATTCCCAAACCTGGGTACTAGGGCAGCAGAGCCTTTCTGGAAGTCGTGTTCCTAGGTTGTAAATTACATTGCAATGTGCATGGAGAAACCCCCATAAGTGTATGTCTCATTATTTCTTCTTGGTTTTAATTTTTTTTTAATTGGGGTAAAGCTTAGAATATTGTTTGTCCGAGTTGTACACAATCTGGTTCATTTGTACATTATATTTGTCTATTCAAGTACAGATCCTCTTCCCATGTAAAATGTTACAGAGGGTTCCGCACACATCCCTTGCTTTATGGTCGGTCTTTTTGAGATATGTATATAATATGTGTTTGTATACATATAGTAACACTAATCTTAATTTATCCATTCCCCACACCTTTCCTTTTTACGTGAGCATAGTTTGTTTTCTAAGTCAGTGAGTGTCTTTTTCTGTGGAAATATGTTCATTTGTGTCAGTTATTAGATAACGACTATAAGTGATATCATAGAATATAGGTCTTTTGCTTTCGGACTTATCTCATGTTTCGTGACGATCTCCAAACTCATTTGTGGTGCCTCAAAGAGCAATGGTTCATTGTTTTCCATGGCTAATATTCCATTGTGTACATGGACCACTTCTTCTTTATCCATTCACCTGTTGTTGGACATTTTGATTGCTTCACTGTCTTGGCTATTGTGAATAAGGCTTTACTGCAGCTTTTGTGGCCTGTGTTCTCTCGATTCTTGTCTTCTCAGGTGAGAGGTCCAAAGGTGCGCCTGCTGGATTGAATGGTACCTCCATTTTTACTTTTAACCACAGCTCCTTTCTGTTCTCATTATTGGCCGTTAGCCCTTTACGTCTCACCAGCAGGTAGAGGGTACACAATTCTCTAAAACCCCTTCAGCCTTTATTGTTTGTAGACTTTTTGCTGATGGTCAGTCGACTGGTGTGAGTTGAAAAGTTTTTGTAGATTAGATTGCATGGGTCTAACACTCCCTGAGGCTGAGCTTTTATCCATGTTCCTTTTTTTTTAAAAGAGCGTGAGTAAAACGTTACTATTCATACTCTCTTCTTGAAACATTTGCCTGTTTTGAATTTTTTTGTCCATTCCCTCCTTCAGCACAATTTTTTAGGGCAGGTGTCCTTTACAGCCTTGAGTCCTTGTGAATGTTAAGTGACCATTAGCTGTGAGTTTAAATCTGCTCTTGCAGGAAACGGCCACAAGGTGGCATCATTTCTCCTTTACCAAATTTGGTAACTGGGGAAACAGAGCCTTAATGGAAGTGGTGTTGTAGGTTGTAAATTAGAATGGAATGTGCCAGGAAAAACCCTTCAAATTTATGTCTCATTACTTCTTGTTCATATTTGTAATTTACTTTTTATTTTTTATCCAAGCACATTTGATTACAATGGTTTGTTTGTTCTAGGTGTGCAAGATGTGGTTCTTTCACGCATAAACGTGTATCTATTCTTCCTCGCATCCTTTTCCCATGTAGGTTTTGACACAAAGTTGAGTAGTCTTCTCCTGGTCTTCCGTACGTCTTTGGTGGTTATATATTTCACATGGTTTGTATATCTCTGTTAACCCCAATATGGTAATGTATCCAATCCTCATCCCTTTCTATTTGGTGAACAATAAGTTTTTTAATGAATCTGAGATTGCCTTTCTCTGTGGAAATATCTTCATTGGTATCAATTTTTAAGTAACTCCTAAAAGTTATATGATAGGATACGTGTCTTTTGCTTTCTCACTTACTACAGGTGGCGTGATTACGTCTAGACTCATCTATGGTGCTGCAAATGGCATTGTTTCATTTTTTCACTAGCGAATATTCCATCTGTACATGGAGGAGTTCTTCTTTGTCTACCCATCTGTTGGTGGACTTTTTGGTTACCTCCATATCTTGGCTATTGTAATACTGTGCAATGCAGATTTGCCTGCCTGTGTCTTTCCAATTTTCTCTTATTATATTATAGGTCGAGGAGTGGGCCTCCTGGATCATATGGTAGCTCAATGTTTACCTTTTAAAGGCACCTCCATTGTGTTCTTATTCGTGGCCCTTTCCAAGTTATGTCCCACTTGAAGTTGAAGGTATACATTTCTCCACAATACCTTCAGCATTTATTGTTTGTAGTTTTCTTGCTGATGGTTATTCTGACAAGTGTGAGCTGATACCTCTTTGTGGTTGAATTCGCATGTGCCTCATAATCCGTTGAAATTGAGCTTCAAGGCATGTCCTTTTTATTTTTCAAGCTGTGATTACCCCTTAGTTCTTCACAGTGTTCTCTTAAAGTATGTGTCACATTTTGAAATGTTTTGGCCATTACCTCCCTCAAGACATTTTGAGGGCAGGTTTCATTTACAGTCCTGCATTACTTCTTCCTATGAAATGACCATTAGCACAGGCTTTAAGGCTGCTTTTGCAGGTAACTGCCTGAGGGTGGCAGCCTTTCTATGTTCCCCACCCTGGTAACTAGGGAAAAGACCTTGTGGCCTGTGGTGTTTCTCGGTTATAAATTAGAGTGGAGTGTGCCCGGACAATCCCACACAAGCTGATGTCTCTTTACTTTTGTTTGATTTTTAAATTTAATTTTTATTTTTTATTGGAGTAATTTCCCACTGTGCATGTGGACCACTTCTACATTGTGCACTCCTCGGTTGATGGACATTTTCATTGCTTCCAAGTGTTGGCTATGGTAAATATTGTTGGAGTGCAGGATTGCCAGCCTGTGGCTTTTTGATTCTCATTTTCTCAGGTGATAGGCCCAGCAGTGGGTGTGATTGATTGACTGGTAGCACCATGTTACCCTTTTCAATGCACCTTCTTTGTGTTTTCATTAGTGGCTCTTACCACGTCCCTCTTAGAATCGAGGGTACGCATTTCTCCACAATCGCTTCAGCATTTATTGTTTGCAGCATTTATGCTAATGGCCCTTCTGGCTGGTGTGAGCTGATAGGTTTTTGTAATTTGTGTTTGCATGTCTTTGAAAATTCATAAAACTCATCATTTTTCTCCGCCGTTTTCTTTTCTGTTACAAAAAGGAAACAATTGGGAGTACAATATAACTCTTGAAATTGTCTTCTTGGAAGCTTGCCCTCTGTTTAATTTTTTGCTCGATTTTCCAGCCCAGAATTTTTTTAGAGAGAAGCTGTCATTTACCGAACTGCAAGTTTGGTGAATATTTAGTGACTATTGGAGTATACTTACTTTATAACACTGTATTAGTTTCTGCTTTACAACAAAGTGAATCAGCTACATGTATACATATATTCCCCATATCCCCCCCCCCCTTGAGCCTCCCTCCCACACTCCCTATCCCACCCCTCTGGGGAACATAAAGCACCGAGCTTATCTCCCTGTGCTATGCGGCAGCTTACCACTAGCTATTTTACATTTGGTAGTGTATATATGTCAGTGCTACTCTCTCACTATGTCCCTGTCTCCCCTTGCCCCCTGTGTCCTTAAGTCCGTTCTCTACATCTGTGTCTTTATTCCTGCCCTGTCACTAGGTTCGTCAGTACCATTTTTCTAGATTCCGTATATATGTGTTAGCGTACGGTATTTGTTTTTCTCTTTCTGACTTACTTCACTCTGTATAACAGACTCTAGGTCCAACCACCTCACTGCAAATAACTCAATTTTGTTCCATTTTATGGCTGAGTAATACTCCATTGTATAGATGTGCCACATCTTCTTTATATGTTCATCTGTCGATGGACATTTAGGTTGCTTCTATGTCCTGGCTATTGTAAATAGTGCTACAGTGAACATTGGGGTACATGTATCTTTTTGAACTATGGTTTTCTCCGGGTATATGCCCTGTAGTGGGATTGCTGGGTCATATGGTAGTTCTTTTTTTTAGCTTTTAAGGGATCTCCATACTGTTCTCCATAGTGGCTGTATCAGTTTACATTCCCACCAACAGTTCAGGAGGGTTCCCTTTTCTCAACACCCTCTGCAGCCTTTATACATTGTTGTATTAATTTCTGCTGTTCAGCAAAGTGATTCAGTTTTATATCTATCTATCTATATATCTATCTATATCTATATATCTATATCTATATATCTATATATATTCTTTTCCATTATGGTTTATCACAGGATATTGAATATAGTTTCTTGTGCTATACAGTAGGTCTTGGTGGGTTGTCTATCCTATGTAGAAAAGTTTGCTTCTGCTATTCCAAAACTCCCAATCTTTCCTTCACTCTCTCCTTGGCAACCACAACTCTCTTTTCTATATCTGTGTGTTTGTTTCTGTTTCGCTGACATGCTCATTTGTGTCCTGTTTTCGATTCCACATATAAGTGATATTATATGGTATTTGTCTTTCTCTCTCTGACTTACTTCACTTAGTATCATTATCTCTAGGTCCATCCATGTTGCTGCAAATGGTATTATTTCATTCTTTTTTATGTCTGAGTAATATCTTTTGTATACGTATACCACACCTTCTTTATACACTCATTTTTCAATGAACATTTAGGTTGTTTCCATGTCTTGGCTGTTATAAATAGTGCTGCTATGAACATAGGGTTTCATGTATCTTTTTGAATTATAGTTTTGTCTAGATATATGTCCACAAGTGGGATTGCTAGATCATATGGCAACCCTCTAGTTTTTTTGAGGAACCTCCATACTGTTTTCCATAGTGGCTGCACCAACTTACATGGCCACTGACAGTGTAGAAGGGTTCCCTTTTCTCCGTACCCCCTCCAGCATTTGTTAATTGTAGATTTTTTTTAATGATGGCCATTCTGATCAGTTTGAAGTGATACCTCATTGTAATTTGGATTTGCATTTATCTAATAATTAGTGATGATGAGCATCTTTTCATGTGCCTATTGGCTCTCTGTATGTCTTCTTTGGAGAAATGTTTCTTTAAGTCTTCTACCCATTTTTCCATTGAGTTATTTGTTATTTTGTTATTGAGTTGTATGAGCTGTTTGTATAGTTTGGAAATTAAGCCCTTGTCAGTCTCATCATTTGCTAATATTTTCTCCCAGTACATAGGTTTTATTTTCATTTTGATTATGGTTTCCTTTGCTGTGCAAAAGCTTATAAGTTTGATTAGTTCCTGTTTCTTTTTTGCTTTTACAGTAAGTCCCCTACATATGAACAAGTTCTGTTCCAAGAGTGCGTTTGTAAGTTCAATTTGTTTGTAAGTCCAACAAAGTTCGCCTAGGTACCCAACTTACACAGTCGGCTATAAGGTATTCTACCGTAATAGGTTTATAATACTTTTCACGCAAACAATACATAAAAAACAAGCACAAAAACAAAGAAAGCATTTTTAATCTTACAGTACAGTAACTTGAAAAGTACAGTAATACAGTACAACAGCTGGGATACTCGGGCTGGCATCGAGGGAACAGGCAAGCAGAGTTACTGATTGGAGGAGGGAGGGGAGGTGGGAGATGGTAGGGGTGAAGGATTATCAGCAGTAGGAGAAAGAGGGCAAGCTGCAATTTCACTCATACCTGACGTTGATGGCAAAGGTTCTGGTTCCTTGCTGGATTTAATTCTATCTACCCTCTTGAAAGAATGATCCATTGATGTCTGGGTAGTAGCTCTTTTTTTCTCATCATAGATGACAAGGTAACACTGGATTGCAATCTGAATGGCTGCTGCCACCTTTGGGTCCCATTCTAGGTTCGGGTCCTGTGCCTCAAAAACTAACAGTGCTTCCTCAAATAACGAAGATTCCCTTGCCATTTTCTGTGTCGTGAATCTCTTCAGTTCTTCAGTTACTTTTTCTTCCTCCTGTCCCTCTTCATCCTTTCTCTGGGCCTCCAATTCCATCAGTAAGCTCCTCATGTTGCACAGCAAGGAGGTCAGCGAAATCGTCCTCTTGCAGATCTAGCTCCAGCTTCTCGCTGAGGGTCACTACGTTGCTGAAGACCTCTTCGGACTTCTGATCTACCTTCTCAAATCCACAAAAATCATGAACAAACTGTGGGCAAAGGTTCTTCCAAACCCCATTCATCGTGACCGCCATACCCTCACACCATGCAAAGTCAATGTTTTTTATGGTCTTGTAGATGTTATAGTCCTCCCAAAGTTGTCCCTAGGTTGTTCCTGATTTGTCACTTACCTTTACTGCCTGACAAAAAGTGTGACATAAATAATATTTCTTGAAAGTCGCTATAACACCCTGGTCCATAGGGTGGATGAGCAACGTAGTATTTGGTGACAGATGCAGTACTTTGACGTTGGGATGAAAGTCATCCATGAATGGGGGGTGGCCCAGAGCATAGTCAAGCAGCAAAAGAATGTTTTGCTGGAACGTTCTTCTCCAAGCAATATTTCTCTACATCTGGGATAAAGTGGTGGCAAAACCAGTCCTGGAACGTGGCCTGTGTAATCCGGGATTTGGGGTTACGCTTCCACACAACAGGAAGAGAGCCCTTGGCTATGTTTTTAAGGGTTCTTGGGTTCTGTGAATGATAAACTAAGAGAGGTTTCAGCTTCAATTCACCGGAAGCATTGCCACCAAACAACAGTTAGCCTATCCTTTGCTGCTTTACAGCCCGGCATCAACTTTTCCTCCTTACTGACGTAACTTCGGTCTGGCATCCTCTTCCAGTACAGTTGTGTCTCATCCACATTAAAAACCTGGTTGGGTAAATACACACCATCATCAATAATTTCTCAAAGTGTTTCTGGAAGTTCCTGGACAGCTACCCTATCTGCACTTGCTGTCTCTCCACTTACTTTTACATTGTGAAGGCTGGCTCTAGCCTTGAACCGATGAAAGCAGCCATGGCTGGCATTAAAAGATATGCCCTCTGATTCTTTGCCGTGTTTCTTCTTCAAGTCTTCATAAAGGCTTTTAGCTTTCTCTTGAATCAGCGTTAAGTTGAGCAGGACTCAGCGCTGATGTTGATCCTGCATCCGCACACTGAGAAGTTTCTCCATCTCCTCCATCACTTTTCCATGCTTCTTGGATATTGTGTCAACATCGTCGGCACAGCAGACTTCACATGTTCCATGATCTTGTCCTTGTTCTTTAGATTCGTGCCAATGATTGAATGATTCATATTATAAGAATGAGCGATGTCTAACATCTTTTTGCCTCGCTCCACTCTCTCAATTACTTTCACTTTTGTTTCCGTCATTATCGCTTGGCGCTTCTTAACAGTACCAGCTACATCACGTCTGCTTTTACGCTTGCTTCCAGACATCTTGGGCTTGAAATAAAGGTACTGTACTACTGTACTCTATACAGTACTGTAAAGTACACAAAAGCACAACCACATATAGAGGAAGCACGCACGTGACAATGTATGTCAGACACGTGAACTAACTTACATGATTGGACACGCGAATGGACGTTTGCATCTTTGAAAGTTTGCAACTTGAAGGTTCGTATGTAGGTGACTTACTGTATTTGTACTGCCTAGGGAGAACTACCTAGGAAAATTTTGGTATGACTTATGTCAGAGAATGTTTTGCTTATGTTCTCTTCTAGGAGTTATAAGGTGTCCTATCTTATATTTAAGCATATAAGCCGTTTTGAGTTTACTTTTGTGTATGGTGTGAGGGTATGTTCTGACTTCACTGATTTGCATACGGCTCTCCAACTTTCAAAACACCACTTGCTGAAGAGACTGTCTTTTCCCCATTGTATATTCTTGCCTCCTTTGTCAAAGGTTAATTGACCATAGGTGTGTGGGTTTATTTCTTAGCTCTCTATTCTATTCCATTGATCCATGTATCTCTTTCTGTGCCAATACAATGCGGCTTTGATTACTGTAACTTTGTAGTATTTTCTGAAGTTTAGGAGGGTTATGCCTCCTGCTTTGTTCTTTTTCCTGGGGATTGTGTTCACATTTCTGACTTTTTTATGGTTCCAGATACATTTTAGGATTATTTGTTCTAGTTCTGGGGAAAATGTCATGGGTAATTTGATAGGGATCACATTAAATCTGTAGATTGCTTTGGGTAGTATAGCCATTTTAACAGTATGAATTCCTCCCATCCAAGAGCGTGGGATGTCTTTCCATTTCTTTGAATCATCTTCAGCTTCCTTTACTAATGATTTGTAGTGCTCAGTATATAAGTCTTTCACCTCCTTGGTGAGGCTTAATCCTAAGCATTTTATTTTTTTGATGCCATTAAAAAAAGGATTGCTTGTTTACATTTCCTTTCTGATATTTCATTGTTAGTGTAAAGAAATGAAACCAGGGACTTCCCTGGTGGCTCCGTGGTTGAGAATCCGCCTGCCAATACAGGGGACACGGGTTTGAGCCCTGATGCAGGAAGATCTCACATGCCGTGGAGCAACTAAACCTGTGTGCCACAACTACTTAGCCTGGACTCTAGAGCCAGTGAGCCACAAATACTGAGCCCATGTGCCACAACTACTTAAGCCTGCATGCCTAAAGCCCGTGCTCCACAACAAGAGAAGCCACTGCAATGAGAAGCCTGCGCACCCCAAGAAAGTCTAGTCCCCACTGGCCACAACTAGAGAAAGCCCGTGCACAACAATGAAGACCCAATGCAGCCAAAATAAATTTAAAAAAAAAAGAAAGAAAAACCAGTAAATGCAACCAATTTATATATGTTAATCTTGTATCCTGCTACTTTGCTGAATTTGTTTATCAGTTCTAGTAGTGTTTGTGTGGAATTTTTAGGGTTTCCTTTATATATATTATCATGTCATCTGCATATAATGGCAACTTTACCTCTTCCCTTCCAATTTGGTTAGATTTTATTTCTTTTTCTTTTCTGATTGTTGTGGCTAGGACTTCCAATACTATGTTGAAGAGAAGACGTGAGAGTGGGTATCCTTGTCTTGTTCCAGATTTTAGCGGGAAGGCTTTCAGCTTATGAACGTTGAGTATTATATTGGCTGTGGGTTTGTCATAAATAGCTTTTATTATGTTGAGATATGTTTCCTCTGTACCCACGTTGGTAAGTGTTTTTACCATGAATGGATGTTGAAGCTTTTCAAATGCTTTTTCGCCATCTATTGAGATGATCGTTTGTTTCTTGTTTTTCCTTTGTCGATGGGGTGTATCATGTTGATTGATTTGCATATGTTGAAACAGCTTTGTGAAACTGGGGTGAATCAAATTTGGTCATAGTGTATGATCCTCTTATGTGTTGTCGGATTCGGTTTTCTAATATTCAGTTGAGAATTTTTGAATCTATATTTATCAATGATATTGGCCTGCAGTTTTCTTTTTCGGTAGTGTCTTTCTCTGTGGTTTTTTTAAAAGTCTTTATTGAATTTGTTCCAATATTGCTTCTGTTTTATGTTTTGGTTTCTTGTTTGTGAGGCATGTGGGATCTTAGCTCCAAAACCAGGGATCGAACCCGCACCCCCTGCACTGGAAGGTGAAATCTTAACTGCTGGACCACGAGAAAAGTCCCCATCTGTTTTATTTGGTTTTTTTTTTAAGTAAATTTCTTTCTTTATTTATTTTTGGATGCATTGGACATTCGTTGCTGTGCTTGGGCTCTCTCTAGTTGCGGTGAGCGGGGGCTACTCTTCATTGTGGTGTGCAGGCTGTTCATTGTGGTGGCTTCTTTTGTTGCAGATCATGGGCTCTAGGTTCGTGGCCTTCAGCAGTTGTGGCTATCAGGCTCAGTAGTTGTGGCTCGTGGGCTGTAGAGTGCAGGCTCAGTAGTTGTGGCACACAGGCTTAGTTGCTCCATGGCATGTGGGATCTTTCCAGACCAGGTCTTGAACCTATGTCCCCTGCAGTGGCAGACAGATTCTTAACCACTGTGCCACCAGGGAAGTCCCCCCTCCCCATCTGTTTTTGATATCAGCGTGATAGTGGCTTCATAGAATGTCTTTGGAAGTATTCCTTACTCTTCAATCTTTTCGAAGAGTTTGAGAAGAATCAGTGTAAGTTCTGCTTTTTATATTTGGTAGAATTTGCCTGTGAAGCCATCTGATCCTGGACTTCTGTTGCTAGGGTTTTTTTTTAAATTACAGATTCTATTTTTTTTTAAATTCTATTTATTTATTTATTTATTTTGGCTGTGTTGGGTCTTCGTTTCTGTGCGAGGCCTTTCTCTAGTTGCAGCGAGCGGGGGCCACTCTTCATCACGGTGTGTGGGCCTCTCACTATCGTGACCTCTCTTGTTGTGGAGCACGGGCTCCAGACGCTCAGGCTCAGTAGTTGTGGCTCACGGTCCCAGTTGCTCCGCGGCATGTGGGATCTTCCTAGACCAGGGCTCGAACCCGTGTCCCCTGCATTGGCAGGCAGATTCTCAACCACCGCGCCACCAGGGAAGCCCTCTATTTTGCTTTTAGTGATCAGTATGTTCAAGTTATCTATTTCTTCTTGATTCAGTTTTGTTCGGCTGTAAAAAAGCAAAATATATTTTTAAGTTATGTTAGCAGCTAAATACTTACCATGTATTAGACCACAAAAGAGAGAAGAAAAAATATTAAAATATTTTTTCAAATACAACAAGTATTGAAATGTTTTAAAGAAATTGGTATAATAATACTAATTACAATAATGACAAATTGTTCTGAACTTAAAGACTACTTATATCTAAGATGCATATTATATGCTTATTGTTTTATTGTTTTTAAATACATGGAATGTTTTCTCCTTTCTAATGTAATTCTTTTATTTTACCTGTATATTGTGAAAAAAATTTAGTTGCACATAATATAAAAAATTACACTTTAATAGGAGATATTAATCCATTTACATTTACTATAGTACTGAAAATACTTAGGTTTAGCGTTCCATGTCATGGAGTGCTCTTTTTTATTTATTTATTTTTAAAAAAGATTTAATTTGGAGGGGGGGCCATAAATTATTCATTTATTTATTTATTTAATTTTAACATCTTTATTGGACTATAATTGCTTTACAATGGTGTGTTAGTCTCTGCTTTAGAACAAAGTGAATCAGCTATACATATCCATATATCCCCATATCTCCTCCCTGTTGCGTCTCCCTCCTGCCCTCCCTATCCCACCCCTCTAAGTGGTCATAAAGCACTGAGCTGATCTCCCTCTTCTATGCAGCTGTTTCCTACTAGCTAGCTATTTTACATTTGGTAGTATATATAAGTCCATGCCACTCTCTCACTTCGTCCCAGCTTACCCTTCCCCCTCCCCATGTCCTCAAGTCCATTCTCTATGTCTGCGTCTTTATTCCTGTCCTGTCCCTAGGTTCTTCCCAACCGTTTCTTTTCCTTTTCTTTTTAGATTCCACATATATGTGTTAGCATACAGTATTTGTTTTTCTCTTTCTGACTTACTTCACTCTGTATGACAGACTCTAGGTCCATTCATCTCACTACAAATAACTCAATTTCATTTCTTTTTATGGCTGAGTAATATTCCATTTTATATTGAAGATGTGCAACATCTTTTTTTACCCATTCATCAGTTGATGGACACTTAGGTTGCTTCCATGTCCTGGCTATTGCAAATAGAGCTGCAATGAACATTGTGGAACATGACTCTTTTTGAATTATGGTTTTCTCCAGGTATATGCCCAGTAGTGGGATTGCTGTGTCATATGGTAGTTCTATTTTTAGTTTTTTAAGGAACCTCGATACCGTTCTCGATAGTGGCTGTATCAATTTACACTCCCACCAACGGTGCAAGAGGGTTCCCTTTTTTCCACACCTCTGCAGCATTTATTGTTTGTAGATTTTTTTGATGATGGCCATTCTTACCTGTGTGTGGTGATACCTCATTGTAATTTCGACTTGCATTTCTCTAATGATCAGTGATGTTGAGCATTCTTTCATGTGTTTGTTGGCAATCTGTATATCTTCTTTGGAGAAATGTCTATTTAGGTCTTCTGCCCATTTATAGATTGGGTTGTTTGTGTTTTTTTTTTTTTTTTGATATTGAGCTGCATGGGCTGCTTGTAAAGTTTGGAGATTAATCCTTTGTCAGCTGCTTCGTTGGCAAATATTTTCTCCCATTCTGAGGGTGGCCTTTTCGTCTTGTTTACGTTTTCCTTTGCTGTGCAAAAGCTTTTAAGTCTCCTTAGGTCTCATTTGTTTATGTTTCTTTTTAATTTCCGTTTTCTAGGAGGTGGGTCAAAAAGAATCTTGCTGTGATTGATGTCATAGAGTGTTCTGCCTATGTTTTCCTCTAAGAGTTTGATAGTGTCTGGCCTTACATTTAGGTCTTTAATCCATTTTGAATTTATTTTTGTGTATGGTGTTAGGGAGTCTTCTAATATCATTCTTTTACTGGTAGCTGTCCAGTTTTCCCAACACCACTTATTGAAGAGGCTGTGATTTCTCCATTGTATATTCTTGCCTCCTTTATCAAAATTAAGGTGACCATATGTGTATGGGTTTATGTCTGGGCTTTCTCTTCTGTTCCATTGCTCTATATTTCTGTTTTTCTGCCAGTACCATACTGTCTTGACTACTGTAGCTTTGTAGTATTGTCTGAAGTCAGGGAGCCTGATTCCTCCAGCTCTGTTTTTCTTCTCAAGATTGCTTTGGCTGTTCGGGGTCTTTTGTATTTCCATACAAATTGTGAAATTTTTTTGTTCTAGTTCTCTGAAAAATTCCATTGGTAGTTTGATAGGGATTGCATTGAATTTGTAGATTGCTTTGGGTAGTAGAGTCATTTTCACAATGTTGATTCATCCAATCCAAGAACATGGTATATCTCTGTATCTGTTTGTGTCGTCTTTGACTTCTTTCATCAGTGTCTTATAGTTTGTTGAGTAAACGTCTTTTGTCTCCTTAGGTAGGTTTATTCCTAGGTATTTTATTCTTTGTGTTGCAGTGGTAAATGGGAGTGTTTCCCTAATTTCTCTTTCAGAAGTTTCATCTTTAGTGTATAGGAATGAAAGAGATATCTGTACATTAATTTTGTATCCTGCAACCTTACCAGTTCATTGATTAACTCTAATAGGTTTCTGGTAGCATCTTTAGGATTCTCTATGTATAGTATCATGTCATCTGCAAACAGTGAGAGCTTAACTTCTTCTTTTCCGATTTGGATTCCTTTTATTTCTTTTTCTTTTCTGATTGTTGTAGCTAAAAATTCCAAAAGTGTGTGGAATAATAGTGGTGAGAGTGGGCAACCTTGTCTTGTTCCTGATCTTGGTGGAAATGGTTTCACTTTTTCACCATTGAGAACGATGCTGGCTGTGGGTTTTTCATATATGGCCTTTATTATGTTGAGGAAAGTTCCCTCTATGCCTACTTTCTGGAGGGTTTTTATGATAAATGGGTGTTTAATATTGTCGAAAGCATTTTCTGCATCTATTGAGATGACCATATTGTTTTTATCCTTCAGTTTTTTAATATGGTGTATCACATTGATTTGCATGTATTGAAGAATCCTTGCATCCCTGGGATAAACCCCACTTGATCATGGTGTATGATCCTTTTAAGGCGCTGTTGGATTCTGTTTGCTAGTATTGTGCAGTGGATTTTTGCAGCTATGTTCATCAGTGATATTGACCTGTCGTTTTCTTTCTTTGTGGCATCTTTGTCTGGTTTTGGTGTCAGGGAGATGGTGGTCTCATAGAATAAGTTTGGGAGAGTTCCTCCCTCTGCTATATTTTGGAAGAGTTTGAGAAGGATAGGTGTTAACTCTTCTCTAAATGTTTGATAGAATTTGCCTGTGAAGCCATCTGGTCCTGGGCTTTTGTTTGTTGGAAGATTTTTAATCACAGTCTCAAGTTCAGTGCTTGGGATTGGTTTGTTTGTAGTTTCTATTTCTTCCTGGTTCAGTCTTGGAAGGTTGTGCTTTTCTAAGAATTTGTCCAGTTCTTCCAGGTTGTCCATTTTATTGGCATATAGTTGCTTGCAGTAATCTCTCATGATCCTTTGTATGTCTGCAGTGTCAGTTGTTACTTCTCCTTTTTCATTTGTAATTCTATTGATTTGAGTCGTCTCCCTTTTTTTCTTGATGAGTCTGGCTAATGGTTTCTCAATTTTGTTTATCCTCTCAAGGAACCAGCTTTTAGTTTTTTTGATCTTTGCTGTTGTTTCCTTCATTTCTTTTTCATTTATTTCTGGTCTGATCTTTATGATGTCTTTCCTCTGCTGACTTTGTTTTTTTTTTTTTCTTTCTTTCTCTAATTGCTTTAGGTGTAAGGTTAACTTGTTTATTTGAGATATTTCTTGTTTCTTGAGGTAGGATTGTATTGCTATAAACTTCTCTCTTAGAACTGCTCTTGCTGCATCCCATAGGTTTTGGGTCTTCATGTTTTCATTGTCATTTGTTTCTAGGTATTTTTTTATTTCCTCTTTGATTTCTTCAGTGATGTCTTGGTTATTAAGTAGTGTATTGTTGAGCGTCCATGTGTTTTTATGTTTTACAGATTTTTTTTCCTGTAATTGATATCTAGTCTAATAGCATTGTGGTCGGAAAAGATACTTGATACGATTTCAATTTTCTTATATTTACCAAGGCTTGATTTGTGACCCAAGATATGATCTATATCCTGGAGAATGTTCCAGGAGCACTTGAGAAAAAGTGTATTCTGTTGTTTTTGGATGGAATGTCCTATAAATATCAATTAAGTCCATCTTGTTTAATGTATCATTTAAAGCTTGTGTTTCCTTATTTATTTTCATTGCGGATGATCTGTTCATTGGTGAAAGAGGGGTGCTAAAGTCCCCTACTATGATTGTGTTACTGTCGATTTCCCCTTTTATGGCTGTTAGCGTTTGCCTTATGTTTTGAGGTGCTCCTATGTTGGGTGCATAAAATTATACAATTGTTATATCTTCTTCTTGGATTGATCCCTTGATCATTATGTAGTGTCCTTCTTTGTCTCCTGTAATAGTCTTTATTTTAAAGTCTTTTTTGTCTGATATGAGAATTGCTACTCTAGCTTTCTTTTGATTTCCATTTGCATGGAATATCTTATTCCATCCCCTCACTTTCCATCTGTATGTGTCGCTATGTCTGAGGTGGGTCTCTTGTAGACCACATACATACCGGTCGTGTTTTCGGATCCATTCAGCCAGTCTATGTCTTTTGGTTGGAGCATTTAATCCATTTACATTTAAGGTAATTATTGATATGTATGTTCTTATTACCATTTTCTTAATTGTTTTGGGTTTCTTATTGTAGGTCTTTTCCTTCTCTTGTGTTTCCTGCCTAGAGAAGTTCCTTTAGCATTTGTTGTAAAGCGGGTTTGGTGGTGCTGAATTCTCTTAGCTTTTGCTTGTCTGTAAAGGTTTTAATTTCTCTGTCGAATCTGAACGAGATCCTTGGTGGGTCGAGTAATCTTGGTTGTAGCTTTTCCCCTTTCATTACTTTAAATATGTCCTGCCAGTCCCTTCTGGCTTGCAGAGTTCCTGCTGAAAGTTCAGCTGTTAACCTTACGAGGATTCCCTTGTATGTTATTTGTTGTTTTTCCCTTGCTGCTTTTAATATTTTTTCTTTGTATTTAATTTTTGATAGTTTGATTAATATATGTTTTGGCATGTTTCTCCTTGGGTTTATCTTGTATGGGACTCCCTGCGCTTCCTGGACTTGATTAACGATTTCCTTTCCCATATTAGGGAAATTTTCAACTATAATCTCTTTAAATATTTTCTCAGTGTCTTTCTTTTTCTCTTCTACTTCTGGGAACCCTATATTCGAATGTTGGTGCGTTTAATGTTTTCCCAGAGATGTCTCAGATTGTCCTCAATTCTTTTCATTCTTTTTTCTTTATTTTGCTTTGCAGTAGTTATTTCCACTATTTTATCTTCCAGGTCATTTATCCATTCTTCTGCCTCAGTTATTCTGCTATTGTTTCCTTCTAGAGAATTTTTAATTCCATTTATTGTGTTGTTCATCATTGTTTGTTTGCTCTTTAGTTCTTCTAGGTCCTTGTTAAACGTTTCTTGTCTATTCTCCATTCCAGTACCAAGATTTGGGGTCATCTTTACTATCATTACTCTGAATTCATTTTCAGGTAGACTGCCTATTTCCTCCACGTTTGGTCTGGTGGGTGTTTACCTTGCTCCTTCATCTGCTGTGTGTTTCTGTGTCTTCTCATTTGGCTTTGGGGACTGTGTTTGGGGTCTCCTTTTCAGAGGCTGCAGATTCGTAGTTCCCGTTGTATTTGGTGTCTGCCCCCAGTGGCTAAGGTTGGTTCAGTGGGTTGTGTAGGCTTTCTGATGGAGGGGACTGGTGCCTGTGTTCTGGTGGGTGTGTCTGGATCTTGTCTTTCTGGTGGACAGATCCGCATCTGGTGGTGTGTTTTGGGGTGTCTGTGACCTTATTGTGATTTTCGGCAGCCTCTCTGCTAATGGGTGGGCCTGCATTCCTGTCTTGCTAGTTGTTTGGCATGGGATGTCCAGCACTGGATCTTGCTGGTCTCTGAGTGGAGCTGGGTCTTAGCGTTGAGACGGATATCTCTGGAAGAGCTTTCGCCATTTGATATTACAAGGTGCCAGAGGTCTCTGGTAGACCAATGTCCTGAACTCGGCTCTCCCACCTCAGAGGCACAGGCTTGACACCCGGCTGGAGCACCAAGACCCTGTCAGCCACACAGCTGGGGGTGAGAGCAAGAGGTAGCTTTGGTACATCTCAAAGACCACCACTGAGCTTCACTGACCATTTTCTCTCCAGAAGTGAAGAAAACAAAATTCAGACTTTGGCTAGTCAGCCACTTTGGTAGCCAGCCTCCAAGATGGACCTAATTATCCCCTAATTATCTCCCAGTCTCCATGTACCAGTGTGGCTCCTCGCACTTGAAAAGGGTTGAGTGTTTAACTAATAAGAAATTGCAGAAATGACAAAGTGCAGCTTCCAAAGTTATAAAAGACATTGCAGCTTCTGCTTTGGTTTCTGCTAGATCACTCATCCTGGGGTAAGCCAGCTGCCATGTCATGAGGACACTCAAGCAGCCCTAAGGAGAGATCCATGTGGCAAGGAACTGAGGCCTCTTACCTACAGCCACGTGAGTGAGTCATCTCAGAAGTCAAAAGATTTAATTTTTTAAATTTTTGGTTGTGTTGGGTCTTCGTTGCTGCACAGGGTTTCTCCAGTTGTTACTAGAGAAGCAGGGGTCACTCATCGTTGTGGTGCACGGGCTTCTCCTTGCGGTGGTTTCTCTTGTTGTGGAGTATGGGCTCTAGGTGCATGGGCTTCAGTAGTTGTGTCGTGCAGGCTCAATAGTTGTTGCTTGCAGGCTCTAGAGCACAGGCTCAGTACTTGTGGCACACGGGCTTAGTTGCTCTGTGGCATGTGGGATCTTCCCAGACCAGGGATGGAACCCCTCTTCCCTGCATTGGCAGGCAAATTCTTACCCACTGTGCCACCAGGGAAGTCCAGTGTGCTCTTTTTTAAAACTAGTCTGTTTTCATTATTTTCTATCTTAACGATTCTGTATTAAAGAAAAAAAAATAATACTCCTTTCTACCCCTCCTCTTTGAGGATTATATATGAAGAAGTATGTCTTATTTATTAACCTCAAATTTTCACCTTACTTTTAAGAAGTAATCACAATGTCAAGTATTTAATACTTTTCACTTCCACCTTGAAAAGCATGGATATTAAAGTGCTAATACAATTACCTTCCCTGGTCTATCTTTTTTAGTTTTTGTTATGTATAAAAAACAACGAAAAACATGCATGGTTTGTAAGGAAATGACACATTTCAGAAAATTCAGCATCTGAATACACTCTAAACATAGCTTCTAGATAAAGACACAGAAAATTGCCCGATACTCAGAGGCCCCCTGGTCCCATTCTAGTGACTCCTCTTAAGGTTTAATATTGTTCTGGTATCTAACAAAAAGATAACTTTACCTGTATTTTGTATTTTATATAAATGTTATGGCACAGTAAAATCACTTTTGGATTGGGCTTTTTTATTTTATGGTGATTGTGAATATGCCTATATGGTTGCATGTTGTTGTGATCATGCATTGCCACTGTTGCATAGGATTCCATAATGTAAATATTTAACTATTAATTAATTTATTCCAATGTGTATTACAATATGAGTGATTTTCAGTTTGTGTCTATTGAGAACAGCACTGGTATATAAATTCTAGAACTTGAGCTTTGGTGGTGTGTGTATAAATTATTGTTCAGTATACACGTAGTAGTAAAATTTTCGAGTCATAGCTTTCTTGTGTTTATCTTTTTAGATATTTCTAAATATTTTCAAAACATTTGTATGATTTTTCAACTTCAGCAGCAGTGAATGAGATTCAAGGATTATACACATTCTTGTCAAACTTGATAATACCTGTCATTTTCATTTGAACTTTCTGGTTTGTCAGTGATAATTCCTGGTATCACGCTTTTGCATTTAATTGACTACTAAGAAGCCAAGCATCTTTTGATATGTTTACTTAACATTCTGTACTCTCTTTTTTGAAATATCTTTTGGTATATTTTCCCCATTTTGCTATTCCATTATCTTCTTATTGAAGACTTCCTTTTTTTTAACATCTGAAGACTTCTTATTTAGGAGTTTTTAATACATGCTTGAGATGAGTTCTTCTCTCTTTCTGTCTCTCCTTCTCTTTCTTTAGATGAGTGTCAGTTTTTAATGTTAATAACATCTAATTTGTTATTTTCCTCTTTATTTATTTAGTCTTATTTCTATTTATTTATGTAGTCTTCTTACCTGTAGCAGAACACATTATTTATTCTAAACCACAAATATGTTTTCATTTCTTCTATAAATGTAATTATTAAGCTTTAAATTTATGTTAACTTTCTAAACTAAATATGTTGTATCATAGTGAGTATTAATTTTTCTATGACAGCTGAAAGGTTACATTTATTCAGAAAATGTTGTATCAGCTTTCTTTTCATTTGCTCCTACTTCTCATTGATTCACAGTGGTAAACATCACTTCATCCATGGATCTGACTTTTCTCTGATTTCTCATGGTCATTCTCACTAATTCGTCTTGCCTCCTGAAATCTTTAGCAATCCCCTTATTCCACAGAAGCAAAAACCTTCCTTGGGCCTTTTTCCTCAGAAGATTGATTATTGCCACATTTTAAATGGGAGATTGCAATAAGTTAGGAGAAAATGCCACAAGGGTCTCTCATTTTTTTTTTCACATCCTGTATCAGCCTCTGCTTGCACTCTCTGTTCAAAGATATTTGTGCAACACATTGATGGAAGATGCCACTTGTTTCTCTCCTTGGGGAAAAGACAGATTAATTACCTAACAAATAAAATAAAGAGAGTGTCTTGCTCTTTTCAAATGTTGGACAGGATTGCTTGCATCCTAATTTAAATGTTTCAGGTGACTGAAGCTTAAGATTCCTAAGTTTTAATCCATACTTGCACCATGCACAGCACCCAACAGGAGAGCTTTACATAACCCCATGAGACACTTGTGTGCAAGTGGAACAGATAAAAATATAAACCTATTGC
Source organism: Balaenoptera physalus (assembly GCF_965194825.1). Classification (NCBI taxonomy): domain Eukaryota; kingdom Metazoa; phylum Chordata; class Mammalia; order Artiodactyla; family Balaenopteridae; genus Balaenoptera; species Balaenoptera physalus. Next base: position 84,488 of record NW_028125980.1, on the reverse strand, counting down.
TGTCTTTTTGTGTCATAAAAATGATTTTTTGTCTCATTTAAAATATTTTTTTTCTAAAATCCAAAAACGTGTCAGGCTAAAATATTGTTATTTCAAATATGGTAAAATCGAAGACCCTTCAAATTTCTTTCCAGTTTTGTTGATGATGGGATGCCGTCAGAGATATGACTTCATTAATAAACACAATAGGTAAGATTCCTTCATAGGCCTGATTGGGGAATATTAAAATAAACCCCAGAAAAATCTGGACATTTTCTAGTTCTCAAATATTGGTTAAGATGGTAGAAAGGGCCCTTCATTGTCCTATATGTTAATGCAGATCAATTGTGAGAGGTGGGGATAAAACAAGCAGCCTAAATATCCTTTATGTTTGTTGTACTACTAGTAGAAAGAGGAAGGGTCAACATGTCACCATGGTTGATATAGCAAATAAGCTGCTTGAAACTACACAGAAATGTACCTGCTTGTATTTTCTGTGCAGTTACCCTCTCTTTTGGTGTGACCTGATACCTCCCTCAACTTATGTACCAACTCCAGCAGCATTAAGCAGAAATCCAAAGAAACCTATTCTTTGGAATTATGAGGAAGGGAAGAGTCAAACATTTTATAACATGCTCTATACAAGGATACACGTCACCATCCTTATCTATGTCGTGCCATGCATGGAAGGTCAGTAGGTTCAGGGGATTCTGGAAGCACCAAGTTCTGTGGGGTTAATCACAGTTCCATTCATGGGCAGTAAAAGAGAAGGACCTTATCTTGGTCACTTTCTCAATGCTAGTAGCTACAAAAAGAAGAGGATAGCAGACATCTTAGGGAGAAGAACCAACATTAAATGAAATGTACTAATTACTCTAGGCAACCTCTCATGGTAGCCTCCCATAGCTCCTCAAATCCCTACATACTTGCACAAGGGATAGTGTAATATTACTGGAGTGTCTGACTGCAGATTAACATTATTTTTGTTGAAAAAAATAAAAATAGGTTCAAGTGATAGGGTTTGAAAAGGGTTCACAGTGTGAAGGAAACTATTGTAACAATGTGGACAGAACCCTTTGGATGGATTTATCATGTTTTTTTTTTTTTCGCTGCTTCAGAATCTGTAGTAGCGATTGGTGTGTTCCATGATACATCCCTGCTTCTTATAAGTTTTAGATGGAATACCCCATTAGGAAGAAGTGCACGTAAGAAAGATTAGTGAGTCAAACTCCTCTGCCCTCTGTCAGCAGTGGGTGCAAAGGGATTTAGACCAATTGCTTTCATCCTTCGATTTGCAAAGTTTTCACTATATGAATGATGTTTTGTTTGTTTGCAGGTCAGGAGCCTTGGTCTCAATATCCCTGTTTAAAAAGTGTTATCACGTGTCTGCCAGAAAGAATTGCTGATGATACTGGGAAAAATTGAGAGTTTTCCTTAACAATTAAGGGTTTTGTAGCAACATGGATGGACCTAGAGATTGTTATACTGAGTGAAGCAAGTCAGACACAGAAAGACAGATATCATATGATATTGCTTATATGAGGAATCTATAAAAGAAAAAAAAAGTACAAATGAATTTATTTACACAACAGAAATAGAATCATGGATATAGAAAACAAACTTTTGGTTACCAGGGAATAAGTGGGGAAGGGATAAATTGGGAGATTGGGACTGACTTATACGCACTATTATGTATAAAATAGATAAAGACCTGCTTTATAGCACAGGGAACTCTACTCAGTGGTCTGTACTGGCGTATACGGAAAAAGAATCTTATAAAAAAAATCAAGGGTTTTGGGATTATATAATAAATATAAATGTGCAAACCTTTAACATGAAAGGAAAAATCAGTTAACTCTGTGGTCCCTGTTATGGTGTAAATATTTTGTACCTCTAATTTTAAAATTTTGAAACCCAGCTCCCATGTTGATGGTATTAGGAGGTGGGGCTTTTGGGAGGTGATTAGGTTATGAAGCCAGAGACCTCAAACATGGGATTAGTGACCTAATAAATGTAGCACACAGAAGATCTTATGCCCATTCCATGATTTCATTGCCGAGCGAGAAGACCCACATTATGAACCAGAAATTGGTCCCTCGCCAGACACTAAGTCAGCTGGCAACTTGTTCTTTTTTTAAAAAAAATAATTAGATAATTAATTAATTAATTTTTTGGCTGTGTTGGGTCTTTGGTGCGGTGTGCGGGCTTCTCATTGAGTGGCTTCTCTTGTTGCGGAGCACCGGCTCTAGGCGTGTGGGTTTCAGTGGTTGTGGCTCACGGGCTCAGTAGTTGTGGCCTGTGGACTCTAGAGCACAGGCTCGGTATTTGTGGTGCACGGGCTTAGTTGTTCCATGGTATGTGGGATCTTCCTGGACCAGGGCTTGAACCCTTGTCCCCTTTATTGGTAGGCAGATTCTTAACCACTGCACCTCCAGGGAAGCCCCTGGTTACTTGTTCTTGAACTTTTCAGCCTCAGCAATTATGAGAAAACAAAAATATTCTGTTGTTTATAAAATACCAAGTCTCTCGTATTTTGTTTTAGCAGTCAAAGAGCTGGCTGAGGAGAAATATCTGTGAGCTTGAAGACATATCAGGAGAAACCTTTAAATCTCAAAAGAAAAGAGAAAATGGGCGGGAAAGGAATCAACAGAACAGAGTAATCAATAATTGTGGAACAATGAAAAATGCTGTGACCTATACATAATGGGTATAGCAGGAGGAGAATAAAGATAATAAAGAACAGAAAATATTTTTTAAAAATGACTGAGAATCTCCCCAAATGAATGTCTGACACTAAATCCACAACATCCAAACTTAGAAGAACATATGAATAGTAAAGAAAACTGACCAATATCTCTCAGGAACATCAATGCAAAAATCCTCAACAAAATATTACCAAATCGAATCCAACAATATTTTGAGAGAATTTTATATCATGAATGAGAGGAAATAATCCCAGGTATGAAAGGCTGGTTCCACATTCTAGAATCAAATAATTATATCCATCATATCAACACCTTAAAGACAATCATTAGCATATCAATAGATTCAGAAGACCTTTGAAAAAATCTAACACCCATTCTTCATAAAAACTCTCAGTTAAAGAAATAGACTGGAGCTTTCTCAAGTTGATAACAAAGATTTACAGGAAACTTTTATCTGACATCATGATTAATGGTCAAAACCATGAAGCTTTTCCACTAAGTTCAGGTAAAAGCAAGGATGTCCCCTTTCATGACTCCTTTTCCATATTTTACTCCAATTCCTGCTAATGCAATAAGGCACGAAAATAAATAAAACCAATACAGATTGGGTAGAAAAAAATGAAAGCAACCTAAATAAAATGTGGACCAATATACTTTATGGACACCTCACCAAAGAAAATAGACACTATGCATATAAGTATACAGAAGAATAATCCAGATTACATGCTGCCATGAAAAAGCAAATTAAAAATACAATTCCATACCACTATGTAACACTTAGAATGGCTAAAATGTGAACAATGACAAGAACAAATTCTGTAGGAGATGTGGAACAATAGGAAATGTCATTTGTCATTGGTGGAAATGAAAAATAATACAGCTACTTTGGTAGTCTGATTGACACTTGCTAGAATAGTGAGCATTCCCTTACTGTAGAATCCGTCAAGTGTTCTCATGGATATTTACTGAAAGTAGTTTAAAACATACTTCCAGAGGAAAACCTGCATATGGATATTTATAGCACCTAATTCAATATTGCCAAAATGTGAATGAAACTAAGGTGTCCTCCAATAGGTGAATGAAATGATATAGTATTAATATATTCTGGGAATGGGATAATATTGAGCACTAAAAAAGTAAGCTATCAAACCATATAAAGAGATGGGAATTCTTTTTTTTTTCTTTTGAAATATAGGTGATTTTCCTTATTTTGAAATTTAAATTTTTTGGAGTATAGTTGATTTACAATGTTGTGTTCATTTCAGCTGCACAGCAAGTGATTCAGTTAAACATATGCATATATTCATTCTTTATCAGATTCTTTACTGATACCGGTATTCCCAGAATACTGAGTAGAGCTCCCTGTGCTATACAGTAGGTCCTTGTTGCTTATCTGTTATATATAGTAGTATTCGTATGTTTACCCCAAGCTCCTGATTTATCCCTACCCCCCACCTCTCCCCTTTGGTAACCATAAGTTTGTTTTCCAAGTCTGTGAGTCTGCCTCTGTTTTGTAAGTTAGTTCATTTGTATCAATTTTTAGCTTCCACCTAGAAGTGATATCATCCAATATTTGTCTTACTCTGTCTGACTTACTTCACTTAGTACAATCATCTCTAGGTCCATCCATGTTACTGCAACTGGCATTATTTTCTTCTATTTGATGGCTGAGTCATATTCCATTATATATATGTATCACATATTCTTTACCTATATTCATATGTTGATGGACATTTTGGTTGCTTCCATGTCTTCGCTATTGTAAAGAGTGTTGCAGTGAACATTGGGGAAGATGTGTCTTTTCGATTTATGCTTTCCTCCAGATATGCACACAGGAGTGAACTTGCTGGATCATCTGGTAGCTCTATTTTATTTTATTTTACTTCATTTCATTTCAATTTCAATTTTTTTGGAATAGAGTTGATTTACAATGTTGTGTTACTTTCTGCTGCACAGCACAGTGAAGCAGTTATACATATATCCAATCCTTTTTGGATTCCTTTCCCATACAGGTCATTACAGAGTATTGAGTAGAGTTCCCTGTGCTATACAGTAAGCCCTTATTTGTTATCTCTTTTATATATAGTGGTGTGTATATGTCAATCCCAATTTCCAATTTATCCCTCCCACCTCCCCTTACTCTGGTAACCTCCATTCTGTGCTCCATAGTGGCTGTTACCAATTGGCATTGCCACCGATAGCATAGAATTGGTGGTGCAGTGGTTAAGAATCTGCCTGCCAGTTCAGGGGACACAGGTTGGAGCCCTGGCCCGGGAAGATCTCACATGCCACAGAACAAGTAAGCCCGTGCAAAACAACTACTCAGTCTGCGCTCTAGAGCCCACGAACCACAACTACTGAAGCCTGTGTGCCTACAGCTTGTGCTCCACAACAAGAGAAGCCACCACAAAGACAAGGCTTCGTACCACAATGATGAGTAGCCCCCGCTTGCTGCAACTATAGAAAAGCCGCACACAGCAACGAAGACCCAACGCAGATTAAAAAAAAAAAATAAGTAGTAGGTTTCTCTTTTTTCCACACCCTCTGAAGCATTTCTTGTTTGTAGACATTGTGATGGTGGCTATTCTGAGTGGTTCCAGATGATACTTCTTGGTACATCTGATTTGCATTTGTCTAACATAAAGCAATGGTGAGTATCTTCATATGTGCTTTTTTTTTGAACAGTGTCAGTAAGATTTACCCCTTGAAAAAGGGTTATTGAAAGGTTGCCTTGTTTTGAAGTCTACTTCGATTACCTACCCCAAGACATTTTTGGAGGGCTGTTGTCATTTACAGCTCCCCAGGCATTGTGAATATGAAGTGCGTATAAGGTCCAGTTTTAGAATTGTTGTTGTGGGAAACAGAAGGCGGCAGGGTTTCTACTGTCCCTCTCTGGTTACTGACACAACCTTAGGTGTAGGGCAAGTCCTGTTCTTGGGTATTAAATTAGAGTGGAATGTGCCTGTCCAAACATGTAAGGGCTTCTGTCCCATTCCTTCTTCCCCCTTACCCTTCATCCCCCGAACAAGTATAAACCCCTGCAAAATCACCTGTTGAGGGTGCTGTCTTGTAGAGTGGGATGACCCTTACGAAGGAGTCAGCAGGTCGGAACCCAAACACCAGGATATGTTGAGAGCAGGTGATTTTCCAAATGTCATCCAGCCCAGAGAGTCCACCATCCTTTGGGTGTCAGAGGGTTGGTTTAGTAGTATGAGGGCACACTTAGATCTGGAGATAGTGATCCCATGCAGAGGGGACCAGGTTGCACATGTTCAAGGGGGGCGAATTAGCTGGCATATCCTCCCGAGGTCCTCAGGCCTACAACAGTCCAGCCTTGGGACCAAATTGTGTCTGTGTCCAGGGATGTGACACTAGTACGTTCACTGCGACTAAACAAATTTAGTGATCATTTTTCTTTTCTTTAACTTAATTTTAAATTTATAATGGAGTATATAGTTGATTTATCATGTTGTGTTCATTTTTGACATACACCAACATGATTCATTTATACAGAGATAACTATATATTCTTTTTAGAATTATTTTCCCATTGAGGTTACTAAAGGGTGTTGAGAAGAGTTCCAAGTGCTCTACAGCAGGTCCATGTTGATTACAAGTTTTCTCTCTGTAAATATGTATATACTAACTCCAACCTCATGATTTATGCCTCCAACGCACCTTTCCAGTTTGGTAACCATAAGTTTGTGTTCTAAGTCTGGCACTCTGTTTCTGTGTTGTAAGATAGTACCTTTCTATCAATTTTTAGATTCCACCGATAAGTAATATCATATGATATTTTTCATTGCCTGATTTATGACACTTAATATGAATGTATGTAGGTCCTTCTGAGTGGCCCTAAATGGCCTTATTTCATTCACTTCATGGCTGAGTAATATTCCATTGTACATATCTACCATAATTTCTTTATCCATTCTTCCCTCCGAGGACTTTTAGGTAGCTTCCGAGTAGAGTCTCTTGTAAACAGGGCTGCATAAATTTTAGAGTGCCTGGGTCCTGTCAATTTACGTTTTTTCCAAGATACAGGCCCAGGAGTGGAAGCACCATATGCTCAGAAGCTCTGGTTTTTAGATTTTTAAGGAATCACCACCCACTTCTCCAGAGTGTCTGTTAGCAATTTACATTCCCACCATCAGCTTGTCAGGGTTCCCTTTTCTCCACGCCCTGTCCTGCATTTCAGGTTTTACAGTTTGTGAGGTTGGCCATTCTGACTGGTGCGAAGTGATATCTCTTTGTAGTATTAATTTACATTGCCCGCCTGTTTTGTTAGCCAAAAATGGAGTAAGGGTTTTTCCTGAATATATTAAGGAATAACACATACGGCCTTTTTGGCAATCTGCATCATTGGCGATGTTCAGCAGCTTTGCATGTGCTTTGATGACGAGTGCAAACTACCCCTTGAAATCCCTTTCCTGCAATTCCGCCTTGCTTACAAGGCCTTTACGAATACTTGGCTCAAGAAATGACTCCATTAGAGGTGTCATTTACAACCCTGCATGTTTGTGAATTGCAGTGCCCCTGAGCACCAGTTTTCAACTTGTTTAGGGAAGCAGACACAAAGGGGCAAGATTTCTACGGACCCATTCCAGTTACTGGGGCACCTGAAGGATAGGGAAATTCTTCTTCCAGGTAGGAAACTAGAGTGGCATATGCCTGTCCAAACATCTAAGGCTTGTGTCTCATTCCATCCCGCCATTCCCCTTCTTCACCGGAAAATTCCAAGCCATGCAAAACCGGCTGTTGAGTGTGCTGCCTTCCCAAAGTGGGGAGACTCTAAGGAAAGGAGCTGGGGAACCCGAATACCAGGAGACGTGGAGATGAGGTGACTTTTCCAAACTCTTCCCGATCAGACGGTGTACCATCCTCTGGATGTGCCATGCATGTTTTAGCTGTAGGAAGGGTCCCCTGCACCTGGAGATATGGAACCCATGGAATGGGGGCCAGGAAGTATTACTCTAAAAGTGCTGCATTTGCTGTTCCATCCTCACGAAGCCTCTCAGACCAACGAGTGTAGAGCCTTAAGTCCCATCCAGTTCTGTGTCTAGATATGGTCGGTCCAGGTTGCATCACAGCCCTTGAACAAATTTTGTAAGAATTTCTCTCTCTCTCACTGTCTTTATTTTGTTCTTGTTACTTAATTTTATAATGGGGTATAGCTGATTTTCAATACTGTGTTTCTTCCTGCTCTACATCTATCCACTTGATTCACTTAAAGAGAGACATCAATAAATTCTTTTACAGATTCTTACCAGTCTTATATATCCTTTTCTGGTGACAACAGTGTGCTGAGTCCAGCTCTTTGAGCTATAGAGTAGGTCCTGTCGAATACCTATTTTGTTTATGGAACCGTATCTGTGCTAATTTCAACCTCCTGGTTTATGCATCACCGCGCCCCACCTTTCTCCTTTAGCAGCCATAAGTGTGTTTTCTAAATGTGTAACTCCGTTTCTGTTTTGTAATTGCGTTCATGTGAAGGCATTTTTAGATACTATCTATAAGTGATACCTTATGATAAGTCTCTTTTTATGTCTGACTTATGTCACTTAGAATGATCGTACATCAGTCTGCACGAGTTGCTGCCACTGGCCTTATTTCATTGATTTAATTGCTGAGTAATATTCCATTGTACATAAGTACCACATCTTCTTTCTCCATTTTTTCCTTCCAAGGACATGTAAGTTGTACCCAAATCGAGGTATTTCTAAACAGAGCAGCCCTAAACTTTGGGGTGCCTGTGTCTTGTCGATTTTTTGGTTTTCCCAAGATATACGCCCATGAGGGGAAGTGCTGTATGCTCTGTAGCTCTGTTTTTTAGAAGTTTTAAGATACAGCATAGACTTCTCAAGAGTGGCCGGTGGCAATTTACATCCCGCCGATCAGCATCACAAGGCTCCGTTTTCTCCATGGCCTGTCCTGCATTTCTGGGTTTTACACTTTTTCAGCATGGGCCTTTTGACCAATGCGAAGTGAGACATTTTTGTAATGCTGATTTACATTGCCCCCTTGTTTAGTTGGCCAAAAAGAACATCTGCGTTTTTTCCAAAATGTATTCAGGAAAGAACGCAGACGCCCTTTTTGGCCAACTGCATCATTGTCGAAGTTCTGCGGAATTTCATGTGCTTTAAAGGCGAGTCCAATCTACCTGTGAAAAACTGTTTCCTGCAATTCTGTCTTGCTTTGAAATCCTCTTCATTGCCTTACCTCAATACATTTTTAGACGAGAGTTATCATTTATAACTCTGCAGATTTGTGAATTGCCGTGCTCCTGAGCTCCATTTTCCAAATCGCTTTTTTGGAAGCTGGCCGCAAACCCGCAGGATTGCTTCAGGCCCTATTCTGGTTCCAGGGCGCAAGCTGAGCCTGTGGTTAATTCTTCTTCCTGATGGGAAATTAGGGTTACCTGTGCCTGTCCCAACAGCTACAGCTAGCTTCTCATGGGTTCCCCCTCTTCCCATTCATCCTCAGGAAAAATTACAACCTGTACGGAACAGGAGGTTAAAGGTGCTGATTCTCCAAGTGGGGAGATTGTTAGTAAAGCGGCTGGAATGGCGAACCCGAGCACCAGGAGATGAGGAATGAGGTGTGTTTCAGAAACCTTTCTCGATCACACTGTATACCATCCACCGGGTTTCCCAAGCATTTTTTCTCTGTAGGAAGATTCCACTGAACCTGGAGATTTGGGATCCATAGAATGGGTACCACGCAGTATTACTTTAAAGGGTCTGCGTTTGCTCACCCAACCTCACCAAACCTCTCAGCCCCAAGAGTGTCCACCCTTATGTCTCAATAAGCTGTGGGTCTAGATATGGTCAATCCAGGTGGCATCACAGCCCCTGAAGGAATTTTGTAAGAATTTCTCTCTCTTTCACTGTCTTTGTTTCACGGGTTTTTAAAAGTAATTGATATTTATAATGGGGTTTAGCTGCTTTTCACTGCTGCGTTTATGCCGCTTTACACCCACTTGACTCACTTACAGAGAGATATCAATACATAGGTTTTAAGATTCTTACTAGTCAGATACATTCTTGGGCGGTGAATAAGGGGTGTTGAGTCAAATTCACTGAGCAAGGAGTAGTTCTTGTCTATTACGTATTGGGTTTATGAAACGGTATCTGAGGTAATTTGAAACCCTTGTTTTATGCATCACCCCACCTCACCTTTCCCGTTAAGCAGCCATAGTGTGTTTTCTAAACGTGTGACTCTGTTCTGTTTTGTAATTCAGTTCAAGGGTAGCGGTTTTTACATTCCCTCTATAAGTGATATCTTATGATAAGTGTCTTTTTCTGTATGACTTATTTCACTTACAATCGTCGTACCTAAATCCACTCATCATGCTGCTACTAGCCTTATGACGTTGATTTCATGGCTGAGTGATATTCCATTGTACATAAGGACCACAGCTTCTTTATCCATTTTTCTCTTTCCTTGGATATTTAAGGTGTAACGAAGTGGAGGTTCTTGTCAACAGAGCAGACCTAAACTTTGGGGTGCATGTGTGTTGCTGATTTTTAGTTTTCCCAATATATACGCCCATGAGTGGAAGTGCCCTATGATCTCTAAGCTGTGTTTTGTAGATGTTTCAGGACACACTGTGCACTTCGCCAGAGTGGCTGTTCACAATTTACAAACTGCCCATCAGCGTAGCAAGGCTCCCATTTCTCCATGGCCTTTCCTGCATTTCTGGAATTGACCCTTTATTCAGCCTGGCCCTTTTGAGCGATGGGAAGCGAGACTTCTTTGTAGCGCTGATTTGCCTTTCCAGGTTTCTTGGTTGGCCAAAAAGGGCGTATGCGTTTTTTCCTGAATATATTCAGGAAAAAACGCATACGCCCTTTTTGGCCAAGGGCATCATTGTCGAGGTTTTGCTGCTTTTCCTGTGCTTTAAAGGCGATTCGAATCTCCCTCCTGAAATCTGTTTCCTGCAATACTGCCTTGCTTTCAAATCCTCTTCGTTGCCTTCCCTCAATATATTTGTGGACGAGAGTTATCATTTATAACTCTGCAGGTTTGTGAATTGCAGTGCCCCTGATCTCCATTTTTCAACTCGCTCTTTTGGGAGTTGGCCGAAAAACCGCAGGATGGCTTCAGACCCTATTCTGCTTCCGGGCGGCAGGCTGAGCCTGTGATTAATTCTTCTTCCTGATGGAAATTAGTGTGACCTGTGCCTGTCCCAACACCTAGAACTACCCTCTCATGGGTTCCCCCTCTTCCTATTCATCCTCAGGACAAATTGCAACCTGTACGAAACAGGAGGTTAAAGGTGCTGATTCTCCAAGTGGGGAGATTGTTAGTAATGTGGCTGGAATGGGGAACCTGAGCACCAGGAGATGAGGAATGAGGTGCGTTTCAGAAACCTTTCCCGATCACACTGTATACCATCCACTGGGTTTCCCATGCATTTTTTCGCTGTAAGAAGATTCCCTTGAACCTGGAGATTTGGGACCCAGAGAATGGGTACCATGCACTATTACTTTAAAGGGTAGGCGTTTGCTCACCCAACCACACCAATCCTCTCAGCCCCAAGAGTGTCCAGCCTTATATCTAATCCAGCTGTGGGTCTAGATATGGTGGATCCAGGTTGCTTCACTGTCCCTGAACGAACTTTTTACGAATTTCTCTCTCTTTCACTGTCTTCGTTGCGGTTTTTTTTGTAATCTATTTTTATAATGGGGTTTAGCTGATTTTCACTGCTGTGTTTATGCCGCTTTACACCCACTTGATTCATTTACAGAGAAATATCAATACATAGGTTTTAAGATTCTTACTAGTCAGATACACTCTTGTGCGGTGAATACGGGGCGTTGAGTCCAGTTCACTGAGCAAGGGATAGGTGTTGTCTGTTAAATATTTGGTTTATGGAATGGTATGTGTGCTAATTTCAAACCCTTGTTTTATGCCTCACCGCACCTCACCTTTCCAGTTAAGCAGACATCCAGTGTTTTCTAAATGTGTGACTCTGTTCTGTTTTGTAATCAGGTCATGGGTAGCGATTTTTACTTTCCCTCTATAAGTGATATGTTATGATAAGTGTCTTTTTCTGTGTGACTTATTTCACTGAGAAACATCGTACCTAAATCCACTCATCATGCTGCTAGTAGCCGTATGACACTGATTTCATGGCTGAGTGATATGCCATTGTACATAAGTACCACACTTCTTTATCCATTTTTCTCTATCCTGGCATTTTTAAGGTGTACTGAAGTGGAGGTTCTTGTAAACAGAGCAGGGCTAAGCTTTGGGGTGCCTGTGTCTTGTTGATTTTTAGTTTTCTCATTTTATACGTCCACGAGTGGAAGGGCCCTATGCTCTCTAGCTGTGTTTTTTAGATGTTTTAGGAAACACCATGCACTTTTCCAGAGTGGCTGTTGGAAATTTACATCCCGCCCATTAGCCTAACAACGCTACCTTTTCTACCTGGCCTGTCCTGCACTTCTGGTTTTTACACTTTTTTGGATGGCTTTTGGACGGATGTGAAGCGAGACTTATTTGTAGTGCTGATTTGCCTTTCTGGCTTGCTTGGTTGGCCAAAAAGGGCGTGTGCATTTTTTCCTGAATATATTCAGGAAAAAACGCATAGGCCCTTTTTGGCCAAGTGCATCATTGTCGACGTTTTGCCGTTTTTCATGTGCTCTAAAGGCGATTCGTATCTACCTCCTGAAATCTGGGGGCTTGTCCCCGCACATTCTTCTCTAATATACAACCTCGGAACTTTACCTCCAGGAAGACTCTATTGCCCTAGTAACAAGGGTTGAGAACGTAATAATGCTGCCGCCTTGTGGCTGTTTCTCACAACAGCAGCTTTAAACCCAGTGCTAATGGTTGCTTAATAGTCACAAGGACTGCAGGGCTGTAAATGACACCTCCCCTCAAAAAATGCCCTGGGGTAGGGAATAGGCAAGAAAATTCAACACATGTCAAATTTTTCAAGAAGTCAATATGAAGACAGGGGTTGTACTCACTCTTTAAAAAAAAAAGAGGAAAAGAAAAAAAGGACATGCCTAAAGCTCAGTATAAGGAATTATTAGCCACATGGAAATCCAAGCTCCAAAAAGGTTTCAGCTCACCCCAGTCAAATGACCATCAGCAAAACGTCTACAAACTATAAATGCTGAAGGGGTTTTAGAGAACTTTGTACCTTCTAGCAGCTGGTGGGATGTAAAGTGGTAACAGCACTAACGAAAACTGAATGGAGCTGCTTTAAAAGGTAAAAATTGAGCTACCAGATGCTGTAGCAGGGCACCTTTTGGGCCTATAATCTAAGACCACCAGAATCGGAAAGACAGAGGCAGGTAAATGTGCACTGCAGCAATGTTGAAATAGCCAAGACGTGGAAGCAAAAAAAAGGTCCATAAACAAATGAATTGACAAAGAAGAAGTGGTATATGTAGAGAATGGAAGAGTAGCCTCGAGAAAAAAATGAAGAGTGCCATTTTCAGGACTACGAATGAGCCTAGAAATAATCATATTAGGTAAAGTAAGTCAAAAGGGAATGACAAATATCCTATGATATCATTTATACAAGTTATCCTAAGATTGCTACCAATGAACATACCTCCACAGAAAAAGACACTCACAGACTTATAAAACAAACTAATGGTTAACAAAAATGAAAGGTGGAAGGATGGAAAAATTAGGATTATGGGGCTAACCTAAATAGGTTAATGTATGTTAAATATATATAAACACTTAACATATAAACTATATAAATTTCCTGCAATTCTGCCTTGCTTTCAAATCCTCTTCGTTGCCTTCCTTCAATATATTTTTGGACTTGAGTTACCATTTATAATTCTACAGGACTGTGAATTACAGTGCCCCTGAGCTCCATTTTTCAACTCGCTTTCTTGGGAGCTGGCCACAAAAGCGCAGGATTGCTTCAGGCCCTATTCTGGTCTCGGGCGGCAGGCTGAGCCTGTGGTTAATTCTTCTTCCTGATGGGAAAATAGAGTGACCTGTGCCTGTGCCAACACCTAGAGCTAGTCTCTCATTGGTTCCCCCTCTTCCCGTTCATCCTCAGGACAAATTGCAACCTGTACGGAACAGGAGGTTAAAGGTGCTGATTCTCCAAGGAGGGAGATTGCTAGTAAAGCGGCTGGAATGGCGAACACGAGCACAAGGAGATGAGAAATGAGGTGCATTTTGGAAACCTTTCCCGATCACACAGTGTACCATCTTCTGGGTTTCTCATGCATGTTTTCGATGTAGGAAGATGCCCTTGAACCTGGAGATTTGGGACCCATGGGATGGGTACCACGCAGTATTACTTTAAAGGGTCTGCGTTTGCTCACCCAACCTCACCAAACCTCTCAGGCCCAAGAGTGTCCACCCTTATGTCTCAATCAGCTGTGGGTCTAGATATGGTCAATCCAGGTGGCATCACAGCCTCTGAACGAATTTTGTAAGAATTTCTCTCTCTTTCACTATCGTTGTTTTACGGGTTTTTAAAAGTAATTGATTTTTATAATGGGGTTTAGCTGCTTTTCACTGCTGTGTTTATGCCGCTTTACACCCACTTCACTCACTTACAGAGAGATATCAATACATAGGTTTTAAGATTCTTACTAGTCAGATATATTCTTGGGCGGTGAATAGGGGGTGTTGAGTCCAATTCACTGAGCAAGGAGTAGGTCTTGTCTATTACATATTGGGTTTATGGAACGGTATCTGAGCTAATTTGAAACCCTTGTTTTATGCATCACCCCACCTCACCTTTCCCGTTATGCAGCCATAGTGTGTTTTCTAAACGTGTGACTCTGTTCTGTTTTGTAATTCATTTCAAGGGTAGCGGTTTTTACATTCCCTCTATAAGTGATATCTTATGATAAGTGTCTTTTTCTGTGTGACTTATTTCATTTAGAATCGTCGTACTTAAATCCACTCATCATGCTGCTACTAGCCTTATGACGTTGATTTCATGGCTGAGTGATATTCCATTGTACATAAGGACCACAACTTCTTTATCCATTTTTCTCTATTCTGGGATATTTAAGGTGTAACGAAGTGGAGGTTCTTGTCAACAGAGCAGCCCTGAACTTTGGGGTGCCTGTGTCTTGCTGATTTTTAGTTTTCCCAATTTATACGCCCATGAGTGGAAGTGCCCTGTGCTCTCTAAGCTGAGTTTTTTAGCTGTTTCAGGACACACCGTACACTTCTCCAGAGTGGCTGTTGGCAATTTACATCCCATCCATCAGCGTAGCCAGGCTCCCGTTTCTCCATGGCCTGTCCTGCATTTCTGGTTTTGACACTTTATTCAGCATGGCCTATTTGACCGATGGGAAGCGAGACTTCTTTGTAGCGCTGATTTGCCTTTCCAGGTTGCTTTGTTGGCCAAAAAGGGCGTATGCGTTTTTTCCTGAATATATTCAGGAAAAAACGCATACGCCCTTTTTGGCCAAGGGCATCCTTGTCGAGGTTTTTCCGCTTTTCCTTTGCTTTAAAGGCGATTCGAATCTCCCTCCTGAAATCTGTTTCCTGCAATTCTGCCTTACTTTCAAATCCTCTTCGTTGCCTTCCCTCAATATATTTGTGGACGAGAGTTATCATTTATAAGTCTGCAGGTTTGTGAATTGCAGTGCCCCTGAGCTCCATTTTTCAACTCGCTTTCTTGGGAGCTGGCGGCAAAAGCGCAGGATTTCTTCAGGCCCTATTCTGGTCCCGGGCGGCAGGCTGAGCCTGTGGTTAATTCTTCTTCCTGATGGGAAAATAGAGTGACCTGTGCCTCTCCCCACACCTAGAGCTAGTCTCTCATTGGTTCCCCCTCTTCCCGTTCATCCTCAGGACAAATTGCAACCTGTATGGAACAGGAGGTTAAAGGTGCTGATTCTCCAAGGAGGGAGATTGCTAGTAAAGGGGCTGGAATGGCGAACCCGAGCACAAGGAGATGAGAAATGAGGTGCGTTTTGGAAACCTTTCCCGATCACACGGTGTACCATCTTCTGGGTTTCTCATGCATGTTTTCGATGTAGGAAGATGCCCTTGAGCCTGGAGATTTGGGACCCATGGGATGGGTACCACGCAGTATTACTTTAAAGGGTCTGCGTTTCCTCACCCAACCTGACCAAACCTCTCAGCCCCAAGAGTGTCCACCCTTATGTCTCAATCAGCTGTGGGTCTGGATATGGTCAATCCAGGTGGCATCACAGCCCCTGCACGAATTTTGTAAGAATTTCTCTCTCTTTCACTGTCTTTGTTTCACGGGTTTTTAAAAGTAATTGATTTTTATAATGTGGTTTAGCTGCTTTTCACTGCTGTGTTTATGCCGCTTTACATCCACTTGACTCACTTACAGAGATATATCAATACATAGGTTTTAAGATTCTTACTTGTCAGATATATTCTTGGGCGGTGAATACGGGGTGTTGAGTCCAATTCACTGAGCAAGCAGTAGGTCTTGTCTATTACATATTGGGTTTATGGAACGGTATCTGATCTAATTTGAAACCCTTGTTTTATGCATCACCCCACCTCACCTTTCCCGTTAAGCAGCCATAGTGTGTTTTCTAAACGTGTGACTCTGTTCTGTTTTGTAATTCAGTTCAAGGGTAGCGGTTTTTACATTCCCTCTATAAGTGATATCTTATGATCAGTGTCTTTTTCTGTGTGACTTATTTCACTTAGAATCGTCGTACCTAAATCCACTCTTCATGCTGCTACGAGCCTTATGACGTTGATTTCATGCCTGAGTGATATTCCATTGTACATAAGGACCACAACTTCTTTATCCATTTTTCTCTTTCCTGGGATATTTAAGGTGTAACGAAATGGAGGTTCTTGTCAACAGAGCAGCCCTAAACTTTGGAGTGCCTGTGTCTTGCTGATTTTTAGTTTTCCCAATTTATACGCTCATGAGTGGCAGTGCCCTATGCCCTCTAAGCTCAGTTTTTTACATGTTTCAGGACATACCGTACACTTCTCCAGAGTGGCTGTTTGCAATATACATCCCGCCCATCAGCGTAGCCAGGCTCCCGTTTCTCCATGGCCTGTCCTGCATTTCTGGTTTTGACACTTTATTCAGCATGGCCCTTTTGACCGATGGGAAGAGAGACTTCTTTGTAGCGCTGATTGGCCTTTCCAGGTTGCTTGGTTGGCCAAACAGGGCGTATGCGTGTTTTCCTGAATATATTCAGGAAAAAACGCATACGCCCTTTTTGGCCAATGGCATCATTGTCGAGGTTTTGCGGCTTTTCCTGTGCTTTAAAGGCGATTCGAATCTCCCTCCTGAAATCTGTTTCCTGCAATTCTGCCTTGCTTTCAAATCCTCTTCGTTGCCTTCCCTCAATATATTTGTGGTCGAGAGTGATCATTTATAAGTCTGCAGGTTTGTGAATTGCAGTGCCCCTGAGCTCCATTTTTCACCTCGCTTTCTTGGGAGCTGGCCGCAAAAGCACAGGATTGCTTCAGGCCCTATTCTGGTCCGGGCGGCAGTCTGAGCCTGTGGTTAATTCTTCTTCCTGATGGGAAAATAGAGTGACCTGTGCCTGTCCCAACACCTAGAGTTAGTCTCTTATTGGTTCCCCCTCTTCCCGTTCATACTCAGGACAAATTGCAACCTGTACGGAACAGGAGGTTAAAGGTGCTGATTCTCCAAGGAGGGAGATTGCTAGTAAAGCGGCTGGAATGGCGAACACGAGCACAAGGAGATGAGAAATGAGGTGCGTTTTGGAAACCTTTCCCGATCACACGGTGTACCATCTTCTGGGTTTCTCATTCATGTTTTCGATGAAGGAAGATGCCCTTGAACCTGGAGATTTGGGACCCATGGGATGGGTACCACGCAGTATTACTTTAAAGGGTCTGCGTTTGCTCACACAACCTCACCAAACCTCTCAGCCCCAAGAGTATCCACCCTTATGTCTCAATCAGCTGTGGGTCTAGATATGGTCAATCTAGGTGGCATCACAGCCACTGCACGAATTTTGTAAGAATTGTTCTCTCTTTCACTGTCTTTGTTTCACGGGTTTTTAAAAGTAATTGATTTTTATAATGGGGTTTAGCTGCTTTTCACTGATGTGTTTATGCCGCTTTACGCCCCCTTGACTCACTTACAGAGAGATATCAATACATAGGTTTTAAGATTCTTACTAGTCAGATATATTCTTAGGCGGTGAATAGGGGGTGTTTAGTCCAATTCACTGAGCAAGCAGTAGGCCTTGTCTATTACATATTGGGTTTATGGAACGGTATCTGAGCTAATTTGAAATCCTTGTTTTATGTATCACCCCACCTCACCTTTTCCGTTAAGCAGCCATAGTGTGTTTTCTAAACGTGTGACTCTGTTCTGTTTTGTAATTCAGTTCAAGGGTAGCGGTTTTTACATTCCCTCTATAAGTGATATCTTATGATAAGTGTCTTTTTCTGTGTGACTTATTTCACTTAGATTCGTCGTTCCTAAATCCACTCATCATGCTGCTACTAGCCTTATGACGTTGATTTCATGGCTGAGTGATATTCCATTGTACATAAGGACCACAACTTCTTTATCCATTTTTCTCTTTCCTGGGATATTTAAGGTGTAACGAAATGGAGGTTCTTGTCAACAGAGCAGCCCTAAACTTTGGGGTGCCTGTGTCTTGCTGATTTTTAGTTTTCCCAATTTATACGCTCATGAGTGGCAGTGCCCTATGCCCTCTAAGCTCAGTTTTTTAGATGTTTCAGGACATACCGTACACTTCTCCAGAGTGGCTGTTGGCAATTTACATCCCGCCCATCAGCGTAGCCAGGCTCCCGTTTCTCCATGGCCTGTCCTGCATTTCTGGTTTTGACACTTTATTCAGCATGGCCCTTTTGACCGATGGGAAGCGAGACTTCTTTGTAGCGCTGATTTGCCTTTCCAGGTTGCTTGGTTGGCCAAAAAGGGCGTAGGCGTTTTTTCCTGAATACATTCAGGAAAAAACGCCTACGCCCTTTTTGGCCAAGGGCATCATTGTCGAGGTTTTGCCGCTTTTCCTGTGCTTTAAAGGCGATTCGAATCTCCCTCCTGAAATCTGTTTCCTGCAATTCTGCCTTGCTTTGAAATCCTCTTCGTTGCCTTCCCTCAATATATTTGTGGACGAGAGTTATCATTTATAAGTCTGCAGATTTGTGAATTGCAGTGCCCCTGAGCTCCATTTTTCAACTCGCTTTCTTGGGAGCTGGCCGCAAAAGCGCAGGATTGCTTCAGGCCCTATTCTGGTCCCGGGCGGCAGGCTGAGCCTGTGGTTAATTCTTCTTCCTATGGGAAAATAGAGTGACCTGTGCCTGTCCCAACACCTAGAGCTAGTCTCTCATTGGTTCCCCCTCTTCCCGTTCATCCTCAGGACACATTGCAACCTGTACGGAAAAGGAGGTTAAAGGTGCTGATTCTCCAAGGAGGGAGATTGCTAGTAAAGCGGCTGGAATGGCGAACCCGAGCACAAGGAGATGAGAAATGAGGTGCGTTTAAGAAACCTTTCCCGATCACACGGTGTACCATCTTCTGGGTTTCTCATGCATGTTTTCGATGTAGGAAGATTCCCTTGAACCTGGAGATTTGGGACCCATGGGATGGGTACCACGCAGAATTACTTTAAAGGGTCTGCGTTTCCTCACCCAACCTCACCAAACCTCTCAGCCCCAACAGTGTCCACTCTTATGTCTCAATCAGCTGTGGGTCTAGATATGGTCAATGCAGGTGGCATCACAGCCCCTGAACGAATTTTGTAAGAATTTCTCTCTCTTTCACTGTCTTTGTTTCACGGTTTTTAAAAGTAATTTATGTTTATAATGGGGTTTAGCTGCTTTTCACTGCTGTGTTTCTGCCGCTTTACACCCACTAGACTCACTTACAGAGAGATATCAGTACATAGGTTTTAAGATTCTTACTAGTCAGATATATTCTTGGGTGGTGAATAGGGGGTGTTGAGTCCAATTCACTGAGCAAGAAGTAGGTCTTGTCTATTGCCTATTCGGTTTATGGAACGGTATCTGAGCTAATTTGAAACCCTTGTTTTATGCATCACCCCCCCTCACCTTTCCCTTTAAGCAGCCATAGTGTGTTTTCTAAACGTGTGACTCTGTTCTGTTTTGTAATTCAGATCAAGGGTAGCGGTTTTTACATTCCCTCTATAAGTGATATCTTATGATAAGTGTCTTTTTCTGTGTAACTTATTTCACTTAGAATCGTCGTACCTAAATCCACTCATCTTGCTGCTATTAGCCTTATGAAGTTGATTTCATGGCTGAGTGATATTCCATTGTACATAAGGACCACAAATTCTTTATCCATTTTTCTCTTTCCTGGGATTTTTAAGGTGTAACGAAGTGGAGGTCCTTGTCAATAGAGCAGCCCTAAACTTTGGGGTGCCTGTGTCTTGCTGATTTTTAGTTTTCCCAATTTATACGCCCATGAGTGAAAGTGCCCTATGCTCTCTAAGCTGAATTTTTTAGATGTTTCAGGACACACCGTACACTTCTCCAGAGTGGCTGTTGGCAATTTACATCCCGCCCATCAGCGTAGCCAGGCTGCCCTTTCTCCATGGGCTGTCCTGCATTTCTGTTTTTGACACTTTATTCAGCATTGCCCTTTTGACCGATGGGAAGCGAGACTTCTTTGTAGCGCTGATTTGCCTTTCCAGGTTGCTTGGTTGGCCAAAAAGAGCGTATGCGTTTTTTCCTGAATATATTCAGGAAAAAACGCATACGCCCTTTTTGGCCAAGAGCATCATTTTCGAGGTTTTGCCACTTTTCCTGTGCTTTAAAGGCGATTCGAATCTCCCTCCTGAAATCTGTTCCCTGCAGTTCTTTCTTGCTTTCAAATCCTCTTCGTTGCCTTCCCTCAATATATTTGTGGACGAGAGTTATCATTTATAAGTCTGCAGGTTTGTGAATTGCAGTGCCCCTGAGCTCCATTTTTCAACTCGCTTTCTTGGCAGCTGGCCGCAAAAGCGCAAGATTGCTTCAGGCCCTATTCTGGTCCCGGGCGGCAGGCTGAGCCTGTGGTTAATTCTTCTTCCTATGGGAAAATAGAGTGACCTGTGCCTGTCCCAACACCTAGAGCTAGTCTCTCATTGGTTCCCCCTATTCCCGTTCATCCTCAGGACAAATTGCAACCTGTACGGAACAGGAGGTTAAAGGTGCTGATTCTCCAAGGAGGGAGATTGCTAGTAAAGTGGCTGGAATGGCGAAGCTGAGCACAAGGAGATGAGAAATGAGGTGCGTTTAAGAAACCTTTCCCGATCACACGGTGTACCATCTTCTGGGTTTCTCATGCATGTTTTCGATGTAGGAAGATGCCCTTGAACCTAGAGATTTGGGACCCATGGGATGGGTACCACGCAGTATTACTTTAAAGTGTCTGCGTTTCCTAACCCAACCTCACCAAACCTCTCAGCCCCAAGAGTGTCCACCCTTATGTCTCAATCAGCTGTGGGTCTAGATATGGTCAATCCAGGTGGCATCACAGCCCCTGAAGGAATTTTGTAAGAATTTCTCTCTCTTTCACTGTCTTTGTTTCACTGGTTTTTAAAAGTAATTTATTTTTATAATGGGCTTTAGCTGCTTTTCACTGCTGTGTTTCTGCCGCTTTACACCCACTTGACTCACTTACAGAGAGATATCAATACATAGGTTTTAAGATTCTTACTAGTCAGATATATTCTTGGGTGGTGAATAGGGGGTGGTGAGTCCAATTCACTGAGCAAGGAGTAGGTCTTGTCTATTAAATTTTGGGTTTATGGAACGGTATCTGAGCTAATTTGAAACCCTTGTTTTATGCATCACCCCACCTCACCTTTCCCGTTAAGCAGCCATAGTGTGTTTTCTAAACGTGTGACTCTGTTCTGTTTTGTAATTCAGTTCAAGGGTAGCGGTTTTTACGTTCCCTCTATAAGTGATATCTTATGATAAGTGTCTTTTTCTGTGTGACTTATTTCACTTAGAATCGTCGTACCTAAATCCACTCATCTTGCTCCTCCTAGCCTTATGACGTTGATTTCATGGCTGAGTGATATTCCATTGTACATAAGGATAACAACTTCTTTATCCATTTTTCTCTTTCCTGGGATATTTAAGGTGTAACGAAGTGGAGGTTCTTGTCAACAGAGCAGCCCTAAACTTTGTGGTGCCTGTGTCTTGCTGATTTTTAGTTTTCCCAATTTATACGCCCGTGAGTGGAAGTTCCCTATGCTCTCTAGGCTGAGTTTATTAGATGTTTCAGGACACACCGTACACTTCTCCAGAGTGGCTGTTGGCAATTTACATCCCGCCCATCAGCGTAGCCAGGCTCCCGTTTCTCCATGGCCTGTCCTGCATTTCTGGTTTTGACACTTTATTCAGCATGGTCCTTTTGACCGATGGGAAGCGAGACTTCTTTGTAGCGCTGATTTGCCTTTCCAGGTTGCTTGGTTGGCCAAAAAGGGCGTATGCGTTTTTTCCTGAATACATTCAGGAAAAAACACATACGCCCTTTTTGGCCAAGGGCATCATTGTCGAGGTTTTGCCGCTTTTCCTGTGCTTTAAAGGCGATTCGAATCTCCCTCCTGAAATCTGTTTCCTGCAATTCTGCCTTGCTTTGAAATCCTCTTCGTTGCCTTCCGTCAATATATTTGTGGACGAGAGTTATCATTTATAAGTCTGCAGGTTTGTGAATTGCAGTGCCCCTGAGCTCCATTTTTCAACTCGCTTTCTTGGGAGCTGGCCGCAAAAGCGCAGAATTGCTTCAGGCCCTATTCTGGTCCCGGGCGGCAGGCTGAGCCTGTGGTTAATTCTTCTTCCTATGGGAAAATAGAGGGACCTGTGCCTGTCCCAACACCTAGAGCTAGTCTCTCATTGGTTCCCCCTCTTCCCGTTCATCCTCAGGACAAATTGCAACCTGTACGGAACAGGAGGTTAAAAGTGCTGATTCTCCAAGGAGGGAGATTTCTAGTAAAGTGGCTGGAATGGCGAACCCGAGCACAAGGAGATGAGAAATGAGGTGCGTTTAAGAAACCTTTCCCGATCACACGGTGTACCATCTTCTGGGTTTCTCATGCATGTTTTCGATGTAGGAAGATGCCCTTGAACCTGGAGATTTGGGACCCATGGGATGGGTACCACGCAGTATTACTTTAAAGGGTCTGCGTTTCCTCACCGAACCTCACCAAACCTCTCAGCCACAAGAGTGTCCACTCTTATGTCTCAATCAGCTGTGGGTCTAGATATGGTCAATCCAGATGGCATCACAGCCCCTGAAGGAATTTTGTAAGAATTTCTCTCTCTTTCACTGTCTTTGTTTCACGGGTTTTTAAAAGTAATTTTGTTTTATAATGGGGTTTAGCTGCTTTTCACTGCTGTGTTTCTGCCGCTTTACACCCACTTGACTCACTTACAGAGAGATATCAATACATAGGTTTTAAGATTCTTACTAGTCAGATATATTCTTGGGTGGTGAATAGGGGGTCTTGAGTCCAATTCACTGAGCAAGGAGTAGGTCTTGTCTATTACCTATTGGGTTTATGGAACGATATCTGAGCTAATTTGAAACCCTTGTTTTATGCATCACCCCACCTCACCTTTCCCGTTAAGCAGCCATAGTGTGTTTTCTAATCGTGTGACTCTGTTCTGTTTTGTAATTCACTTCAAGGGTAGCGGTTTTTACATTCCCTCTACAAGTGATATCTTATGATAAGTGTCTTTTTCTGTGTGACTTCTTTCACTTAGAATCGTCGTACCTAAATCCACTCATCTTGCTGCTACTAGCCTTATGATGTTTATTTCATGGCTGAGTGATATTCCATTGTACATAAGGACCACAACTTCTTTATCCATTTTTCTCTTTCCTGGGATTTTTAAGGTGTAACTAAGTGGAGGTCCTTGTCAACAGAGCAGCCCTAAACTTTGGGGTGCCTGTGTCTTGCTGATTTTTAGTTTTCCCAATTTATACGCCCATGAGTGAAAGTGCCCTATGGTCTCTAAGCTGAGTTTTTTAGATGTTTCAGGACACACCGTACACTTCTCCAGAATGGCTGTTGGCAATTTACATCCCGCCCATCAGCGTAGCCAGGTTCCCGTTTCTCCATGGCGTGTCCTGCATTTCTGGTTTTGACACTTTATTCAGCATGGCCCTTTTGCCAATGGGAAGCGAGACTTCCTTGTAGAGCTGATTTGCCTTTCCAGGTTCCTTGGTTGGCCAAAAAGGGCGTATGCGTTTTTTCCTGAATACATTCAGGAAAAAACGCATACGCCCTTTTTGGCCAAGGGCATCATTGTCGAGGTTTTGCCGCTTTTCCTGTGCTTTAAAGGCGATTCGAATCTCCCTCCTGAAATCTGTTTCCTGCAATTCTGCCTTGCTTTGAAATCCTCTTCGTTGCCTTCCCTCAATATATTTGTGGACGTGAGTTATCATTTATAAGTCTGCAGGTTTGTGAATTGCAGTGCCCCTGAGCTCCATTTTTCAACTCGCTTTCTTGGGAGCTTGCCGCAAAAGCGCAGGATTCCTTCTGGCCCTATTCTGGTCCCAGGCGGCAGGCTGAGCCTGTGGTTAATTCTTCTTCCTATGGGAAAATAGAGTGACCTGTGCCTGTCCCAACACCTAGAGCTAGTCTCTCATTGGTTCCCCCTCTTCCCGTTCATCCTCAGGACAAATTGCAACCTGTACGGAACAGGAGGTTAAAGGTGCTGATTCTCCAAGGAGGGAGATTGCTAGTAAAGCGGCTGGAATGGCGAACCCGAGCACAAGGAGATGAGAAATGAGGTGCGTTTAAGAAACACTTCCCGATCACACGGTGTACCGTCTTCTGGGTTTCTCATGCATGTTTTCGATGTAGGAAGATGGCCTTGAACGTGGAGATTTGGGACCCATGGGATGGGTACCACGCAGTATTACTTTAAAGGGTCTGCGTTTCCTCACCCAACCTCACCAATCCTCTCAGCCCCAAGAGTGTCCAGCCTTATGTGTAACCCAGCCGTGGGTCTAGATATGGTCAACCAGGTTGCTTCACTGCCCCTGAACGAAATTTTTACTAATTTCTCTCGCTTTCATTTTATTTGTTGGGTTTTTTTTTTATTTATAGAAAGGGGTTTAGCTGATTTCCACTGCTGTGTTAATGCTGCTTTACACCCACTTGTCTCACTTACAGAGAGATATCAATACATAGGTTTTAAGATTCTTACTAGTCAGATATATTCTTGTGCCGTGAATAGGGAGTGTTGAGTCCAGTTCACTGAGCAAGGAGTAGATCTTGTCTATTACATAGTGGGTTTATGGAACAGTGTCTGAGCTTATTTGAAACACTTGTTTTATGCATCACCCCAGCTCACCTTTCCCGTTAAGCAGCCATAGTGTGTTTTCTAAACGTGTGACTCTGTTCTGTTTTGTAATTCAGTTCAAGTGTAGCTGTTTTTACATTCCCTGTATAAGTGATATCTTATGATAAGTACCTTTATCTGTGTGACTTATTTCACTTAGAAACATCGTACCTGAATCCACTAATCATGCTGCTAGTAGCCGTATGACATTGATTTCATGGCTGAGTGGTATTCCATTGTACATATTAGCACAACTTCTTTATCCATTTTTCTCTATCCTGGCATATTAAAGGTGTACTGAAGTGGAGGTTCTTGTAAACAGAGCAGCCCTAAACTTTGGGGTGCCTGTGTCTTTTTGATTTTTATTTTTCCCAGTTTATACGCCCATGAGTGGAAGTGCCCTCTGCTCTCTAGCTGTGTTTTTTAGATGCTTTAGGAAACACCATACACTTCTCCAGAGTGGCCGTTGGCAAATTGCATCCCGCCCATCAGCCGAACAAGGCTCCCTTTTCTCCCTGGCCTGTCCTGCATTTCTGGGTTTTACACTCTTTTAGAATGGCCCTTTTGACCCCTGGGAAGTGAGACTTCTTTGTAGTGCTCATTTGCATTTCTGGCTTGCTTGGTTGGCGAATAAAGGCGTATGCGTTTTTTCCTGAATATATTCAGGGAAAAAGGTATATGCCCTGTTTGGCCAAGGACATCATTGTCGACGTTTTACCGCTTTTCATGTGCTTTAAAGGCGATTTGAATCTACCTCCTGAAATTTGTTTCCTGCAATTCTGCCTTGCTTTCAAATCGTCTTTGTTGCCTTCCTTCAATATATTTTTGGACGAGAGTGATCATTTATAATTCTGCATGTTTGTGAATTGCAGTGCCCCTGAGCTCCATTTCTCAACTCGCTTTTTCGTGAGCTGGCTGCAAAACCGCAGGATTCCTTCAGGCCTTATACTGGTTCCGTGGTTCAGACTGAGCCTGTGGTTAATTCTTCTTTTTGATTTGAAATTAGAGTGCCCTGTGCCTGTCCGAACATCTAGGGCTTGTCTCTCATTGTTTCTCCTCCTTCCCCTTTATCCTCTGGACAAATTCCAAAGTCTGTGCAACAGGATGTTGAAGGTGCTGACATCCTCAAGTGTGGAGAATGTTAGGAAAGAGGCTGGAGGGGTTAACCCGACAACCAGGGGATTAGGAGATGAGGTGCCTTTTCCAAAATCTTCCTGATCCAACCTTGTACCATCTTCTGGGTGTCACAGGCATGTTTTAGCTCTAGGAAAGGTCCCATATATGTAAGGAGAACACAAGGGATTTTTTCAAATCAGTGTCTCCCCGAACCCCAATCTGGGGAATTTTTAAGCTACTGGTACATGTATGTTCATTAAGGGACTGGGCTGTAGGCAGAGTCCGAACTTTAGAGGATTGAAGTCTTCATGGTCAGAAACGCTCACCATCGGCCTCCTTTAGTTTCCATTTTATCTGTAGTTGATAGATGATGTCGATATAGATATCTATTGTTTTTCAGATTATTTCCCCTTAGGGGTTATTACAAAATATTGAGTATAGTTCCCTGTGCTATACAGCAGTTCCTTGTTGATGATATATTTTATACATAGCAGTGTGTATATGTTAATCCGAAACTGTTAATTTATCCCTCCTCCCACCTTTCCCCTTTGGTAATAAAAAAATACAAGATTTTATACTTCTCAGAAATCTAGGAGCTGAAAGAGAGGTATCATTTTCAATGGAAAATCATTCAAAACAAGATTGAAACTTCAGCCAAGATTAGTAGATCCACATCTTTGGAAAGAAATCACTGCATTTCTCTAATGTTGACCTGACAAATACGACAAACCCCTCCACTGAACTTGCTTATAATAAAGTGATGGAAATATCAAATGGAAGTGTTAGAAATACCTTATTTTACACGAGCCTTATACACTGCTCTATGTTAACTACAGTTTGGCTCACACATCTTTTCATTGAAGTTACAATATTTGGCTCACACATCTGTTCATTGAAGTTACAATATTTGGCTCACACATCTGTTCATTGAAGGTACAATGTTCTCAAATTCTGTTACTGATACTGCAGAGTCGGCCCCAACAAGGGTCCCCCTGCCCAGTGTCATTGGAGCCAACAGATCGAGACTGAGTTTGGTTCAGAAGCAAAGGAAAACTTTATATTTTGATCAGAGAATGGAGAGGTGAGAGCGTGGCTCCCCCGCGGGCTGTGGGCCGGGCTGCTGTGTAAGGATCCCGTCAGCGTCAGCAGGAGGGACGGGGCGGAGCTCTCGAGGGCTGGGTTGGCTGGAGCTCAGGCTCTATGTGGCGGAGTCTGCACAGGGCCCCGAGAGCTGAGGTGTCGGCCCAGCCATTTTGCACTAGGAAATCGGGTCTGAAGTGCCAGGTGTGGGACCTCTGCCTGTGGAAACCTAGGAACAAGTGAAATTAGAAAAAGCACAAAGGAAAAAAAGGTTAGACTTTATTTTATTGCCCAGATTCTATTTTTATCTCCCAGGAATTTTTAATGGGCTTTGCCGGTGACAAACCCCTCCTCTGCCTCTTGTCCCATTCCACATTCTTGGGCTGCTGAGGGTGCAGACACCTCTTCTGTAAATGCTTCGTGCTGAGTTGGGTATCCTCATACCCGGGGGGAGGGGCAGGACTTCTCCCCAGCAGCCTCCAGGTGAGGTTGATTGTCCCCAGGCCTCCTCCCTCACTGCTCGTCTGCCTGAGCACCAGCGTTGGAAGTTTTATAGATTCTAATGACCTTTAAGGGTCCAGGAAAGAGATGCGCAGGGACGCTGGGGGGCCTGTTTACCCTGCTCCACATTGGTTCGGCCCCCTTAGGCTGACGGTTTCTGCCAGCCTAGATGCTCTGACCAGTAGTCTGCGCTTTCTTCAGTTAGGCCACTGAATTAACGAACAAACAGCACCAGGTGTCAGATCCCTGCCTGCTCAACTCCCAGACAGTCCAGGGCCGGTGGTGATCCAGGACCATGACGGCCACTCAGTCACCGCCTTTTTGAAGTAACCAGGAGTACATCTGGTCTCATTGGCCGCCGTCACCGTGGTGTCTGTAGGCTTTTCTATGGTGGCAGCGTTATTTACGGGTCCCCTGCCAGGTTTATTAGCTCCGCTCTGGGTGCAGTAAGTCCTGCAAGCAATAGTCTGTTCTTTTGGGGCACACTCTTGTGGTTTTCTGAGAGAAGCTCCAGGTCAAGTGATGGTCACACGAGTCGTCATGGGGGCCTGGTGCCCCAGGTTGTCTCTCTGGAGGTTGGAGTTGGAGGGCCTCCTCACTCGAGGTCATTGTGCCCACGGAGCGATCCCTGCAACTTCAGGGCATGGTGGGTGGTTAGGATCACCAAGTGGCGTCCCTTACCCTTAGGAGGGAGCTGGCCTTGCGGGCTGCTCATTTCCAGGTTTTTAGATACCCCCAGTATCCTGGTCAGATGGGGTGGCTGGCCAATGCCTGGAGGGCATTCTTGCGTTGTTCCATTTCAAGTGGTCCCAGTTTTGGCACTAAAACTCCAAGGGCGATTCGCCTTCGACCAGGAATGTAAAGGTCGAAGGGTTTAGCTAAATTAGGGAGGTCCAGGGCAAGGGTCTGAATTGACTGCTCTTTCCATTCTTGAAAGGCCCCTTCTGGATTCTATTCAAAAGGATCATCATCCTTTCCTTTCAATGTTTCATATAGAGGCCCAGGTATTAGACTGTAGTTAGGGATCCAGATGCAGCAAACCCCGGTCTCCCCAGGAACCCCTAAGCTGTCTTCTAGTTTTAGGAAGGGTGAGGCTGCAAATGGCTTCTTCCCTTTCCTGGGATGGGCTTCTCCGATCTTCTGTGAGAATGAAGCCCAGGCAGGTCACCTTAGTCTGTGATATTTGAGCCTTTTTCTTGGACACCTTCTATCTTTTATTGGCTACGTAGTCCAGAGGCCTCCTTAGTAGGGCTGGCGATCAGAATGTCGTCTGCATATTTTTTTTTTAATTTATTTATTTATTATTTATGGCTGTGTTGGGTCTTCGTTTCTGTGCGAGGGCTTTTTCTAGTTGCGGCAAGCGGCGGCCACTCTTCATTGCGGTGCGCGGGCCTCTCACTATCGCAGCCTCTCTTATTGTGGAGCACAGGCTCCAGACGCGCAGGCTCAGTAATGGTGGCTCACGGGCCTAGTTGCTCCGTGGCATAGGGCATCTTCTCAGTCTAGGGCTCGAACCTGTTTCCCCTGCATTGGCAGGCAGATTCTCAACCACTGCGCCACCAGGGAAGCCCAGAATGTCGTCTGCATATTGAAGGAGGGTTCACTTCTCCAGAGGTAGATCTTTTAGGGTTTTAGCTAACGTTTCCCCGAAGATGGTGTGGGAATTTTTGAAACCCTGGGGCAGGACGGCCAAGCAGTATTGTTTTTGTTGTATGTTGTATGTCCTGCCACTCACAGCCAAAATTTCTTGTGACTCTGGGACTAATGGAATACAGAAGAAGGCATCATTGAAGTCTAATACAGAATACCATGTCCTGGTGGATGGTAGAATGGCCAGCAGGGTGTAGGAATTAGGAACTACTGGATGTATATCCTCTGTGGCTTCACTGACTGTCCTGGCGTCCTTTACCAGGTCCCCAGCAGCCCACGGGGCTCTCATGGTCAGGCCCCTCCCAGGATATGGAGCTCACCTGTGCAGGTACCCAGCAGCCCATGGGGCTCTCATTGTCAGGCCCCTCCCAGGATATGGAGCTCACCTGGGCAGGTACCCAGGAGCCCACGGGGCTCTCGTGGTCAGGGGCCTCCCAGGATATGGAGCTCACCTGGGCAGGTACCCAGCAGCCCACAGGGCTCTCATGGTCAGGCCCCTCCCAGGATATGGAGCTCACCTGGGCAGGTACCCAGCAGCTCACGGGGCTCTCGTGGGCAGGCCCCTACCAGTATATGGAGCTCACCTGGGCAGGTACCCAGCAGCTCACGGGGCTCTCGTGGGCAGGCCCCTCCCTGGATATGGAGCTCCCTTGGACAGGTTCCCTGGCAGAGCTGGGCACACAGGAACCGTGCACATAGCCCTCATTGCAGAGCATCCCAAGCACACCTGTCGCTCAGAGCTGACACAGAGCACCTCAGAGCAGGGCTTGAACTAACAAACAGCAGCTCCGACATGTCTGTGACCCTAGGCTTCACTCTGTGCGGCCTCCCTCCACCTGGTCTTCCAGGGGCTTCCACTGCAGCCAGGTCACCAGGCCTCTGTCTCCACCCACCAACCCTCCTCTCCCTGACTCCTGGGTTCCTCTCATTAGGAGAGGGCCTTCTTGAAGTTGTCTTCCACTCATGGACCAGATAAAATGATTAGAAAACAAGCCAGGTCTGCCACCCGTTGTCTATCCTGACTCTCGGGACCCTACACCTGTTCCTTGGATCTGGCCGGTGCAGCAAGGCCCATTATCTGCAACTCTGAGCCCCTGAGGGGCGAGGATTGGCTGACCTGGGCAGCCTGACCTGGCCGGCCAGCCCTTCCCAGGTGTGCCTGGGTTGAGGTCAATATAAACACCCCTCCAGGCAGCAAAAGCCTCTGCAGCTGTGCCTGACGCCATATTCTCTGCCCCGTCAGCAGTCTCGGGGTTGTGCTGGTGGGAGTGAGTAGGGCCCAGGGCTCTATGAGTGGCCCCGTGTGAGTGGGGCTCTGCTGGACTTTCTGCAGGAGTTGCCGAGCTGCCACCTGCTAAAGAAGACGATGTGTCACCCATACCTGCTGCTGGAATTTCTCCCCGGGCAGAGGTGAGGAAGGATAAAAGCAGTGGGGACCGGTACAGGAAGGGTACCACAGGCAGGGAAATGGAAAGCTTCCAGAAGAGCGCCCGGGGCCAGGACCGTCCTGGCCGGCCTGCAGGCACCAAGTCGGCCTGCGTGCTGTCGCTGGTGTGACTCCAAGCCCTTTCCTCTAGGCTTTAAAGTCTTTGCACACATTCAGGTGTTTTACCTGGGAAGGGTGGGAAAAGTTCAACAGCAGCTGGCCTGAGGCTCAGCTCACGTTTACTCAGAGACACCTCCTCACGGTACCCCAGCTTTGCAATGAGGACGCTCCTTGCGGGGGAGCTGCTGGTTGCATGGGAGACGATTCCCCACCTCTGACCAAATTCAGAATTGTTTACCACTGGAGCAAGTGCCCTGATAGGGTTTTCCTCTGTATGACCAGTGGGTTCTATTTTTTTTTTCCTTTTTTTGTTCAAGGTAGGTTTTATTCCTCTTTTTGTATTTATAGATATAAGCATGGGAATAATTCATTCATATAAATACGTCTATGGGAAGGACAGAACTTTTTTTTCTGTTTTATGTTTTTAAATATTTTTTAATTTTTAAATTTTATTTTATTCATTTTTTTTTCTTTTTTTTTTTAACATCTTTATTGAAGTATAATTGCCTTACAATGGTGTGTTAGCTTCTGCTTTATTACAAAGTGAATCAGTTATACATATACAATATGTTCCCATTTCTCTTCCCTCTTGCATCTCCCTCCCTCCCACCCTCCCCATCCCACCCCTCCAGGTGGTCACAAAGCACCGAGCTGATCTCCCTGTGCTATGCGGCTGCTTCCCACTAGTTATCTATTTTACATTTGGTAGTGTATATATGTCCATGACACTCTTACCCTGTCACATCTCACCCCACCCCCTCCCCATAGCCTCAAGTCCATTCTCTAGTAGGTCTGTGTCTTTATTCCCGTCTTGCCACTAGGTTCTTCATGGCCTTTTTTTTTTCCCTTAGATTCCGTATATATGTGTTAGCATACTGTATTTGTTTTTCTCTTTCTGACTTACTTCACTCTGTATGACAGACTCTAACTCCATCCACCTCATTACAAATACCTCCATTTCATTTCTTTATATGGCTGAGTAATATTCCATTGTATATATATGCCACATCTTCTTTATCCATTCATCCGATGATGGACACTTAGGTTGCTTCCATGTCCCGGCTATTGTAAATAGAGCTGCAATGAACATTTTGGTACATAACTCTTTTTGACCTATGGTTTTCTCAGGGTATATGCCCAGTAGTGGGATTGCTGGGTCATATGGTAGTTCTATTTGTACTTTTTTAAGGAAGCTCCATACTGTTCTCCATAGTGGCTGTATCAATTTACATTCCCACCAACAGTGCAAGAGTGTTCCCTTTCCTCCACACCCTCTCCAGCATTTATTGTTTCTAGATTTTTTGATGATGGCCATTCTGACCGGTGTGAGATGATATCTCATTGTAGTTTTCATTTGCATTTCTCTAATGATTAATGATGTTGAGCATTCTTTCATGTGTCTGTAGGCCATCTGTATATCTTCTTTGGACAAATGTCTATTTAGGTCTTCGGCCCATTTTTGGATTGGGTTGTTGTTTTTTTTTGTTATTGAGCTGCATGAGCTGCTTGTAAATCTTGGAGATTAATCCTTTGTCATTTGCTTCATTTGCAAATATTTTCTCCCATTCTGATGGTTGTCTTTTGGTCTTGTTTATGGTTTCCTTTGCTGTGCAAAAGCTTTTAAGTTTCATTAGGTCCCATTTGTTTATTTGTGTTCTTATTTCCATTTCTCTGGGAGCTGGGTCAAAAAGAATCTTGCTGTGATGTATGTCATAGAGTGTTCTGCCTATGTTTTCCTCTAAGAGTTTGATAGTGTCTGGCTTTACACTTAGGTCTTTAATCCATTTTGAGTTTATTTTTGTGCATGGTGTCAGGGAGTGTTCTAATTTCATACATTTACATGTACCTGTCCAATTTTCCCAGCACCACTTATTGAAGAGGCTGTCTTTTCTCCACTGTATATGCTTGCCTCCTTTATCAAAAATAAGGTGCCCATATGTGTGTGGGTTTATCTCTGGGCTTTCTATCCTGTTCCATTGATCTATATTTCTGTTTTTGTGCCAGTACCAAACTGTCTTGATTACTGAAGCTTTGTAATATAGTCTGAAGTCAGGGAGCCTGATTCCCCCAGCTCCATTTTTCGTTCTCAAGATTGCTTTGGCTATTCGGGGTCTTTTGTGTTTCCATACAAATTGTGAAATTTTTTGTTCTAGTTCTGTGAAAAATGCCAGTGGTAGTTTGATAGTGATTGCATTGAATCTGTAGATTGCTTTGAGTAGTAGAGTCATTTTCACAATGTTGATTCTTCCAATCCAGGAACATGGTATATCTCTCCATCTATTTGTATCATCTTTAATTTCTTTCATCAGTGTCTTATAATTTTCTGCATACAGGTCTTTTGTCTCCTTAGGTAGGTTTATTCCTAGATATTTTATTCTTTTTGTTGCAATGGTAAATGGGAGTGTTTTCTTAATTTCACTTTCAGATTTTTCGTCATTAATGTATAGAAATGCAAGAGATTTCTGTGCATTAATTTTGTATCCTGCTACTTTACCAAATTCATTGATTAGCTCTAGGAGTTTTCTGGTAGCATCTTTAGGATTCTCTATGTATAGTATCATGTCATCTGCAAATAGTGACAGCTTTACTTCTTCTTTTCCGATTTGGATTCCTTTTATTTCTTTGTCTTCTCTGATTGCTGTGGCTAACACTTCCAAAACTATGTTGAATAATAGTGATGAGAGTGGGCAACCTTGTCTTGTTCCTGATCTTAGTGGAAATGGTTTCAGGTTTTCACCATTGAGGACAATGTTGGCTGTAGGTTTGTCATATATGGCCTTTATTATGTTGAGGAAAGTTCCCTCTATGCCTACTTTCTGCAGGGCTTTTATCATAAATGGGTGTTGAATTTTGTCGAAAGCTTTCTCTGCATCTATTGAGATGATCATATGGTTTTTCTCCTTCAATTTGTTAATATGATGTATCACATTGATTGATTTGCGTATATTGAAGAATCCTTGCATTCCTGGGATAAACCCCACTTGATCATGGTGTATGATCCTTTTAATGTGCTGTTGGATTCTGTTTGCTAGTATTTTGTTGAGGATTTTTGCATCTATGTTCATCAGTGATATTGGCCTGTAGTTTTCTTTCTTTGTGACATCTTTGTCTGGTTTTGGTATCAGGGTGATTGTGGCCTCGTAGAATGAGTTTGGGAGTGTTCCTCCCTCTGCAATATTTTGGAAGAGTTTGAGAAGGATAGGTGTTAGCTCTTCTCTAAATGTTTGATAGAATTCACCTGTGAAGCCATCTGGTCCTGGGCTTTTGTTTGTTGGAAGGTTTTTAATCACAGTTTCAATTTCAGTGCTTGTGATTGGTCTGTTCATATTTTCTATTTCTTCCTGGTTCAGTCTCGGCAGTTTGTGCATTTCTAAGAATCTGTCCATTTCTTCCATGTTGTCCATTTTATTGGCATAGAGTTGCTTGTAGTAACCTCTCATGATCTTTTGTATTTCTGCAGTGTCAGTGGTTACTTCTCCTTTTTCATTTCTAATTCTATTGATCTGAGTCTTCTCCCTTTTTCTCTTGATGAGTCTGGCTAATGGTTTATCAATTTTGTTTATCTTCTCAAAGAACCAGCTTTTAGTTTCATTGATTTTTGCTATTGTTTCCTTCATTTCTTTTTCATTTATTTCTGACCTGATCTTTATAATTTCTTTCCTTCTGCTGGCTTTGCGTTTTTTTTGTTCTTCTTTCTCTAATTGCTTTAGGTGCAAGGTTAGGTTGTTTATTTGAGATGTTTCCTGTTTCTTGAGGTAGGCTTGTATTGCTATAAACTTCCCTCTTAGCACTGCTTTTGCTGTGTCCCATAGGTTTTGGGTCGTCGTATCTCCATTGTCATTTGTTTCTAGGTATTTTTTGATTTCCCCTTTGATTTCTTCAGTGATCACTTCGTTATTAAGTAAGGTATTGTGTCGCCTCCATGTGTCTGTATTTTTTACAGATCTTTTCCTGTAATTGATATCTAGTCTCATAGCGTTGTGGTCAGAAAAGATACTTGATACGATTTCAATTTTCTGAAATTTACCAAGGCTTGATTTGTGACCCAAGATATGATCTATCCTGGAGAATGTTCCATGAGCACTTGAGAAAAATGTGTATTCTGTTGTTTTTGGGTGGAATGTCCTATAAATATCAATTAAGTCCATCTTGTTTAATGTATCATTTAAAGCTTGTGTTTCCTTATTTATTTTCATTTAGGATGATCTGTCCATTGGTGAGAGTGGGGTGTTAAAGTCCCCTACTATGATTGTGTTGCTGTCAATTTCCCCTTTTATGGCTGTTAGTATTTGCCTTATGTATTGAGGTGCTCCTATGTTGGGTGCATAAATATTTACAATTGTTATACCTTCCTCTTGGATCGATCCCTTGATCATTATATAATGTCCTTCTTTGTCTCTTGTAATAGTCTTTATTTTAAAGTCTATTTTGTCTGATATGAGAATTGCTACTCCAGCTTTCTTTTGATTTCCATTTGCATGGAATATCTTTTTCCATCCCCTCACTTTCAGTCTGTATGTGTCTCTAGGTCTGAAGTGGGTCTCTTGTAGACAGCATATATATGGGTCTTGTTTTTGTATCCATTCAGCCAGCCTGTGTCTTTTGGTGGGAGCATTTAATCCATTTACATTCAAGGTAATTATCGATATGTATGTTCCTATTCCCATTTTCTTAAATGTTTTGGGTTTGTTATTGTAGGTGTTTTCCTTCTCTTGTGTTTCTTGCCTAGAGAAGTTCCTTTAGCATTTGTTGTAAAGCTGTTTTGGTGGTGCTGAACTCTCTCAGCTTTTGCTTGTCTGTAAAGGTTTTAATTTCTCCATCGAATCTGAATGAGATCCTTGCTGGGTAGTGTAATCTTGGTTGTAGGTTTTTCTCCTTCATCACTTTAAGTATATCCTGCCACTCCTTTCTGGCTTGCAGAGTTTCTGCTGAAAGATCAGATGTTAACCTTATGGGGATTCCCTTGTGTGTTATTTGTTTTTTTCCCTTGCTGCCTTTAATATGTTTTCCTTATATTTAATTTTTGACAGTTTGATTAATATGTGTCTTGGTGTGTTTCTCCTTGGGTTTATCCTGTATGGGACTCTCTGTGCTTCCAGGACTTGATTAACTATTTCCTTTCCCATATTAGGGAAGTTTTCAACTATAGTCTCTTCAAATATCTTCTCAGTCCCTTTCTTTTTCTCTTCTTCTTCTGGGACCCCTATAATTCGAATGTTGGTGCATTTAATGTTGTCCCAGAGGTCTCTGAGACTGTCCTCAGTTCTTTTCATTCTTTTTTCTTTATCCTGCTCTGCAGTAGTTATTTCCACCATTTTATCTTCCAGGTCACTTATCCTTTCTTCTGCCTCAGTTATTCTGCTATTGATCCCATCTAGAGTATTTTTAATTTCATTTATTTTGGTTTTCATCATTGCTTGGTTCCTCTTTAGTTCTTCTACGTCCTTGTTAAATGTTTCTTGCATTTTGTCTATTCTATTTCCAAGATTTTGGATCATCCTTACTATCATTATTCTGAATTCTTTTTCAGGTAGACTCCCTATTTCCTCTTCATTTGTTAAGTCTGGTATGTTCTGACTCTGCTCCTTCATCTGCTGTGTGTTTTTCTGTCGTCTCATTTTGCTTATCTTACTGTGTTTGGGGTCTCCTTTTCACAGGCTGCAGGTTCGTAGTTCCTGTTGTTTTTGGTATCTGTCCCCAGTGGCTAAGGTTGGTTCAGTGGGTTGTGTAGGCTTCCTGGTGGAGGGAACTAGTGCCTGAGCTCTGGTGGATGAGTTTGGATCTTGTCTTTCTGGTGGGCACTTCCACGTCTGGTGGTGTATTTTGGGGTGTCTGTGGCCTTATTATGATTTTAGGCAGCTTCTCTGCTAATGGATGGGGCTGTGTTCCTGTCTTGCTAGTTGTTTGGCATAGGGTGTCCAGCACTGTAGCTTGCTGGTCGTTGAGTGAAGCTGGGTCTTGATGTTGAGATGGAGATCTCTGAGAGATTTTTGCCGTTTGGTATTACATGGAGCTGGGAGGTCTCTTGTGGACCAGTGTCCTGAAGTTGGCTCTCCCACCTCAGAGGCACGGCCCTGATGCCTGGCTGGAGCACCAAGAGACTTTCGTCCACACGGCTCAGAGTAAAAGGGAGAAAAAATAGAAAGAAAGAAAGAAAGAAAGAAAGAAAGAAAGAAAGAAAGAAAGAAAGAAAGAAAGAAAGAGGCTATAATATAGTGAAGTAAAATAAAGCTATTGTAAAGCAAAGCTATATAGACAAAATCGCACCCAGAAGCATATACATATACACTCACAAATAAAAGGAAAACTGGAAGAATTAATATATCCTGCTCCCAAAGTCCACCTCCTGAATTTGGGATGATTCGTTGTCTATTCAGGTATTCAACAGATGCAGGCACATCAAGTTGTTTGTGGAGTTTTAATCCGCTGCTTCTAAGGCTGCTGGGAGAGATTTCCCCTTATCTTCTCTGTTCGCACAGCTCCTGGGGTTCAGCTTTGGATTTGGACCCGCCTCTGCATGTAGGTCGCCTGAGGGCATCTATTCCCCACCCAGACAGGACAGGCTTAAAGGAGCAGCTGCTTCGGGTGCTCTGGCTCACTCAGGCCGCGGGGAGGGAGGTGTACAGAGGAGGCGGGGTGAGCCTGCGGCGGCCGAGGCCGGCGTGACGTTGCACCAGCCTGAGGCGGGCAGTCCGTTCTCCCAGGGAACTTGTCCCCGGATGACGGGACCCTGGCAGTGGCGGGCTGCACAGGCTCCCGGGAGGGGCGATGTGGAGAGTGACCTGTGCTCACACACAGGCTTTTTGGAGGCAGCAGCAGCAGCCCCAGCGTCTCACGCCCGTCTCTGGGGTCCGTGCTGATCGCCGCGGCTCGCGCCTTTCTCTGGAGTTCGTTTAGGCGGCACTCTGAATCCCCTCTCCTTGCGCTCAGCGAAACAAAGAGGCAAGAAAAAGTCTCTTGCCTCTTCGGCAGCTGCAGACCTTTTCCCAGTCTCCCTCCCAGCCAGCTGTGGTGCGCTAACCCCTTCAGGCTGTGTTCACGCCACCAGCCCCAGTCCTCTCCCTGCGATCCGACCGAAGCCCGAGCCTCAGCTCCCAGCCCCGCCCGCCGAGCAGACAAGCCTCTCGGGCTGGTGAGTGCTGCTCGGCGACGAGCCTCTGTGCGGGAGTCACTCCATTTTTTCCTCTGCGCCCCTGTTGCTGTGGGGTCTGCGCTGATCGCCGCGGCTCATGCCCTTCTCTGGAGTTCATTTAGGCGGCGCTCTGAATCCCCTCTCCTTGCGCGCTGTGAAACAAAGAGGCAAGAAAAAGTCTCTTGCCTCTTCGGCAGCTGCAGACTTTTTCCCGGACTCCCTCCCAGCCAGCTGTGGTGCGCTAACCCCTTCAGGCTGTGTTCACGCCACCAGCCCCAGTCCTCTCCCTGTGATCCGACCGAAGCCGAGCCTCAGCTCCCAGCCCCGCCCGCCCCGGCGGGGGAGCAGACAAGCCTCTCGGGTTGCTGAGTGCTGCTCGGCGCCGATCCTCTGTGTGGGAATCTCTCCGTTTTTCCCTCTGCGCCCCTGTTGCTGTGGGATCCGCGCTGGTAGCTGCGGCTCGCGCCCGTCTCTGAAGTTCGTTTAGGCGGCGCTCTGAATCCCCTCTCCTCGCGCAGCAGGAAAAAAAGAGGGAAGAAAAAGTCTCTTGCCTCTTCGGCAGCTGCAGACTTTTTCCCGGACTCCATCTTGGCTAGCTGTGGTGCACTAACCTCTTCAGGCTGTGTTCACGCCGCCAGCCTCAGTCCTCTCCCTGAAATCCAACTGAAGCCCGAGCCTCAGCTCCCAGCCCCGCCCGCCCCGGCGGTTGAGCAGACAAGCCACTCGGGCTGGAGAGTGCTGGTCGGCACCGCTCCTCCGTGCGGGAACCTCTCCGCTTTGCCCTCCGCACCCCTGTGGCTGCGCTCTCCTCCGTGGCTCCGAAGCTTCCCCCCTCTGCCACCCGCAGTCTATGCCCGCGAAGGGGCTTCCTAGTGCGTGGAAATCTTTCCTCCTTCACGGCTCCCTCCCACTGGTGCAGGTGCCGTCCCTATTCTTTTGTCTCTGTTATTTCTTTTTTCTTTTGCCCTACCCAAGTACGGGGGGAGTTTCTTGCCTTTTTGGAGGTCGGACGTTTTCTGCCAGCATTCAGTGGGTGTTCTGTAGGAGCAGTTCCACGTGTAGATGTATTTCTACTGTATCTGTGGGAAGGAAGGTGATCTCCGCGTCTTACACTTCCACCATCTTCCCGAGGCCCCCAGCATTTTCTTCTTTGAGAAAACTAAATATTTCATTAGGATGAAATGCTAGCCAAAAAGAAAAAAAGTGTAAAAATATAGATTTCCTTCTTGTTTCCTTAACCTTTGGAAACTTCTATTCATTTTTTTTATACAGCAGGTTCTTATTGGTTATCTATTTTATACATATAAATGTATATATGTCAATCCCAGGCTCGCAATTCATCCCACCACCACCACCCTGCCACTTTCCCCCCTTGGTGACCATACATTTGTTCTCTACATCTGTGTCTCTATTTCTGCCTTGCAAACCGGTTCATCTGTACCATTTTTCTAGGTTCCACATGTATGCGTTAATATACGATATTTGTTTTTCTTTTTCTGACTTACTTCACTCTGTATGACAGTCTCTAGATCTATCCACATCTCTACAAATGACCCAATTTCATTCCTTTTTATGGATGAGTAATATTCCATTTTATATATGTACCACATATTTTCCATTTGTCTATCTATGGGCATTTAGGTTGCTTCCATGACTGGGCTATTGTAAATAGTGCTGCAATGAACATTGTGGTGAATGTGTCTTTTTGAATTACGGTTTTCTCTGGGTATATGCCCAGTAGTGGGATTGCTGGGTCATATGGTAATTCTATTTTTAGTTTTTTAAGGACCCTCCATACTGTTCTCCATAGTGACTGTATCAATTTACATTCCCACAAATAGGGTAAGAGGGTTCCCTTTTCTCCACACCCTCTCCAGCATTTGTTGTTTGTAGATTTTCTGATGATGCCCATTCTAACTTGTGTGAGGTGATACCTCATTGTAGTTTTGGTTTATATTTCTCTAATAATTAGTGATGTTGAGCAGCTTTTCATGTGCTTCTTGGCCATCTGTATGTCTTCTTGGGACAAATGTCTATTTACGTCATCTGCCCATTTTTGGATTGGGTTGTTTGTTTTTTACTGTTGAGCTGCATGAGCTGTTTATATATATTGGAGATTAATCCTTTGTCCATTGATTCGTTTGCAAATATTTTCTCCCATTCTGAGGGTTGTCTTTTCGTCGTCTTTGTAGTTTCCTTTGCTTTCCAAAAGCTTTTAGGTTTCATTTGCTCCCATTTGTTTATTTTTGTTTTTTATTCCATTACTCTAGGAGGTGGATCAAAAAAGATCTTGCTGTGATTTAGGTCAAAGAGTACTCTCCTATGTTTTCCTCTAAGAGTTTTATAGTGTCCGGTCTAACATTTCGGTCTCTAATCCATTTTGAGTTTATTTTTTGTGTATGGTTTTAGGGAGTGTTCTAATTTCATACTTTTACGTGTAGTTGTCCATTTTTCCCAGCACCACTTATTGAAGAGACTGTGTTTTCTCCACTGTATACCCTTGCCTCCTTTGTCATAGATTAGTGGACCATAGGTGTGTAGGTTTGTCTCTGGGCTTTCTTTTTTTTTTTCTTTTACATCTTTATTAGAGTATAATTGCTTTACAATTGTGTGTTAGTTTCTGCTGTATGAAAAAGTGAATCAGCTATACGTATACATATAACACCATATCCCCTCCCTCTTGCACTTCCCTCTCACTCCCTTATCCCACCCCTTTAGGTGGGCACAAAGCACCGAGCTGATCTCCCTGTGCTATGTGGCTGCTTCCCAGTAGCTATCAATTTTACATTTGGTAGTGTATATATGTCCATGCCACTCTCTCACTTTGTCCCAGCTTACCCTTCCCCCTCCCCGTGTCCTCAAGTCCTTTCTCTACGTCTGTGTCCTTAATCCTTTCCTGCCCCTAGGGTCTTCATAAACTTTTTTCTTTTAGATTCCATATATATGTGTTAGCATACGGTATTTGTTTTTCTCTTTCTGACTTACTTCACTCTGTAGGACAGACTCTAGATCCATCCACCTCACTACAAATAACTCAATTTCGTTTCTTTTTATGGCTGAATAATGTTCCATTGTATATATGTGCCACATCTTCTTTATCCAGTTATGTGTTGATGGACACTTAGGTTGCTTCCATGTCCTGGCTATTGTAAATAGAGCTACAATGAACATTGTGATACATGACTCTTTTTGAATTATGGTTTTCTCAGGGTAAATGTCCAGTAGTGGGATTGCTGGGTTGTACGGTTGTTCTATTTTTAGTTTTTAAGGAACCCCCATACCGTTCTCCCTAGTAGCTATATCAATTTACATTCCCACCAACAGTGCAAGAGGGTTCCCTTTTTTCCAATAAATGCCTCTCCAGCATTTATTGTTTGTAGATTTTTTGATGATGGCCATTCTGACTGGTGTGAGGTGATATCTCACTGTAGTTTTGATTTGCATTTCTCTAATGATTAGTGATGTTCAGCATCCTTTCATGTGTTTGTTGGCAAACTGTATATCTTCTTTGTAGAAATGTCTATTTAGGTCTTCTGCCCATTTTTGGATTGGGTTCTTTGGTTTTGTGATATTGAGCTACATGAGCTGCTTTTTGGAGATTAATCCTTTGCCATTTGCTTCATTTGAAAATATTTTCTCCCATTCTGATGGTTGTCTTTTCATCTTGCTTATGTTTTCCTTTGCTGTACAAAAGATTTTAAGTTTCATTAGGTACCATTTTTTTAATTTTTGTTTTTATTTCTATTTCCCTAAGAGGTGGGTCAAAAAGGATCTTGCTGTGATTTATGTCATAGACTGTTCTGCTTATGTTTTCCTCTAAGAGTTTTATAGTGGCTGGTCTTACATTTAGGTCTCTAATCCATTTTGAGTTTATTTTTGTGTATGGTGTTAGGGAGAGTTCTAATTTCATTCTTTTACATGTAGCTGTCCAGTTTTCCCAGCACCACTTACTAAAGACACTGTCTTTTCTCCATTGTATACCCTTGCCTCCTTTGTCCTAGATTAGTTAACCATAGGTACGTGGGTTTATCTCTGTGCTTTCTATCCTGTTCTATTGATCTATATTTCTGTTTTTGTGTCAGTACCATATCATCTTGATTACTGTAGCTTTGTAATATAGTCTGAAGTCTGGAAGTCTGATTACTCCAGCTCTTTTTTTTTCCCCTCAAGGCTGCTTTGGCTATCCGGGGACTTTTGTGTCTCCCTACAAATTTTAAGGGTTTTTTTTCTAGTTCTGTAGAAAATGCCAAAGGTATTTTGATAGGGATTGCATTGAATTTGTAGATTGCTTTGGGTAGTATAGTCATTTTCACAATATTGAGTCTTCTAATCCAAGAACATGGTATATGTCTCCATCTGTTTATATCATCTTTGATTTCTTTCATCAGTGTCTTATAGTTTTCTGAGTACAGGTCTTTTACTTCCTTAGGTAGGTTTATTCCTAGGTAGCTTATTCTTTTGTTGCAGTGGTAATGGGATTGTTTCCTTAATTTCTCTTTCTGTTCTTTCATTGTTAGTGTATAGGAATGCAAGCAATTTCTGTGCATTAATTTTGTATCCTGCAACTTTACCAAATTCTTTGATTAGCTCCAGTGGTTTTCTGGTGGCATCTTTAGGATTCTCTACCTATGATATGATGTCATCTGCAAACAGTGACAATTTTACTTCTTCTTTTCCTTTTTGTATTCCTTTTATTTCTTTTTCTTCTCTGATTGCCATGGCTAGGACTTCCAAAACTATGTTGAATAGTAGTGGTGAGAGTGGACATCCTCGTCTTGTTCCTGATCTTAGAGGAAACGCTTTCAGGTTTTCACCATTGAGAATGCTGTTTGCTGTGGGTTTGTCATATATGGCCTTTATAAGGTTGAGGTAGTTTCCCTCTATGCCCACACTCTGCAGAGTTTTTATCATAAATGGATGTTGAATTTTCTCAAAATCTTTTCCTTCATCTATTGAGATGATCATATGGTTTTATTCTACAATTTGTTAATATGGTGTATCACATTGATTTGTGTATATTGAAGAATCCTTGCATCCCTGGGATAAACCCCACTTGATCATGGTGTATGATCCTTCTAACGTGTTGTTCGATTCTGTTTGCTAGTATTTTGTTGAGGATTTTTACATCTATATTCATCAGTGACATTGGTCTATAATTTACTTTCCTTGTAGTATCTTTGTCTGGTTTTGGTATCAGGGTGATGGTGGTCTCATAGAATGAGTTTGGGAGTGTTCCTTCCCCTGCAATTGTTTTGAAGAATTTGAGAAGGTTGGGTGCTAGCTCTTCTCTAAATATTTGATAGAATTCACCTGTGATGCCATCTGGTTCTGGACTTTTGTTTGTTGGAAGATTTTTAATCACAGTTTCAATTTCATTGCTTGTGATAGGTTTGTTCATATTCTCTATTTCTTCCTGATTCAGTCTTGGAAAGTTATCCCTTTCTAAGAATTTGTCCATTTCTTCCAGGTTGTCCATTTTATTGGCATAGAGTTGCTTGTAGTAATCTCTTAGGATGCTTTGTATTCCTGTGGTGTATGTTGTAACTTCTCCTTTTTCACTTCTAATTTTGTTGATTTGAGTCCTCTCCCTCTTTTTCTTGGGTCTGGCTAAAGGCTTATCATTTTTGTTTATCTTCTCAAAGAACCAGCTTTTAGTTTTATTGATCTTTGCTTTCATTTTCTTTGTTTCTATTCCATTTATTTCTGCTCTGATCTTTATGATTCCTTTCCTTCTACTAACTTTGGGTTTTGTTCTTCTTTCTCTAGTTCCTCTAGCTGTAAGGTTAGATTGTTTATTTGAGATTTTTCTTGTTTCTTGAGGTAGGCTTGTATTGCTATAAACTTCCCTCTTGAACTGCTTTTGCCACATCCCATAGGTTTTGGATC
Organism: Balaenoptera physalus; assembly: GCF_965194825.1. NCBI lineage: Eukaryota > Metazoa > Chordata > Mammalia > Artiodactyla > Balaenopteridae > Balaenoptera > Balaenoptera physalus. The sequence continues at coordinate 40,637 of NW_028125980.1, read as the reverse complement.
ATCGTGTTTTTGTTGTCATTTGTCTCTAGGTAGTTTTTGATTTCCTGTTTTATTTCTTCAGTGATCTCTTGGTTATTTAGTAACGTATTGTTTAGCCTCCATGTTTTTTGTTTTTTACGGATTTTTCCCTGTAATTGATTTCTAATCTCATAGCATTGTGGTAGGAACAGCTGTTTGATATGATTTCAGTTTTCTTTAATTTACTGAGGCTTTTTTGTGACCCAAGATGTGATCTATCCTGGAGAATATTCCGTGTGCAGTTGAGAAGAACGTGTAATCTGCTCTTTTTGGATGGAATGTCCTATAAATACCAGTTAACTCTATCAGGTCTATTGTGTCATTTAAAGCTTGTGTTTCCTTATTAATTTTCTTTCTGGATGATCTCCACTGGTGTAAGTGAGCTGTTAAAGTCCCCCACTATTATTGTGTTACTGTCGATTTCCTCTTTTATAGCTGTTAGCAGTTGCCTTATATATTGAGGTGCTCCTATGTGGGGTACATATATATTTATAATTGTTATATCTTCTTCTTGGATTGATCCCTTGACCGTTATGTAGTATTTTTCCTTGTCTCTTGTAACATTCTTTATTTTAAAGTCTATTTTATCTGATATGAGTATTGCTACTCCAGCTTTCTTTTGATTTTCATTTGCATAGAATATATTTTTCCATCGCCTCACTTTCAGTCTGTATGTGTCCCTAGGTCTGAAATGGGTCTCTTGTAGACAGCATATATATAGGTCTTGTTTTTGTATCCATTCACAGATGCTGTGTCTTTTGGTTGGAACATTTAGTCCATTCATGTTTAAGGTAATTATTGATATGTATATTACTATTTTCTTAATTGTTACGGGTTTGGCTTGTTGGGTCCTTTTCTTCTCTTGTGTTTCCCACTTAGAGAATTTCCTTTAGCATTTGGTGTAGAGCTGGTTTCATGGTGCTGAATTCTCTTAGCTTTTGCTTGTCTGTAGGACTTTTGATTTCTCCGTGAAATCTGAAAGAGATCCTTGCTGGGTGGAGTACTCTTGGTTGTCGGTTCTTCCCTTTCATCACTTTAAATTTATCATGCCACTCCCTTCTGGCTTGTAGATTTTCTGCTGAGAAATCAGCTGTTATGGGAGTTCCCTTTTATGTTATTTATCATTTTTCCCTTGTTGCTTTCAATAATTTTTCTTTGTCTTTAATTTTTGTCAATTTGGTTACTATGTGTCTTGGCATTTTTCTCCTTTGATTTATCCTGCCTGGGACTCTGCGCTTCCTGGACTTGGGTGGCTATTTCTTTTCCCATGCTAGGGAAGTTTTTGACTATAATCTCTTCAAATATATTCTTGCGACCTTTCTCTCTCTCTTCTCCTTCTGGGACCCCTATATTGTGAATGTTGTTGCATTTAATGTTGTCCCAGAGGACTCTTAGGGTGTCTTCATTTATTTTCATTCTTTTTCTTTATTCTGTTCCATGGCAGTGATTTCCACCTTTCTGTCTTCCAGGTCACTTATCCGTTCTTCTGCCACAGTTATTCTGCTACTGATTCCTTCTAGTGTATTTTTCATTTCAGTTATTATATTATTCACTTCTGTTTGTTTGTTCTTTAATTCTTCTAGGTGTTTGTTCCTTAATTCTTCTAGGTCTTTGTTAAGCATTTCTTGCATCTTCTCGATCTTTGCCTCCATTCTTTTTTTTTTAATTTTTTTTTACGTTTCTTTTAAAACATCTTTATTGAAGTATAATTGCTTCACAATGGTGTGTTAGTTTCTGCTTTATAACAAAGTGAATCAGCTACACATATAAACACGTTCCCATATCTCCTCCCTCCTGCATCTCCCTCCCTCCCACCCTCCCCATCCCACCCCCCCCAGGCGGTCACAAAGCACCGAGGTGATCTCCCTGTGCTATGCGGCTGCTTCCCACTAGCCATCTATTTAACATTTGGTAGTGTATATATGTCCATGACACTCTGTCACCCTGTCACATCTCACCCCTCCCCCTCCGCATATCCTCAAGTCCATTCTTTAGTAGGTCTATGTCTTTATTCCCATCTTGCCACTAGGTTCTTCATGACCTTTTTTTTTCCTTATATTACATATATATGTGTTAGTATACTGTATTTGTTTTTCTCTTTCTGACTTACTTCACTCTGTATGACAGACTCTAACTCCATCCACTTCATTACAAATACCTCCATTTCATTTCTTTTTATGGCTGAGTAATATTCCATTGTATATATGTGCCACATCTTCTTTATCCATTCATCCGATGATGGACACTTAGGTTGCTTCCATGTCCTGGCTATTGTAAATAGAGCTGCAATGAACATTTTGGTACATGACTCTTTTTGAATTATGGTTTTCTCAGGGTATATGCCCAGTAGTGGGATTGCTGGGTGGTATGGTAGTTCTATTTTTAGTTTTTTAAGGAACCTCCATACTGTTCTCCATAGTGGCTGTATCAATTTACATTCCCACCAACAGTGCAAGAGTGTTCCCTTTTCTCCACACCCTCTCCAGCATTTATTGTTTCTAGATTTTTTGATGATGGCCATTCTGACCGGTGTGAGATGATACCTCATTGTAGTTTTGATTTGCATTTCTCTAATGATTAATGATGTTGAGCATTCTTTCATGTGTCTGTTGGCCATCTGTATATCTTCTTTGGAGAAATGTCTATTTAGGTCTTCTGCCCATTTTTGGATTGGGTTGTTTGTTTTTTTGTTATTGAGCTGCATGAGTTGCTTGTAAATCTTGGAGATTAATCCTTTGTCATTTGCTTCATTTGCAAATATTTTCTCCCATTATGAGGGTTGTCTTTTGGTCTTATTTATGGTTTCCTTTGCTGTGCAATAGCTTTTAAGTTTCATTAGGTCCCATTTGTTTATTTGTGTTTTTATTTCCATTTCTCTAGGAGCTGGGTCAAAAAGGATCTTGCTGTGATGTATGTCATAGAGTGTCCTGCCTATGTTTTCCTCTAAGAGTTTGATAGTGTCTGGCTTTACACTTAGGTCTTTAATCCATTTTGAGTTTATTTTTGTGTATGGTGTCAGGGAGTGCTCTCATTTCATACTTTTACATGTACCTGTCCAATTTTCCCAGCACCACTTATTGAAGAGGCTGTCTTTTCTCCACTGTATATGCTTGTCTCCTTTATCAAAGATAAGGTGACCATATGTGCGTGGGTTTATCTCTGGGCTTTCTATCCTGTTCCATTGATCTATATTTCTGTTTTTGTGCCAGTACCAAACTGTCTTGATTACTGTAGCTTTGTAATATAGTCTGAAGTCAGGGAGCCTGATTCCTCCAGCTCCATTTTTCATTCTCAAGATTGCTTTGGCTATTCGGGGTCTTTTGTGTCTCCATACAAATTGTGAAATTTTTTGTTCTAGTTCTGTGAAAAATGCCAGTGGTAATTTGATAGGGATTGCATTGAATCTGTAGATTGCTTTGGGTAGTAGAGTCATTTTCACAATGTTGATTCTTTCAATCCAAGAACATGGTATCTCTCTCCATCTATTTGTATCATCTTTAATTTCTTTCATCAGTGTCCTATAATTTTCTGCATACAGGTCTTTGGTCTCCTTAGGTAGGTTTATTCCTAGATATTTTATTCTTTTTGTTTTTGCCTCCATTCTTTTGCCAAGGTCTAGGATCATCTTCACTACCTTTATTCTGATTCTTTTTCTGGAAGGTTCCCTATCTCCACCTCATTTCGTTTTTTTTCTGGGGTTTTATCTTGTTCCTTGATCTGGTATAAACTCCTCTGCCTTTTCATTTTTTCTATCTTTCTGTGAATGTGGTTTTCCTTCCACAGGCTTCTGAATTGTAGTTCTTCTTCCTTCTGCTGTCTGCTCTCCAGTGGATGAGTCTGTCTTAGAGGCTTGTGCAAGCTTCCTGATGGGAGGGACTGGTGGTGGGTAGAGCTGGGTGTTGCTTTGGTGGGCAGAGCTTTAATCCGCTTGTCTGCGGATTAAATAAAACTTTAATAAAAAGTTTAATCCGCTTGTCTGCTGATCCATGGGGCTGGGTTCCTTCCCTGTTGGTTGTTTGGCCTGAGGCAACCCAGCACTGGAGCCTACCTTGCTCTTGGTGGGGCTAATGGCGGACTCTGGGAGGGCTCACACCAAGGAGTATTTCCGAGAACTTCTGCTACCAGTGTCGTTGTCCTCACGGTGAGCCACAGCCACAGCCACCACCTGCCTCTGCAGGAGACCCTCTAAAACTGTCAGTTAGTTCTGGTCATTCTCCTACGGGGACACTGCTCCTTCCCCTGGGCCCTGATGTGCACACTACTTTGTGTGTGCCCTCCAAGAGTGGAGTATCTGAGTGGAGTTGAGACTCTGAGACTCTGCGTGGAGTCGCACAGACTCTGGGTCCTGTGAAGCTTCGATGTTGTGTGGTTCTAGAAATCCTATAGGAGACGGTCCACAGCAGGTGAAGCTAATGCTCTCAGTAGAGGTGATGAAGCCAAAGATCTGCAGTTCCAACTAGAGGTGCCGATGTACATACAGGACAAAATCATCTCGTGTGAATGTAGTTCAGGCATGTTTAAGATGAATGGAGCCATGTTAATGCCTACCATATTCTATCTTGAGCCTCTCCTCAGGGACCCCCTCCTCAGTTCCTGAGGCTCCTGTAAGTCATGTAAAGGGGACTGGAGAGTGGGCTGTGTCCAATCTGAGCCCTGAGTTACCCTGTGTGTATCTTAGGATACTTTGTATTTCTGTGGTGTCTGTTGTAACATCATCTCTTTCATTTCAGATTTATTTGGGCCCTTTCTTTTTAAAAAAGACATACTATTGTTGTCTTTTATTCTTTACAGAAATGTAATAAGTGTTTGATCTACTATCCTCACTCTATGTATACTTTTTGCAGTGAGATTTTTACTTTACTTTGTTTTCTTGCTACTATCAATAATTAGTGAGACTTCTTTTAAGCTATCTTCAACATTGCTTATAAAGCTGCTTTATTAGTGATGACAGAGCCTTAATGGAAGTCATGTTCTGGTTGTAAAGTAGAATGCAATGTGCCAGCAAAAAGCCCCTTAAGTTTATGTCTCATTACTTCTTGTTCTTTTTTTAATTTAATTTTTATTTTTTATCAGAACAAATTTGATTAAAATATTTTGTTTCTTCTAGGTGTGCAAGATGTGGTTCTTTTAAACATATACATATATCTATTCTTCTTTGGATCATTTTCCCATGTAGGTTATGACACAATGTTGAGTAATCTTCTCTTGGTATTACGTAGGTCTTTGGTGATTACATGTTTCACATATGTTTCTATATCTATGTTAACCCCAATATCCTAATGTATCCAATCCTCACACCTTTCCATTTGGTGAAACATAAGTTTCTTTAATGAATCTGTGATTGCATTTCTCTGTGGAAATATCTTCATTGGTATCAATTTTTAGCTAAGACCTATAAGTGATATTATAGGATATGTGTCTTTTGTTTTCTGACTTAGTACAATTTGCCTGATTACCTCAAGAATCCTACATGGTGCTGCAAATGGCATTGTTTCATTTTTTTCCCTGGCTATTATTCCATCTGTACATGAACCAGTTCTTCTTTGGCCACGCAACTCTTGATGGACTTTTTGGTTGCATCCATGTCTTGGCTACTGTAATACTGCTGCAATGCACATTTGCTTGCCTGTGTCTTTCCAGATCTATCTTCCTATGTTATAGGCCAAGGAGTGGGCTTGCTGTATCATATGGTAGCTCAGTGTGAACGTTTTAAAGGCACCACCATTCAGTTCTCATTAGTGTCTGTTTCCAGGTTACGTCCAACTTAAAGTGGAGGGTATGCATTTCTCCAAAACACCTTCAGTATTTATTGTTTGTAGTTTTATTGCTGATGGTTATTCTGACAGGTACGAGCTGAGACCTCTTTGTGGTTGAACTTGCATGTGTCCCATAATCTGTTGAAATTGAGCTTTAAAGCATGTCCTTTTTATTTATCAAACTGTGATTACAGCTTAGTTCTTCAAAGTGTTTACTTAAAGTATGTGTCATATTTTGAAATTTTTTGGCCATTACCTCCCTCAAGACATTTTGAGGGCAGGTTTCATTTACAGCCCTGCAGTACTTGTTCATATGAAGTGACCATTAGCACAGGCTTTAAAGCTGCTATTGAAGGTAACGGCCAGAAGGCGGCAGCCTTTCTATGTTCCACACTCTGGTAACTAGGGAAACACACCTTCCGGCCACTGGTGACCCTCGGTTATAAATTAGAGTGCAATGTGCCGGAATGAAGCCACAAATGCTGATGTCTCTTTACTTTTGTTTTGTTTCTTAGATTTAATTTATATTTATTATTGGAGTAATATTCCATTGTGTACGTGGACCACTTCGTCTTGGTGCATTCCTCGGTTGATGGACATTTTTGTTGCTTCCAAGTGTTGGCTATGGTAAATAGTGCTGGAGTGCGGGATTGCCAGCCTGTGACTTTATGATTTTCATTTTCTCAGGTGATAGGCCCAGCAGTGGTTGTGACTGATTGACTGGTATCTCAATGTTTCCCTTTTCAAAGCACCTACATTGTGTTTTCATTAGTGGCTCTTTACATGCCCCCCCTTACAACCGAGGGTACGCATTTCTCCACATTCCCTTCAGCATTTATTTTTTGCAGCATTTTTCCTAATGGCCATTCTGACTGCTGTGAGCTGATAGGTTTTTGTAATATGGGTATTCATGTCATTAAAATATTTAAATTCATCAGTTTTCCACACCTTTTATTTTCTGTTTAAAAAAAAAAGAAAAAAGTGTGAGTACAATATACCTCTTGAAAGTGTCTTCTTGGAACGTTGCCCTCGTTTGAATTTTTTGGTCAATTTTCAACCCAAGGATTGTTTTGGAGGGTAGGTGTCATTTACAGGCCTGCGGTTATCTGAATACTTAGTGAACATATGCAATGGGTTTAAAGCTTCTGTTGTCGGAAACGGCTACAATGAGGTAGCATTTCTCCATTCCCAAATCTGGGTACTAGGGCAAGAGCCTTTCTGGAAGTCGTGTTCCTAGGTTGTAAATTAGAATTGAATGTGCCAGGAGATAGCCCCATATGTTTAAGTCTCATTACTTCTTCTTGTTTTTTTAAATTTTTTAAATCGGGGTTAAGATTAGAATATTATTTGTCCTAAGTGTACAGAGTCTGGTTCATTTATACATTATATACGTCTATTCATGTACAGATCCTCTTCCCATGTAAAATATTACAGAGTGTTCCGTAGAACCCCCTTAATATATGGTCTGGCTTTTAGATATATGTATATACTATGTATTTATATATGTATAGTAACACGAACATTCATTTATCCATTGCCCCCACCTTTCCTTATACATGAGCAGAGTTTGATTTCTAAGCACGTGAGTGTCTTTCTCTTTGGAAATATGTTCATTTCTGTCAGTTATTAGATAACACCATAAGTAATATCATAGGGTATAGGTATCTTGCTTTCCGACATACCTCATGTTTTGTGATTATCTCCAGGCTCAACTATGGTGCCTCAAAGAGCAGTGCTTCATTGTTTTCCATGGCTTATATTCCATTGTGTACGTGGACCACTTCTTCTAGGTGCATTCCTTGGTTGATGGACATTTTCATTGCTTCCAAGTGCTGGCTATGGTAAATCTTGCTGGCGTACAGGTTTGCCAGCCTGTGACTTTTTGATTCTCATTTTCTCAGGTGATAGGCCCATCATTTGTTGTGAATGATTGACTGGTAGCTCAATGTTTCCCTTTTCCAAAGCAACTACATTGTGTTTTCATAATGCGTTGAAATTGAGCTTTAAGACATGTCCTTTTTATTTTTCCAGCTGTGATTAGAGCTTATTTCTTCAAAGTGTTTTCTTAAAGTATGTGTCACCATTTGAAATATTTTGGCCATTATCTCCCTCAAGACATTTTGAGGGCAGGTTTCATTTACAGCCCTGCAGTACTTGTTCTTATGAAGTGACCATTAGCTCAGGCTTTAAACCTGCTTTTGCAGGTAACGGCCAGAGAGCGGCAGCCTTTCTACGTTTCCCATGCTGGTACTAGGGAAACAGACCTACCGGCCAGTGGTGTTCTTCGGTTATAAATGAGAGTGCAATGTGCCCGGATAAACCCACAATTGTTGATGTCTCCTTGTTTTTGTTTGTTTTTAAATTTAATTTATATTTATTATTAGAGTAATATTCCATTGTGTACATGGACCACTTCTTCTTGGTGCATTCCTCGGTTGATGGACATTTTCATTGCTTCCAAGTGCTGGCTATGGTAAATCTTGCTGGCGTACAGGTTTGCCAGCCTGTGACTTTTTGATTCTCATTTTCTCAGGTGGTAGGCCAAACAGTGGTTGTGATTGATTGACTGGTAGCTCAATGTTTCCCTTTTCAAAGCACTTACATTGTGTTTTCATTAGTGGCTCTTTACATGCCCCCCCTTACAACCGAGGGTACGCATTTCTCCACACTCCCTTCACCGTTTATTTTTTGCAGCATTATTCCTAATGGCCATTCTGACTGCTGTGAGCTGATAGGTTTTTGTAATATGGGTATGCATGTCATTAAAATTTTTAAAATTCATCATATTCCTATGCCTTTTTCTTTTCTCTTAAAAGAAAAAACCGTGAGTACAATATAGCTCTTGAAATTGTCTTCTTCGCAGGTTGCCCTCTTCTGAAGTTTTTGGTCGAATTTGACCCCAGAAATTTTCTGGAAGGAAGGTGCCATTTACAGAAATGCAAGTTGGTGAAAATTTAGTCACCTTTTGCAGTGGGTTCAAAGCTGCTGTTGTGGGAAACGGCCACAAGGAGGTAGCATTTCTCCATTCCCCAATCTGGGTACTAGGGCAGCAGAGCCTTTCTGGAAGTCATTGTCCTAGGTTGTAAATTAGAATGGAATTTGCCAGGAGAAATCCCCATAAGTTTATGTCTCATTACTTCTTCTTGGTTTTAAAATTTTTTTAATCTGGGTAAAGTTTAGAATATTGTTTGTCCTAGGTGTACACAATCTGGTTCATTTATACATTATGTATGTCTATTAATGTACAGATCCTCTTCCCATGTAAAATATTACAGTGTTCTGTCGACCTCCCTTGCTATATGTTCGGTCTTTTTGATACATGTATATACTATGTATTTGTATATGTATAGTAACACTAATCTTCATTTCTCGATTTCCCCCCTCCTTTCCTTTTCGACGAGCATAGTTTGTTTTCTAAGCCTGTGAGTGTCTTTCTCTTTGGAAATATGTTCATCTGTGTCAGTTATTAGATAATGCCATAAGTGATAATATAGGATATAGGTCTTTTGCTTACCGACCTACTTCATGTTTTGTGATTATCTCCAGGCTCATCTATGGTGCCTCAAAGAGCAGTGCTTCAATGTTTTCCATAGCTAATATTCCATTGTGTACATGGACCACTTCTTCTTGGTGCATTCCTCTGTTGATGGACATTTTCTTTGCTTCCAAGTGTTGCCTATGGTAAATATTGCTGGAGTGCAGGTTTGCCAGCCTGTGATTTTTGATTTTCATATTCTCAGGTGGTAGACCCAGCAGTGGGTATGATTGATTGACTGGTATGGTAGCTCAACGTTTACCCTCTTCAAGGCAACTCAATTGTGCTTTCATTAGTGGCTCTTACCACCTCCCCCTTAGAATCGAGGGTACGCATTTCTCCACAATCACGTCAGCATTTATTGTTTGCAGCATTTTTGTTGATGGCCATTCTGACTGGTGTGAGCTGATAGGTTTTTGTAATTTGGGTTTACATGTCTGTAAAAATTCCTACAATTCATCATTTCTCCACACTTTTTTCTTTTCTGTTAAAAGAAAAAAGCAAAAATGTGTGAGTATAATATACCTCTTCAAATTTTCTTTTTGGAAGGTTGCACTCTAGAATTTTTTGGTCGATTTTCGGCCTCAGGATTTTTTGGAGGGCAGGTGTCATTTACAGAACTGCAATTGGTGAATATTTAGTGACCTTTTGCAGTGGGTTTAAAGCTGCTGTTGTGGGAAACGGCCACAAGGATGCAGCATTTCTCCATTCCCAAATCTGGGTACTAGGGCAGCAGAACCATTCTGGAAGTCGTTTGTATAGGTTGTAAATTTGAATGGAATGTGGCAGAAAAACACCCCATAAGTTTATGTCTCATTACTCCTAGTTTGTTGTTTTAATTTTTTCAATTGGCGTAATGGTTAGAATGTTGCTTGTCCAAGGTGTACACACTCTGGTTCATCTACATATTCTATATACCTATTTATGTAGAGATCCTATTCCCGTGTAAATTATTACAGAGTGTTCCGTAAACCTTCCTTGCTATTTGGTCAGTCTTCTTGATATATGTATAAAATATGTATTTGTATACATATGGTAACGCTAATCTTCATTTATCCATTCCCCCCACCTTTCCTTTTAGATAAGCATAGTTTTTTTAATAAGTCTGTGATTGACTTTCTCTGTGGAAATATGTTCATTTGTGTCAGTTATTAGATAACGCCTATAAGTGATATCGTAGGATATAGGACTTTTGCTTTCCGACTTACCTCATGTTCTGTGATTATCTCCAAGATCATCTATGGTGCCTCAAAGAGCAGTGTTTCATTGTTTTCCATGGCTAGTATTCATTGTGTACATGGACCACTTCTTCTTTATCCTTTCATCTGTTGGTGGACATTTTGGTTGCTTCACTGCCTTGTCTATTGTGAATCAGGCTGCAGTGCAGCTTTTGCAGCCCGGGTCTTCTTCATTCTGGTCTTCTCAAGTGAGAGGCCCATTGTTGCACCTGCTGGATTGAATGGTACCTCAATTTTTCCTTTTAAACGCAGCTCCTTTCTGTTCTCATTATTAGCGTTTAACCCTTTTACATCTCACCAGCAGCTAGAGGGTACACAGTTCTCTAAAACCTCTTAGGCATTTGTTGCTTGTAGTCTTTTTTCCAATGGTCAGTCGACTGGTGTGAGTTGAAAACTTTTTGTAGATTAGATTGCATGAGTCTAATACTTCCTGAGGCTGAGCTTTTATCCATTATCCTTTCTTTAAAAAGAGAGTGAGTAAAACATACCTCTTCATACTATCTTCTTGCAAATTTTGCCTGTTTTGAAATTTTTATCCATTCCCTACCTCAGCACAATTTTGAGGGCAGGCGTCCTTTACAGCCCTGAGTCCTTGTGAATGGTAAATGACCATTAGCTGTGGGTTAAAAGCTGCTCTTGCGGGAAACGGCCACATGGCGGCAGCATTTCTCCTTTACCAAATCTGGTTACTAGGGCAACAGAGCCTTACTGGAAGTGGTGTTCTAGGTTGTAAATTAGAATGGAATGTTCGAGGAAAAAGCCCTTTAAGTTTATGTCTCATTACTTCTTGTTGGTATTTTTAACTTAATTTAATTTTTATCACATCAAACTTGACTACAATGTTTTGTTTGTTCTAGGTGTGCAAGATGTGGTTCTTTCACACATATATATATATCTATTCTTCTTCGGATCCTTTTCCCATGTAGGTTATGACACAATGTTGAGTAATCTTCCCTTGGTATTGCGTAGGTATTTGGGGATTGTATATTTCACATGTGTTTGTATGTCTCTGTTAACCTCAATATGGTAATGTATCCAATCCTCACACCTTTCCATTTGGTGAACCATAAGTTTTTTTAATGAATCTATGATAGTGTTTGTCTGTGGAAATATCTTTGTTTGTATCATTTTTTAGGTAACCCCTATATGTGATACGATAGGATATGTGTCTTTCGCTTTCTCACTTACTCCAAGTTGCGTGATTACTTCTAGACTCATCTATGGTGCTGCAAATGGCATTGTTTCATTTTTTCACTAGCTCATATTCCATCTGTACAGGTAGCAGTTCTTCTTTGTCCACCCATCTGTCGATGGGCTTTTTGGTTACTTCCATATCTTGCCTATTGTAATAGTATGCAATGCAGATTTGCGAGGCTGTGTCCTTCCAATTCTGTCTTCTTAGTTTATAGGTCCAGGAATAGGTCTGCTGTATCATATGGTAGCTCAGTGTTTACCTTTTAAAGGCACCTCTGTTCTGTTCTCCTTAGTGGCTCTTTCCAGGTTACGTCCCACTTAAAGTGGAGGGCATGTATTTCTTCCCAGCACCTTCAGGATTTATTCTTTGTAGTTTTTGCTGATGATTTTTCTGAGTGGTGTGAGCTGATACCTCTTTGTGGTTGAATTTGCATGTGTCTCATAATGCGTTGAAATTGAGCTTTAAGACATGTCCTTTTTATTTTTCCAGCTGTGATTAGAGCTTATTTCTTCAAAGTGTTTTCTTAAAGTATGTGTCACCATTTGAAATATTTTGGCCATTATCTCCCTCAAGACATTTTGAGGGCAGGTTTCATTTACAGCCCTGCAGTACTTGTTCTTATGAAGTGACCATTAGCTCAGGCTTTAAACCTGCTTTTGCAGGTAACGGCCAGAGAGCGGCAGCCTTTCTACGTTTCCCATGCTGGTACTAGGGAAACAGACCTACCGGCCAGTGGTGTTCTTCGGTTATAAATGAGAGTGCAATGTGCCCGGATAAACCCACAAATGTTGATGTCTCCTTGCTTTTGTTTGTTTTTAAATTTAATTTATATTTATTATTAGAGTAATATTCCATTGTGTACGTGGACCACTTCTTCTTGGTGCATTCCTCGGTTGATGGACATTTTCATTGCTTCCAAGTGCTGGCTATGGTAAATCTTGCTGGCGTACAGGTTTGCCAGCCTGTGACTTTTTGATTCTCATTTTCTCAGGTGGTAGGCCAAGCAGTGGTTGTGATTGATTGACTGGTAGCTCAACGTTTCCCTTTTAAAGCACCTACATTGTGTTTTCATTAGTGGCTCTTTACATGCCCCCCCTTACAACCGAGGGTACGTATTTCTCCACACTCCCTTCACCGTTTATTTTTTGCAGCATTATTCCTAATGGCCATTCTGACTGCTGTGAGCTGATAGGTTTTTGTAATATGGGTATGCATGTCATTAAAATTTTTAAAATTCCTCATATTCCTATGCCTTTATCTTTTCTCTTAAAAGAAAAAACCGTGAGTACAATATAGCTCTTGAAATTGTCTTCTTCGCAGGTTGCCCTCTTCTGAAGTTTCTGGTCTATTTTTGACCCCAGAAATTTTCTGGAAGGCAGGTGCCATTTACAGAAATGCAAGTTGGTGAAAATTTAGTCACCTTTTGCAGTGGGTTCAAAGCTGCTGTTGTGGGAAACGGCCACAAGGAGGTAGCATTTCTCCATTCCCCAATCTGGGTACTAGGGCAGCAGAGCCTTTCTGGAAGTCATTGTCCTAGGTTGTAAATTAGAATGGAATTTGCCAGGAGAAATCCCCATAAGTTTATGTCTCATTACTTCTTCTTGGTTTTAAAATTTTTTTAATCTGGGTAAAGTTTAGAATATTGTTTGTCCTAGGTGTACACAATCTGGTTCATTTATACATTATGTATGTCTATTAATGTACACATCCTCTTCCCATGTAAAATATTACAGTGTTCTGTCGACCTCCCTTGCTATATGTTCGGTCTTTTTGATACATGTATATACTATGTATTTGTATATGTATAGTAACACTAATCTTCATTTCTCAATTTCCCCCCTCCTTTCCTTTTCGATGAGCATAGTTTGTTTTCTAAGCCTGTGAGTGTCTTTCTCTTTGGAAATATGTTCATCTGTGTCAGTTATTACATAATGCCATAAGTGATAATATAGGATATAGGTCTTTTGCTTTCCGACCTACTTCATGTTTTGTGATTATCTCCAGGCTCATCTATGGTGCCTCAAAGAGCAGTGCTTCAATGTTTTCCATAGCTAATATTCCATTGTGTACATGGACCACTTCTTCTGGGTGCATTCCTCTGTTGATGGACATTTTCGTTGCTTCCAAGTGTTGCCTATGGTAAATATTGCTGGAGTGCAGGATTGCCAGCCTGTGATTTTTGATTTTCATTTTCTCAGGTGATAGACCCAGCAGTGGGTATGATTGATTGACTGGTATGGTAGGTCAACGTTTACCTTTTCAAGGCACCTCAATAGTGCTTTCATTAGTGGCTCTTACCACGTCGCCCTTAGAATCGAGGGTACGCATTTCTCCACAATCACGTCAGCATTTAAGGCTTGCACCATTTTTGTTGATGGCCGTTCTGACTGGTGTGAGCTGGTAAGTTTTTGTAATTTGGGTTTACATGTATGTAAAAATTCCTACAATTCATCATTTTTCCATGCCTTTTTCTTTTCTGTTAAAAGAAAAAAGAAAAAAAGTGTGAGTATAATATACCTCTTCAAATTTTCTTTTTGGAAGGGTGCACTCTGTAATTTTTTCGTCGATTTTCGACCTCAGGATTTTTTGGAGGGACGGTGTCATTTACAGACCTGCAATTGGTGAATATTTTGTGACCTTTTGCAGTGGTATTAAAGCTGCTGTTGTGGGAAACGGCCACAAGGATGCAGCATTTCTCCATTCCCAAATCTGGGTACTAGGGCAGCAGAGCCGTTCTGGAAGTTGTTTGCCTAGGTTGTAAATTTGGATGGAATGTGCCAGGAAAACCCCCCATAAGATTTTGTCTCATTACTCCTAGTTCGTTGTTTTAATTTTTTCAATTGGGGTTATGGTTAGAATGTTGCTCGTCCAAGGTGTACACACTCTGGTTCATCTACATATGCTATATACCTATTTATGTAGAGATCCTCTTCCCTTGTAAATTATTACAGAGTGTTCCGTAAACCTTCCTTGCTATTTGGTCAGTCTTTTTGATATATGTATATAATATGTATTTCTATACATATGGTAACGCTAATCTTCATTTATCCATTCCCCCCACCTTTCCTTTTAGATAAGCATAGTTTTTTTTAATAAGTCTGTGATTGACTTTCTCTGTGGAAATATGTTCATTTGGGTCAGTTATTAGATAACGCCTATAAGTGATATCATAGGATATAAGACTTTTGCTTTCCGACTTACCTCATGTTCTGTGATTATCTCCAAGATCATCTATGGTGCCTCAAAGAGCAGTGTTTCATTGTTTTACAATGGCTAGTATTCATTGTGTACATGGACCACTTCTTCTTTATCCTTTCATCTGTTGATGGACATTTTGGTTGCTTCACTGCCTTGTCTATTGTGAATCAGGCTGCAGTGCAGCTTTTGCAGCCCGGGTCTTCTTCATTCTGGTCTTCTCAGGTGAGAGACCCATTGGTGCGCCTGCTGGATTGAATGGTACCTCAATTTTTCCTTTTAAACGCAGCTCCTTTCTGTTCTCATTATTAGCGTTTAACCCTCTTACATCTCACCAGCAGCTACAGGGTACACAGTTCTCTAAAACCTCTTAGGCATTTATTCTTTGTAGTCTTTTTTCCAATGGTCAGCCGACTGGTGTGAGTTGAAAACTTTTTGTAGATTAGATTGCATGAGTCTAATACTTCCTGAGGCTGAGCTTTTATCCATTTTCCTTTCTTTAAAAAGAGAGTGAGTAAAACATACCTCTTCATACTATCTTCTTGCAAATTTTGCCTGTTTTGAAATTTTTATCCATTCCCTACCTCAGCACAATTTTGAGGGCAGGTGTCCTTTACAGCCCTGAGTCCTTGTGAATGGTAAGTGACCATTAGCTGTGGGTTAAAAGCTGCTCTGGCAGGAATTGGCCACAAGGCGGCAGCATTTCTCCTTTACCAAATCTGGTTACTAGGGCAACAGAGCCTTACTGGAAGTGGTGTTCTAGGTTGTAAATTAGAATGGAATGTGCGAGGAAAAAGCCCTTTAAGTTTATGTCTCATTACTTCTTGTTGGTATTTTTAACTTAATTTTTATTATTTATCACAGCAAACTTGATTACAATGTTTTGTTTGTTCTAGGTGTGCAAGATGTGGTTCTTTCACACATATACATATATCTATTCTTCTTCGGATCCTTTTCCCATGTAGGTTATGACACAATGTTGAGTAGTCTTCTCTTGGTATTGCATAGGTCTTTGGTGATTATATATTTCACATGTGTTTGTATCTCTCTGTTAACCTCAATATGGTAATGTATCCAATCCTCACACCTTTCCATTTGGTCAACCATAAGTTTTTTTAATGTATCTATGATAATGTTTGTCTGTGGAAATATCTTTCTTTGTATCATTCTTTAGGTAACCCCTATATGTGATATGATAGGATATGTGTGTTTCGCTTTCTCACTTACTCCAAGTTGCCTGATTACTTCTAGACTCATCTATGGTGCTGCAAATGGCATTGTTTCATTTTTTTCACTAGCTCATATTCCATCTGTACAGGTAGCAGTTCTTCTTTGTCCACCCATCTGTGGATGGGCTTTTTGGTTACTTCCATATCTTGGCTATTGTATTAGTATGCAATGCAGATTTGCGTGGCTGTGTCCTTCCAATTCTGTCTTCTTAGTTTATAGGTCCAGGAATAGGTCTGCTGGATCATATGGTAGCTCAGTGTTTACCTTTTAAAGGCACCTCTGTTCTGTTCTCCTTAGTGGCTCTTTCCAGGTTACGTCCCACTTAAAGTAGAGGGCATGTATTTCTTCCCAGCACCTTCTGGATTTATTCTTTGTAGTTTTTGCTGATGATTATTCTGAGTGGTGTGAGCTGATACCTCTTTGTGGTTGAATTTGCATGTGTCTCATAATGCGTTGAAATTGAGCTTTAAGACATGTCCTTTTTATTTTTCCAGCTGTGATTAGAGCTTATTTCTTCAAAGTGTTTTCTTAAAGTATGTGTCACCATTTGAAATATTTTGGCCATTATCTCCCTCAAGACATTTTGAGGGCAGGTTTCATTTACAGCCCTGCAGTACTTGTTCTTATGAAGTGACCATTAGCTCAGGCTTTAATCCTGCTTTTGCAGGTAACGGCCAGAGAGCGGCAGCCTTTCTACGTTTCCCATGCTGGTACTAGGGAAACAGACCTACCAGCCAGTGGTGTTCTTTGGTTATAAATTAGAGTGCAATGTTCCCGGATAAACCCACAAATGTTGATGTCTCTTTGCTTTTGTTTGTTTTTAAATTTAATTTATATTTATTATTAGAGTAATATTCCATTGTGTACGTGGACCACTACTTCTTGGTGCATTCCTCGGTTGATGGACATTTTCATTGCTTCCAAGTGCTGGCTATGGTAAATCTTGCTGGCGTACAGGTTTGCCAGCCTGTGACTTTTTGATTCTCATTTTCTCAGGTGATAGGCCAAGCAGTGGTTGTGATTGATTGACTGGTAGCTCAATGTTTCCCTTTTCAAAGCACCTACATTGTGTTTTCATTAGTGGCTCTTTACATGCCCCCCCTTACAACCGAGGGTACGCATTTCTCCACACTCCCTTCACCGTTTATTTTTTGCAGCATTATTCCTAATGGCCATTCTGACTGCTGTGAGCTGATAGGTTTTTGTAATATGGGTATGCATGTCATTAAAATTTTTAAAATTCACCATATTCCTATTCCTTTTTCTTTTCTCTTAAAAGAAAAAACTTTGAGTACAATATAGCTCTTGAAATTGCCTTCTTCGAAGGTTGCCCTCTTCTGAAGTTTTTGGTCGATTTTTGACCCCAGAAATTTTCTGGAAGGCAGGTGCCATTTACAGAAATGCAAGTTGGTGAAAATTTAGTCACCTTTTGCAGTGGGTTCAAAGCTGCTGTTGTGGGAAACGGCCACAAGGAGGTAGCATTTCTCCATTCCCCAATCTGGGTACTAGGGCAGCAGAGCCTTTCTGGAAGTCATTGTCCTAGGTTGTAAATTAGAATGGAATTTGCCAGGAGTAATCCCCATAAGTTTATGTCTCATTACTTCTTCTTGGTTTTAAAATTTTTTTAATCTGGGTAAAGTTTAGAATATTGTTTGTCCTAGGTGTACACAATCTGGTTCATTTACACATTATGTATGTCTATTACTGTACAGATCCTCTTCCCATGTAAAATATTACAGTGTTCTGTCGACCTCCCTTGCTATATGTTCGGTCTTTTTGATACATGTATATACTATGTATTTGTATATGTATAGTAACACTAATCTTCATTTCTCAATTTCCCCCCTCCTTTCCTTTTCGATGAGCATAGTTTGTTTTCTAAGCCTGTGAGTGTCTTTCTCTTTGGAAATATGTTCATCTGTGTCAGTTATTAGATAATGCCATAAGTGATAATATAGGATATAGGTCTTTTGCTTTCCGACCTACTTCATGTTTTGTGATTATCTCCAGGCTCATCTATGGTGCCTCAAAGAGCAGTGCTTCAATGTTTTCCATAGCTAATATTCCATTGTGTACATGGACCACTTCTTCTTGGTGCATTCCTCTGTTGATGGACATTTTCGTTGCTTCCAAGTGTTGCCTTTGGTAAATATTGCTGGAGTACAGGTTTGCCAGCCTGTGATTTTTGATTTTCATTTTCTCAGGTGGTAGACCCAGCAGTGGGTATGATTGATTGACTGGTATGGTAGCTCAACGTTTACCTTTCCAAGGCACCTCAATTGTGCTTTCATTAGTGGCTCTTACCACATCCCCCTTAGAATCGACGGTACGCATTTCTCCACAATCACATCAGCATATATTGTTTGCAGCATTTTTGTTGAGGGCCGTTCTGACTGGTGTGAGCTGATAGTTTTTTGTAATTTGGGTTTACATGTCTGTAAAAATTCTTACAATTCATCATTTTTCCACGCCTTTTTCTTTTCTGTTAAAAGAAAAAAGGAAAAAAGTGTGAGTATAATATACCTCTTCAAATTTTCTTTTTGGAAGGTTGCACTCTGGAATTTTTTGGACGATTTTCCACCTCAGTATTTTTTGGAGGGCCGGTGTCATTTACAGACCTGCAATGGGTGAATATTTAGTGACCTTTTGCAGTGGGTTTTAAGCTGCTGTTGTGGGAAACGGCCACAAGGATGCAGCATTTCTCCATTCCCAAATCTGGGTACTAGGGCAGCAGAGCCATTCTGGAAGTTGTTTGCCTAGGTTTTAAATTTGGATGGAATGTGCCAGGAAAACCCCCCATAAGTTTATGTCTCATTACTCCTAGTTTGTTCTTTTAATTTTTTCAATTGGCGTAATGGTTAGAATGTTGCTTATCCAAGGTGTACACACTCTGGTTCATCTACATATTCTATATACCTATTTATGTAGAGATCGTCTTCCCGTGTAAATTATTACAGAGTGTTCCGTAAACCTTCCTTGCTATTTGGTCAGTCTTTTTGATATACGTATATAATATGTATTTGTATACATATGGTAACGCTAATCTTCATTTATCCATTCCCCCACCTTTCCTTTTAGATAAGCATAGTTTTTTTAATAAGTCTGTGATTGACTTTCTCTGTGGAAATATGTTCATTTGTGTCAGTTATTAGATAACGCCTATAAGTGATATCGTAGGATATAGGACTTTTGCTTTCCGACTTACCTCATGTTCTGTGATTATCTCCAAGATCATCTATGGTGCCTCAAAGAGCAGTGTTTCATTGTTTTCCATGGCTAGTATTCATTGTGTACATGGACCACTTCTTCTTTATCCTTTCATCTGTTGGTGGACATTTTGGTTGCTTCACTGCCTTGTCTATTGTGAATCAGGCTGCAGTGCAGCTTTTGCAGCCCGGGTCTTCTTCATTCTGGTCTTCTCAAGTGAGAGGCCCATTGTTGCACCTGCTGGATTGAATGGTACCTCAATTTTTCCTTTTAAACACAGCTCCTTTCTGTTCTCATTATTAGAGTTTAACCCTTTTACATCTCACCAGCAGCTAGAGGGTACACAGTTCTCTAAAACCTCTTAGGCATTTATTGCTTGTAGTCTTTTTTCCAATGGTCAGTCGACTGGTGTGAGTTGAAAACTTTTTGTAGATTAGATTGCATGAGTCTAATACTTCCTGAGGCTGAGCTTTTATCCATTTTCCTTTCTTTAAAAAGAGAGTGAGTAAAACATACCTCTTCATACTATCTTCTTGCAAATTTTGCCTGTTTTGAAATTTTTATCCATTCCCTACCTCAGCACAATTTTGAGGGCAGGCGTCCTTTACAGCCCTGAGTCCTTGTGAATGGTAAATGACCATTAGCTGTGGGTTAAAAGCTGCTCTTGCGGGAAACGGCCACATGGCGGCAGCATTTCTCCTTTACCAAATCTGGTTACTAGGGCAACAGAGCCTTACTGGAAGTGGTGTTCTTGGTTGTAAATTAGAATGGAATGTTCGAGGAAAAAGCCCTTTAAGTTTATGTCTCATTACTTCTTGTTGGTATTTTTAACTTAATTTAATTTTTATCACAGCAAACTTGACTACAATGTTTTGTTTGTTCTAGGTGTGCAAGATGTGGTTCTTTCACACATATATATATATCTATTCTTCTTCGGATCCTTTTCCCATGTAGGTTATGACACAATGTTGAGTAATCTTCCCTTGGTATTGCGTAGGTATTTGGGGATTGTATATTTCACATGTGTTTGTATGTCTCTGTTAACCTCAATATGGTAATGTATCCAATCCTCACACCTTTCCATTTGGTGAACCATAAGTTTTTTTAATGAATCTATGATAGTGTTTGTCTGTGGAAATATCTTTGTTTGTATCATTTTTTAGGTAACCCCTATATGTGATACGATAGGATATGTGTCTTTCGCTTTCTCACTTACTCCAAGTTGCGTGATTACTTCTAGACTCATCTATGGTGCTGCAAATGGCATTGTTTCATTTTTTCACTAGCTCATATTCCATCTGTACAGGTAGCAGTTCTTCTTTGTCCACCCATCTGTCGATGGGCTTTTTGGTTACTTCCATATCTTGCCTATTGTAATAGTATGCAATGCAGATTTGCGAGGCTGTGTCCTTCCAATTCTGTCTTCTTAGTTTATAGGTCCAGGAATAGGTCTGCTGTATCATATGGTAGCTCAGTGTTTACCTTTTAAAGGCACCTCTGTTCTGTTCTCCTTAGTGGCTCTTTCCAGGTTACGTCCCACTTAAAGTGGAGGGCATGTATTTCTTCCCAGCACCTTCAGGATTTATTCTTTGTAGTTTTTGCTGATGATTTTTCTGAGTGGTGTGAGCTGATACCTCTTTGTGGTTGAATTTGCATGTGTCTCATAATGCGTTGAAATTGAGCTTTAAGACATGTCCTTTTTATTTTTCCAGCTGTGATTAGAGCTTATTTCTTCAAAGTGTTTTCTTAAAGTATGTGTCACCATTTGAAATATTTTGGCCATTATCTCCCTCAAGACATTTTGAGGGCAGGTTTCATTTACAGCCCTGCAGTACTTGTTCTTATGAAGTGACCATTAGCTCAGGCTTTAAACCTGCTTTTGCAGGTAACGGCCAGAGAGCGGCAGCCTTTCTACGTTTCCCATGCTGGTACTAGGGAAACAGACCTACCGGCCAGTGGTGTTCTTCGGTTATAAATGAGAGTGCAATGTGCCCGGATAAACCCACAAATGTTGATGTCTCCTTGCTTTTGTTTGTTTTTAAATTTAATTTATATTTATTATTTGAGTAATATTCCATTGTGTACGTGGACCACTTCTTCTTGGTGCATTCCTCGGTTGATGGACATTTTCATTGCTTCCAAGTGCTGGCTATGGTAAATCTTGCTGGCGTACAGGTTTGCCAGCCTGTGACTTTTTGATTCTCATTTTCTCAGGTGGTAGGCCAAGCAGTGGTTGTGATTGATTGACTGGTAGCTCAACGTTTCCCTTTTAAAGCACCTACATTGTGTTTTCATTAGTGGCTCTTTACATGCCCCCCCTTACAACCGAGGGTACGTATTTCTCCACACTCCCTTCACCGTTTATTTTTTGCAGCATTATTCCTAATGGCCATTCTGACTGCTGTGAGCTGATAGGTTTTTGTAATATGGGTATGCATGTCATTAAAATTTTTAAAATTCCTCATATTCCTATGCCTTTATCTTTTCTCTTAAAAGAAAAAACCGTGAGTACAATATAGCTCTTGAAATTGTCTTCTTCGCAGGTTGCCCTCTTCTGAAGTTTCTGGTCTATTTTTGACCCCAGAAATTTTCTGGAAGGCAGGTGCCATTTACAGAAATGCAAGTTGGTGAAAATTTAGTCACCTTTTGCAGTGGGTTCAAAGCTGCTGTTGTGGGAAACGGCCACAAGGAGGTAGCATTTCTCCATTCCCCAATCTGGGTACTAGGGCAGCAGAGCCTTTCTGGAAGTCATTGTCCTAGGTTGTAAATTAGAATGGAATTTGCCGGAGAAATCCCCATAAGTTTATTTCTCATTACTTCTTCTTGGTTTTAAAATTTTTTTAATCTGGGTAAAGTTTAGAATATTGTTTGTCCTAGGTGTACACAATCTGGTTCATTTATACATTATGTATGTCTATTAATGTACAGATCCTCTTCCCATGTAAAATATTACAGTGTTCTGTCGACCTCCCTTGCTATATGTTCGGTCTTTTTGATACATGTATATACTATGTATTTGTATATGTATAGTAACACTAATCTTCATTTCTCAATTTCCCCCCTCCTTTCCTTTTCGATGAGCATAGTTTGTTTTCTAAGCCTGTGAGTGTCTTTCTCTTTGGAAATATGTTCATCTGTGTCAGTTATTACATAATGCCATAAGTGATAATATAGGATATAGGTCTTTTGCTTTCCGACCTACTTCATGTTTTGTGATTATCTCCAGGCTCATCTATGGTGCCTCAAAGAGCAGTGCTTCAATGTTTTCCATAGCTAATATTCCATTGTGTACATGGACCACTTCTTCTGGGTGCATTCCTCTGTTGATGGACATTTTCGTTGCTTCTAAGTGTTGCCTATGGTAAATATTGCTGGAATGCAGGATTGCCAGCCTGTGATTTTTGATTTTCATTTTCTCAGGTGATAGACCCAGCAGTGGGTATGATTGATTGACTGGTATGGTAGCTCAACGTTTACCTTTTCAAGGCACCTCAATAGTGCTTTCATTAGTGGCTGTTACCACGTCGCCCTTAGAATCGAGGGTACGCATTTCTCCACAATCACGTCAGCATTTAAGGCTTGCACCATTTTTGTTGATGGCCGTTCTGACTGGTGTGAGCTGGTAAGTTTTTGTAATTTGGGTTTACATGTATGTAAAAATTCCTACAATTCATCATTTTTCCATGCCTTTTTCTTTCCTGTTAAAAGAAAAAAGAAAAAAAGTGTGAGTATAATATACCTCTTCAAATTTTCTTTTTGGAAGGGTGCACTCTGGAATTTTTTGGTCGATTTTCGACCTCAGGATTTTTTGGAGGGACGGTGTCATTTACAGACCTGGAATTGGTGAATATTTTGTGACCTTTTGCAGTGGTATTAAAGCTGCTGTTGTGGGAAACGGCCACAAGGATGCAGCATTTCTCCATTCCCAAATCTGGGTACTAGGGCAGCAGAGCCGTTCTGGAAGTTGTTTGCCTAGGTTGTAAATTTGGATGGAATGTGCCAGGAAAACCCCCCATAAGATTTTGTCTCATTACTCCTAGTTCGTTGTTTTAATTTTTTCAATTGGGGTTATGGTTAGAATGTTGCTCGTCCAAGGTGTACACACTCTGGTTCATCTACATATGCTATATACCTATTTATGTAGAGATCCTCTTCCCTTGTAAATTATTACAGAGTGTTCCGTAAACCTTCCTTGCTATTTGGTCAGTCTTTTTGATATATGTATATAATATGTATTTCTATACATATGGTAACGCTAATCTTCATTTATCCATTCCCCCCACCTTTCCTTTTAGATAAGCATAGTTTTTTTTAATAAGTCTGTGATTGACTTTCTCTGTGGAAATATGTTCATTTGGGTCAGTTATTAGATAACGCCTATAAGTGATATCATAGGATATAAGACTTTTGCTTTCCGACTTACCTCATGTTCTGTGATTATCTCCAAGATCATCTATGGTGCCTCAAAGAGCAGTGTTTCATTGTTTTACAATGGCTAGTATTCATTGTGTACATGGACCACTTCTTCTTTATCCTTTCATCTGTTGATGGACATTTTGGTTGCTTCACTGCCTTGTCTATTGTGAATCAGGCTGCAGTGCAGCTTTTGCAGCCCGGGTCTTCTTCATTCTGGTCTTCTCAGGTGAGAGACCCATTGGTGCGCCTGCTGGATTGAATGGTACCTCAATTTTTCCTTTTAAACGCAGCTCCTTTCTGTTCTCATTATTAGCGTTTAACCCTCTTACATCTCACCAGCAGCTACAGGGTACACAGTTCTCTAAAACCTCTTAGGCATTTATTCTTTGTAGTCTTTTTTCCAATGGTCAGCCGACTGGTGTGAGTTGAAAACTTTTTGTAGATTAGATTGCATGAGTCTAATACTTCCTGAGGCTGAGCTTTTATCCATTTTCCTTTCTTTAAAAAGAGAGTGAGTAAAACATACCTCTTCATACTATCTTCTTGCAAATTTTGCCTGTTTTGAAATTTTTATCCATTCCCTACCTCAGCACAATTTTGAGGGCAGGCGTCCTTTACAGCCCTGAGTCCTTGTGAATGGTAAATGACCATTAGCTGTGGGTTAAAAGCTGCTCTTGCGGGAAACGGCCACATGGCGGCAGCATTTCTCCTTTACCAAATCTGGTTACTAGGGCAACAGAGCCTTACTGGAAGTGGTGTTCTAGGTTGTAAATTAGAATGGAATGTTCGAGGAAAAAGCCCTTTAAGTTTATGTCTCATTACTTCTTGTTGGTATTTTTAACTTAATTTAATTTTTATCACAGCAAACTTGACTACAATGTTTTGTTTGTTCTAGGTGTGCAAGATGTGGTTCTTTCACACATATATATATATCTATTCTTCTTCGGATCCTTTTCCCATGTAGGTTATGACACAATGTTGAGTAATCTTCCCTTGGTATTGCGTAGGTATTTGGGGATTGTATATTTCACATGTGTTTGTATGTCTCTGTTAACCTCAATATGGTAATGTATCCAATCCTCACACCTTTCCATTTGG
This sequence comes from Balaenoptera physalus, assembly GCF_965194825.1. Lineage (NCBI taxonomy): Eukaryota > Metazoa > Chordata > Mammalia > Artiodactyla > Balaenopteridae > Balaenoptera > Balaenoptera physalus. The sequence goes on along the minus strand of NW_028125980.1, from coordinate 15,749 downwards.
TGAACCATAAGTTTTTTTAATGAATCTATGATAGTGTTTGTCTGTGGAAATATCTTTGTTTGTATCATTTTTTAGGTAACCCCTATATGTGATACGATAGGATATGTGTCTTTCGCTTTCTCACTTACTCCAAGTTGCGTGATTACTTCTAGACTCATCTATGGTGCTGCAAATGGCATTGTTTCATTTTTTCACTAGCTCATATTCCATCTGTACAGGTAGCAGTTCTTCTTTGTCCACCCATCTGTCGATGGGCTTTTTGGTTACTTCCATATCTTGCCTATTGTAATAGTATGCAATGCAGATTTGCGAGGCTGTGTCCTTCCAATTCTGTCTTCTTAGTTTATAGGTCCAGGAATAGGTCTGCTGTATCATATGGTAGCTCAGTGTTTACCTTTTAAAGGCACCTCTGTTCTGTTCTCCTTAGTGGCTCTTTCCAGGTTACGTCCCACTTAAAGTGGAGGGCATGTATTTCTTCCCAGCACCTTCAGGATTTATTCTTTGTAGTTTTTGCTGATGATTTTTCTGAGTGGTGTGAGCTGATACCTCTTTGTGGTTGAATTTGCATGTGTCTCATAATGCGTTGAAATTGAGCTTTAAGACATGTCCTTTTTATTTTTCCAGCTGTGATTAGAGCTTATTTCTTCAAAGTGTTTTCTTAAAGTATGTGTCACCATTTGAAATATTTTGGCCATTATCTCCCTCAAGACATTTTGAGGGCAGGTTTCATTTACAGCCCTGCAGTACTTGTTCTTATGAAGTGACCATTAGCTCAGGCTTTAAACCTGCTTTTGCAGGTAACGGCCAGAGAGCGGCAGCCTTTCTACGTTTCCCATGCTGGTACTAGGGAAACAGACCTACCGGCCAGTGGTGTTCTTCGGTTATAAATGAGAGTGCAATGTGCCCGGATAAACCCACAAATGTTGATGTCTCCTTGCTTTTGTTTGTTTTTAAATTTAATTTATATTTATTATTAGAGTAATATTCCATTGTGTACGTGGACCACTTCTTCTTGGTGCATTCCTCGGTTGATGGACATTTTCATTGCTTCCAAGTGCTGGCTATGGTAAATCTTGCTGGCGTACAGGTTTGCCAGCCTGTGACTTTTTGATTCTCATTTTCTCAGGTGGTAGGCCAAGCAGTGGTTGTGATTGATTGACTGGTAGCTCAACGTTTCCCTTTTAAAGCCCCTACATTGTGTTTTCATTAGTGGCTCTTTACATGCCCCCACTTACAACCGAGGGTACGTATTTCTCCACACTCCCTTCACCGTTTATTTTTTGCAGCATTATTCCTAATGGCCATTCTGACTGCTGTGAGCTGATAGGTTTTTGTAATATGGGTATGCATGTCATTAAAATTTTTAAAATTCCTCATATTCCTATGCCTTTATCTTTTCTCTTAAAAGAAAAAACCGTGAGTACAATATAGCTCTTGAAATTGTCTTCTTCGCAGGTTGCCCTCTTCTGAAGTTTCTGGTCTATTTTTGACCCCAGAAATTTTCTGGAAGGCAGGTGCCATTTACAGAAATGCAAGTTGGTGAAAATTTAGTCACCTTTTGCAGTGGGTTCAAAGCTGCTGTTGTGGGAAACGGCCACAAGGAGGTAGCATTTCTCCATTCCCCAATCTGGGTACTAGGGCAGCAGAGCCTTTCTGGAAGTCATTGTCCTAGGTTGTAAATTAGAATGGAATTTGCCAGGAGAAATCCCCATAAGTTTATTTCTCATTACTTCTTCTTGGTTTTAAAATTTTTTTAATCTGGGTAAAGTTTAGAATATTGTTTGTCCTAGGTGTACACAATCTGGTTCATTTATACATTATGTATGTCTATTAATGTACAGATCCTCTTCCCATGTAAAATATTACAGTGTTCTGTCGACCTCCCTTGCTATATGTTCGGTCTTTTTGATACATGTATATACTATGTATTTGTATATGTATAGTAACACTAATCTTCATTTCTCAATTTCCCCCCTCCTTTCCTTTTCGATGAGCATAGTTTGTTTTCTAAGCCTGTGAGTGTCTTTCTCTTTGGAAATATGTTCATCTGTGTCAGTTATTACATAATGCCATAAGTGATAATATAGGATATAGGTCTTTTGCTTTCCGACCTACTTCATGTTTTGTGATTATCTCCAGGCTCATCTATGGTGCCTCAAAGAGCAGTGCTTCAATGTTTTCCATAGCTAATATTCCATTGTGTACATGGACCACTTCTTCTGGGTGCATTCCTCTGTTGATGGACATTTTCGTTGCTTCCAAGTGTTGCCTATGGTAAATATTGCTGGAGTGCAGGATTGCCAGCCTGTGATTTTTGATTTTCATTTTCTCAGGTGATAGACCCAGCAGTGGGTATGATTGATTGACTGGTATGGTAGCTCAACGTTTACCTTTTCAAGGCACCTCAATAGTGCTTTCATTAGTGGCTCTTACCACGTCGCCCTTAGAATCGAGGGTACGCATTTCTCCACAATCACGTCAGCATTTAAGGCTTGCACCATTTTTGTTGATGGCCGTTCTGACTGGTGTGAGCTGGTAAGTTTTTGTAATTTGGGTTTACATATATGTAAAAATTCCTACAATTCATCATTTTTCCATGCCTTTTTCTTTTCTGTTAAAAGAAAAAAGAAAAAAAGTGTGAGTATAATATACCTCTTCAAATTTTCTTTTTGGAAGGGTGCACTCTGGAATTTTTTGGTCGATTTTCGACCTCAGGATTTTTTGGAGGGACGGTGTCATTTACAGACCTGCAATTGGTGAATATTTTGTGACCTTTTGCAGTGGTATTAAAGCTGCTGTTGTGGGAAACGGCCACAAGGATGCAGCATTTCTCCATTCCCAAATCTGGGTACTAGGGCAGCAGAGCCGTTCTGGAAGTTGTTTGCCTAGGTTGTAAATTTGGATGGAATGTGCCAGGAAAACCCCCCATAAGATTTTGTCTCATTACTCCTAGTTCGTTGTTTTAATTTTTTCAATTGGGGTTATGGTTAGAATGTTGCTCGTCCAAGGTGTACACACTCTGGTTCATCTACATATGCTATATACCTATTTATGTAGAGATCCTCTTCCCTTGTAAATTATTACAGAGTGTTCCGTAAACCTTCCTTGCTATTTGGTCAGTCTTTTTGATATATGTATATAATATGTATTTCTATACATATGGTAACGCTAATCTTCATTTATCCATTCCCCCCACCTTTCCTTTTAGATAAGCATAGTTTTTTTTAATAAGTCTGTGATTGACTTTCTCTGTGGAAATATGTTCATTTGGGTCAGTTATTAGATAACGCCTATAAGTGATATCATAGGATATAAGACTTTTGCTTTCCGACTTACCTCATGTTCTGTGATTATCTCCAAGATCATCTATGGTGCCTCAAAGAGCAGTGTTTCATTGTTTTACAATGGCTAGTATTCATTGTGTACATGGACCACTTCTTCTTTATCCTTTCATCTGTTGATGGACATTTTGGTTGCTTCACTGCCTTGTCTATTGTGAATCAGGCTGCAGTGCAGCTTTTGCAGCCCGGGTCTTCTTCATTCTGGTCTTCTCAGGTGAGAGACCCATTGGTGCGCCTGCTGGATTGAATGGTACCTCAATTTTTCCTTTTAAAGGCAGCTCCTTTCTGTTCTCATTATTAGCGTTTAACCCTCTTACATCTCACCAGCAGCTACAGGGTACACAGTTCTCTAAAACCTCTTAGGCATTTATTCTTTGTAGTTTTTTTTCCAATGGTCAGCCGACTGGTGTGAGTTGAAAACTTTTTGTAGATTAGATTGCATGAGTCTAATACTTCCTGAGGCTGAGCTTTTATCCATTTTCCTTTCTTTAAAAAGAGAGTGAGTAAAACATACCTCTTCATACTATCTTCTTGCAAATTTTGCCTGTTTTGAAATTTTTATCCATTCCCTACCTCAGCACAATTTTGAGGGCAGGTGTCCTTTACAGCCCTGAGTCCTTGTGAATGGTAAGTGACCATTAGCTGTGGGTTAAAAGCTGCTCTGGCAGGAATTGGCCACAAGGCGGCAGCATTTCTCCTTTACCAAATCTGGTTACTAGGGCAACAGAGCCTTACTGGAAGTGGTGTTCTAGGTTGTAAATTAGAATGGAATGTGCGAGGAAAAAGCTCTTTAAGTTTATGTCTCATTACTTCTTGTTGGTATTTTTAACTTAATTTTTATTATTTATCACAGCAAACTTGATTACAATGTTTTGTTTGTTCTAGGTGTGCAAGATGTGGTTCTTTCACACATATACATATATCTATTCTTCTTCGGATCCTTTTCCCATGTAGGTTATGACACAATGTTGAGTAGTCTTCTCTTGGTATTGCATAGGTCTTTGGTGATTATATATTTCACATGTGTTTGTATCTCTCTGTTAACCTCAATATGGTAATGTATCCAATCCTCACACCTTTCCATTTGGTCAACCATAAGTTTTTTTAATGTATCTATGATAATGTTTGTCTGTGGAAATATCTTTCTTTGTATCATTCTTTAGGTAACCCCTATATGTGATATGATAGGATATGTGTCTTTCGCTTTCTCACTTACTCCAAGTTGCGTGATTACTTCTAGACTCATCTATGGTGCTGCAAATGGCATTGTTTCATTTTTTTCACTAGCTCATATTCCATCTGTACAGGTAGCAGTTCTTCTTTGTCCACCCATCTGTGGATGGGCTTTTTGGTTACTTCCATATCTTGGCTATTGTATTAGTATGCAATGCAGATTTGCGTGGCTGTGTCCTTCCAATTCTGTCTTCTTAGTTTATAGGTCCAGGAATAGGTCTGCTGGATCATATGGTAGCTCAGTGTTTACCTTTTAAAGGCACCTCTGTTCTGTTCTCCTTAGTGGCTCTTTCCAGGTTACGTCCCACTTAAAGTAGAGGGCATGTATTTCTTCCCAGCACCTTCTGGATTTATTCTTTGTAGTTTTTGCTGATGATTATTCTGAGTGTTGTGAGCTGATACCTCTTTGTGGTTGAATTTGCATGTGTCTCATAATGCGTTGAAATTGAGCTTTAAGACATGTCCTTTTTATTTTTCCAGCTGTGATTAGAGCTTATTTCTTCAAAGTGTTTTCTTAAAGTATGTGTCACCATTTGAAATATTTTGGCCATTATCTCCCTCAAGACATTTTGAGGGCAGGTTTCATTTACAGCCCTGCAGTACTTGTTCTTATGAAGTGACCATTAGCTCAGGCTTTAATCCTGCTTTTGCAGGTAACGGCCAGAGAGCGGCAGCCTTTCTACGTTTCCCATGCTGGTACTAGGGAAACAGACCTACCGGCCAGTGGTGTTCTTTGGTTATAAATTAGAGTGCAATGTTCCCGGATAAACCCACAAATGTTGATGTCTCTTTGCTTTTGTTTGTTTTTAAATTTAATTTATATTTATTATTAGAGTAATATTCCATTGTGTACGTGGACCACTACTTCTTGGTGCATTCCTCGGTTGATGGACATTTTCATTGCTTCCAAGTGCTGGCTATGGTAAATCTTGCTGGCGTACAGGTTTGCCAGCCTGTGACTTTTTGATTCTCATTTTCTCAGGTGATAGGCCAAGCAGTGGTTGTGATTGATTGACTGGTAGCTCAATGTTTCCCTTTTCAAAGCACCTACATTGTGTTTTCATTAGTGGCTCTTTACATGCCCCCACTTACAACCGAGGGTACGCATTTCTCCACACTCCCTTCACCGTTTATTTTTTGCAGCATTATTCCTAATGGCCATTCTGACTGCTGTGAGCTGATAGGTTTTTGTAATATGGGTATGCATGTCATTAAAATTTTTAAAATTCACCATATTCCTATTCCTTTTTCTTTTCTCTTAAAAGAAAAAACTTTGAGTACAATATAGCTCTTGAAATTGCCTTCTTCGAAGGTTGCCCTCTTCTGAAGTTTTTGGTCGATTTTTGACCCCAGAAATTTTCTGGAAGGCAGGTGCCATTTACAGAAATGCAAGTTGGTGAAAATTTAGTCACCTTTTGCAGTGGGTTCAAAGCTGCTGTTGTGGGAAACGGCCACAAGGAGGTAGCATTTCTCCATTCCCCAATCTGGGTACTAGGGCAGCAGAGCCTTTCTGGAAGTCATTGTCCTAGGTTGTAAATTAGAATGGAATTTGCCAGGAGAAATCCCCATAAGTTTATGTCTCATTACTTCTTCTTGGTTTTAAAATTTTTTTAATCTGGGTAAAGTTTAGAATATTGTTTGTCCTAGGTGTACACAATCTGGTTCATTTACACATTATGTATGTCTATTAATGTACAGATCCTCTTCCCATGTAAAATATTACAGTGTTCTGTCGACCTCCCTTGCTATATGTTCGGTCTTTTTGATACATGTATATACTATGTATTTGTATATGTATAGTAACACTAATCTTCATTTCTCAATTTCCCCCCTCCTTTCCTTTTCGATGAGCATAGTTTGTTTTCTAAGCCTGTGAGTGTCTTTCTCTTTGGAAATATGTTCATCTGTGTCAGTTATTAGATAATGCCATAAGTGATAATATAGGATATAGGTCTTTTGCTTTCCGACCTACTTCATGTTTTGTGATTATCTCCAGGCTCATCTATGGTGCCTCAAAGAGCAGTGCTTCAATGTTTTCCATAGCTAATATTCCATTGTGTACATGGACACCTTCTTCTTGGTGCATTCCTCTGTTGATGGACATTTTCGTTGCTTCCAAGTGTTGCCTTTGGTAAATATTGCTGGAGTACAGGTTTGCCAGCCTGTGATTTTTGATTTTCATTTTCTCAGGTGGTAGACCCAGCAGTGGGTATGATTGATTGACTGGTATGGTAGCTCAACGTTTACCTTTCCAAGGCACCTCAATTGTGCTTTCATTAGTGGCTCTTACCACATCCCCCTTAGAATCGACGGTACGCATTTTTCCACAATCACATCAGCATATATTGTTTGCAGCATTTTTGTTGAGGGCCGTTCTGACTGGTGTGAGCTGATAGTTTTTTGTAATTTGGGTTTACATGTCTGTAAAAATTCTTACAATTCATCATTTTTCCACGCCTTTTTCTTTTCTGTTAAAAGAAAAAAGGAAAAAAGTGTGAGTATAATATACCTCTTCAAATTTTCTTTTTGGAAGGGTGCACTCTGGAATTTTTTGGTCGATTTTCGACCTCAGGATTTTTTGGAGGGCCGGTGTCATTTACAGACCTGCAATTGGTGAATATTTTGTGACCTTTTGCAGTGGTATTAAAGCTGCTGTTGTGGGAAACGGCCACAAGGATGCAGCATTTCTCCATTCCCAAATCTGGGTACTAGGGCAGCAGAGCCGTTCTGGAAGTTGTTTGCCTAGGTTGTAAATTTGGATGGAATGTGCCAGGAAAACCCCCCATAAGATTTTGTCTCATTACTCCTAGTTCGTTGTTTTAATTTTTTCAATTGGGGTTATGGTTAGAATGTTGCTCGTCCAAGGTGTACACACTCTGGTTCATCTACATATGCTATATACCTATTTATGTAGAGATCCTCTTCCCTTGTAAATTATTACAGAGTGTTCCGTAAACCTTCCTTGCTATTTGGTCAGTCTTTTTGATATATGTATATAATATGTATTTCTATACATATGGTAACGCTAATCTTCATTTATCCATTCCCCCCACCTTTCCTTTTAGATAAGCATAGTTTTTTTTAATAAGTCTGTGATTGACTTTCTCTGTGGAAATATGTTCATTTGGGTCAGTTATTAGATAACGCCTATAAGTGATATCATAGGATATAAGACTTTTGCTTTCCGACTTACCTCATGTTCTGTGATTATCTCCAAGATCATCTATGGTGCCTCAAAGAGCAGTGTTTCATTGTTTTACAATGGCTAGTATTCATTGTGTACATGGACCACTTCTTCTTTATCCTTTCATCTGTTGATGGACATTTTGGTTGCTTCACTGCCTTGTCTATTGTGAATCAGGCTGCAGTGCAGCTTTTGCAGCCCGGGTCTTCTTCATTCTGGTCTTCTCAGGTGAGAGACCCATTGGTGCGCCTGCTGGATTGAATGGTACCTCAATTTTTCCTTTTAAACGCAGCTCCTTTCTGTTCTCATTATTAGCGTTTAACCCTCTTACATCTCACCAGCAGCTACAGGGTACACAGTTCTCTAAAACCTCTTAGGCATTTATTCTTTGTAGTTTTTTTTCCAATGGTCAGCCGACTGGTGTGAGTTGAAAACTTTTTGTAGATTAGATTGCATGAGTCTAATACTTCCTGAGGCTGAGCTTTTATCCATTTTCCTTTCTTTAAAAAGAGAGTGAGTAAAACATACCTCTTCATACTATCTTCTTGCAAATTTTGCCTGTTTTGAAATTTTTATCCATTCCCTACCTCAGCACAATTTTGAGGGCAGGTGTCCTTTACAGCCCTGAGTCCTTGTGAATGGTAAGTGACCATTAGCTGTGGGTTAAAAGCTGCTCTGGCAGGAATTGGCCACAAGGCGGCAGCATTTCTCCTTTACCAAATCTGGTTACTAGGGCAACAGAGCCTTACTGGAAGTGGTGTTCTAGGTTGTAAATTAGAATGGAATGTGCGAGGAAAAAGCTCTTTAAGTTTATGTCTCATTACTTCTTGTTGGTATTTTTAACTTAATTTTTATTATTTATCACAGCAAACTTGATTACAATGTTTTGTTTGTTCTAGGTGTGCAAGATGTGGTTCTTTCACACATATACATATATCTATTCTTCTTCGGATCCTTTTCCCATGTAGGTTATGACACAATGTTGAGTAGTCTTCTCTTGGTATTGCATAGGTCTTTGGTGATTATATATTTCACATGTGTTTGTATCTCTCTGTTAACCTCAATATGGTAATGTATCCAATCCTCACACCTTTCCATTTGGTCAACCATAAGTTTTTTTAATGTATCTATGATAATGTTTGTCTGTGGAAATATCTTTCTTTGTATCATTCTTTAGGTAACCCCTATATGTGATATGATAGGATATGTGTCTTTCGCTTTCTCACTTACTCCAAGTTGCGTGATTACTTCTAGACTCATCTATGGTGCTGCAAATGGCATTGTTTCATTTTTTTCACTAGCTCATATTCCATCTGTACAGGTAGCAGTTCTTCTTTGTCCACCCATCTGTGGATGGGCTTTTTGGTTACTTCCATATCTTGGCTATTGTATTAGTATGCAATGCAGATTTGCGTGGCTGTGTCCTTCCAATTCTGTCTTCTTAGTTTATAGGTCCAGGAATAGGTCTGCTGGATCATATGGTAGCTCAGTGTTTACCTTTTAAAGGCACCTCTGTTCTGTTCTCCTTAGTGGCTCTTTCCAGGTTACGTCCCACTTAAAGTAGAGGGCATGTATTTCTTCCCAGCACCTTCTGGATTTATTCTTTGTAGTTTTTGCTGATGATTATTCTGAGTGTTGTGAGCTGATACCTCTTTGTGGTTGAATTTGCATGTGTCTCATAATGCGTTGAAATTGAGCTTTAAGACATGTCCTTTTTATTTTTCCAGCTGTGATTAGAGCTTATTTCTTCAAAGTGTTTTCTTAAAGTATGTGTCACCATTTGAAATATTTTGGCCATTATCTCCCTCAAGACATTTTGAGGGCAGGTTTCATTTACAGCCCTGCAGTACTTGTTCTTATGAAGTGACCATTAGCTCAGGCTTTAATCCTGCTTTTGCAGGTAACGGCCAGAGAGCGGCAGCCTTTCTACGTTTCCCATGCTGGTACTAGGGAAACAGACCTACCGGCCAGTGGTGTTCTTTGGTTATAAATTAGAGTGCAATGTTCCCGGATAAACCCACAAATGTTGATGTCTCTTTGCTTTTGTTTGTTTTTAAATTTAATTTATATTTATTATTAGAGTAATATTCCATTGTGTACGTGGACCACTACTTCTTGGTGCATTCCTCGGTTGATGGACATTTTCATTGCTTCCAAGTGCTGGCTATGGTAAATCTTGCTGGCGTACAGGTTTGCCAGCCTGTGACTTTTTGATTCTCATTTTCTCAGGTGATAGGCCAAGCAGTGGTTGTGATTGATTGACTGGTAGCTCAATGTTTCCCTTTTCAAAGCACCTACATTGTGTTTTCATTAGTGGCTCTTTACATGCCCCCACTTACAACCGAGGGTACGCATTTCTCCACACTCCCTTCACCGTTTATTTTTTGCAGCATTATTCCTAATGGCCATTCTGACTGCTGTGAGCTGATAGGTTTTTGTAATATGGGTATGCATGTCATTAAAATTTTTAAAATTCACCATATTCCTATTCCTTTTTCTTTTCTCTTAAAAGAAAAAACTTTGAGTACAATATAGCTCTTGAAATTGCCTTCTTCGAAGGTTGCCCTCTTCTGAAGTTTTTGGTCGATTTTTGACCCCAGAAATTTTCTGGAAGGCAGGTGCCATTTACAGAAATGCAAGTTGGTGAAAATTTAGTCACCTTTTGCAGTGGGTTCAAAGCTGCTGTTGTGGGAAACGGCCACAAGGAGGTAGCATTTCTCCATTCCCCAATCTGGGTACTAGGGCAGCAGAGCCTTTCTGGAAGTCATTGTCCTAGGTTGTAAATTAGAATGGAATTTGCCAGGAGAAATCCCCATAAGTTTATGTCTCATTACTTCTTCTTGGTTTTAAAATTTTTTTAATCTGGGTAAAGTTTAGAATATTGTTTGTCCTAGGTGTACACAATCTGGTTCATTTACACATTATGTATGTCTATTACTGTACAGATCCTCTTCCCATGTAAAATATTACAGTGTTCTGTCGACCTCCCTTGCTATATGTTCGGTCTTTTTGATACATGTATATACTATGTATTTGTATATGTATAGTAACACTAATCTTCATTTCTCAATTTCCCCCCTCCTTTCCTTTTCGATGAGCATAGTTTGTTTTCTAAGCCTGTGAGTGTCTTTCTCTTTGGAAATATGTTCATCTGTGTCAGTTATTAGATAATGCCATAAGTGATAATATAGGATATAGGTCTTTTGCTTTCCGACCTACTTCATGTTTTGTGATTATCTCCAGGCTCATCTATGGTGCCTCAAAGAGCAGTGCTTCAATGTTTTCCATAGCTAATATTCCATTGTGTACATGGACCACTTCTTCTTGGTGCATTCCTCTGTTGATGGACATTTTCGTTGCTTCCAAGTGTTGCCTTTGGTAAATATTGCTGGAGTACAGGTTTGCCAGCCTGTGATTTTTGATTTTCATTTTCTCAGGTGGTAGACCCAGCAGTGGGTATGATTGATTGACTGGTATGGTAGCTCAACGTTTACCTTTCCAAGGCACCTCAATTGTGCTTTCATTAGTGGCTCTTACCACATCCCCCTTAGAATCGACGGTACGCATTTCTCCACAATCACATCAGCATATATTGTTTGCAGCATTTTTGTTGAGGGCCGTTCTGACTGGTGTGAGCTGATAGTTTTTTGTAATTTGGGTTTACATGTCTGTAAAAATTCTTACAATTCATCATTTTTCCACGCCTTTTTCTTTTCTGTTAAAAGAAAAAAGGAAAAAAGTGTGAGTATAATATACCTCTTCAAATTTTCTTTTTGGAAGGGTGCACTCTGGAATTTTTTGGTCGATTTTCGACCTCAGGATTTTTTGGAGGGCCGGTGTCATTTACAGACCTGCAATTGGTGAATATTTTGTGACCTTTTGCAGTGGTATTAAAGCTGCTGTTGTGGGAAACGGCCACAAGGATGCAGCATTTCTCCATTCCCAAATCTGGGTACTAGGGCAGCAGAGCCGTTCTGGAAGTTGTTTGCCTAGGTTGTAAATTTGGATGGAATGTGCCAGGAAAACCCCCCATAAGATTTTGTCTCATTACTCCTAGTTCGTTGTTTTAATTTTTTCAATTGGGGTTATGGTTAGAATGTTGCTCGTCCAAGGTGTACACACTCTGGTTCATCTACATATGCTATATACCTATTTATGTAGAGATCCTCTTCCCTTGTAAATTATTACAGAGTGTTCCGTAAACCTTCCTTGCTATTTGGTCAGTCTTTTTGATATATGTATATAATATGTATTTCTATACATATGGTAACGCTAATCTTCATTTATCCATTCCCCCCACCTTTCCTTTTAGATAAGCATAGTTTTTTTTAATAAGTCTGTGATTGACTTTCTCTGTGGAAATATGTTCATTTGGGTCAGTTATTAGATAACGCCTATAAGTGATATCATAGGATATAAGACTTTTGCTTTCCGACTTACCTCATGTTCTGTGATTATCTCCAAGATCATCTATGGTGCCTCAAAGAGCAGTGTTTCATTGTTTTACAATGGCTAGTATTCATTGTGTACATGGACCACTTCTTCTTTATCCTTTCATCTGTTGATGGACATTTTGGTTGCTTCACTGCCTTGTCTATTGTGAATCAGGCTGCAGTGCAGCTTTTGCAGCCCGGGTCTTCTTCATTCTGGTCTTCTCAGGTGAGAGACCCATTGGTGCGCCTGCTGGATTGAATGGTACCTCAATTTTTCCTTTTAAACGCAGCTCCTTTCTGTTCTCATTATTAGCGTTTAACCCTCTTACATCTCACCAGCAGCTACAGGGTACACAGTTCTCTAAAACCTCTTAGGCATTTATTCTTTGTAGTTTTTTTTCCAATGGTCAGCCGACTGGTGTGAGTTGAAAACTTTTTGTAGATTAGATTGCATGAGTCTAATACTTCCTGAGGCTGAGCTTTTATCCATTTTCCTTTCTTTAAAAAGAGAGTGAGTAAAACATACCTCTTCATACTATCTTCTTGCAAATTTTGCCTGTTTTGAAATTTTTATCCATTCCCTACCTCAGCACAATTTTGAGGGCAGGTGTCCTTTACAGCCCTGAGTCCTTGTGAATGGTAAGTGACCATTAGCTGTGGGTTAAAAGCTGCTCTGGCAGGAATTGGCCACAAGGCGGCAGCATTTCTCCTTTACCAAATCTGGTTACTAGGGCAACAGAGCCTTACTGGAAGTGGTGTTCTAGGTTGTAAATTAGAATGGAATGTGCGAGGAAAAAGCTCTTTAAGTTTATGTCTCATTACTTCTTGTTGGTATTTTTAACTTAATTTTTATTATTTATCACAGCAAACTTGATTACAATGTTTTGTTTGTTCTAGGTGTGCAAGATGTGGTTCTTTCACACATATACATATATCTATTCTTCTTCGGATCCTTTTCCCATGTAGGTTATGACACAATGTTGAGTAGTCTTCTCTTGGTATTGCATAGGTCTTTGGTGATTATATATTTCACATGTGTTTGTATCTCTCTGTTAACCTCAATATGGTAATGTATCCAATCCTCACACCTTTCCATTTGGTCAACCATAAGTTTTTTTAATGTATCTATGATAATGTTTGTCTGTGGAAATATCTTTCTTTGTATCATTCTTTAGGTAACCCCTATATGTGATATGATAGGATATGTGTCTTTCGCTTTCTCACTTACTCCAAGTTGCGTGATTACTTCTAGACTCATCTATGGTGCTGCAAATGGCATTGTTTCATTTTTTTCACTAGCTCATATTCCATCTGTACAGGTAGCAGTTCTTCTTTGTCCACCCATCTGTGGATGGGCTTTTTGGTTACTTCCATATCTTGGCTATTGTATTAGTATGCAATGCAGATTTGCGTGGCTGTGTCCTTCCAATTCTGTCTTCTTAGTTTATAGGTCCAGGAATAGGTCTGCTGGATCATATGGTAGCTCAGTGTTTACCTTTTAAAGGCACCTCTGTTCTGTTCTCCTTAGTGGCTCTTTCCAGGTTACGTCCCACTTAAAGTAGAGGGCATGTATTTCTTCCCAGCACCTTCTGGATTTATTCTTTGTAGTTTTTGCTGATGATTATTCTGAGTGTTGTGAGCTGATACCTCTTTGTGGTTGAATTTGCATGTGTCTCATAATGCGTTGAAATTGAGCTTTAAGACATGTCCTTTTTATTTTTCCAGCTGTGATTAGAGCTTATTTCTTCAAAGTGTTTTCTTAAAGTATGTGTCACCATTTGAAATATTTTGGCCATTATCTCCCTCAAGACATTTTGAGGGCAGGTTTCATTTACAGCCCTGCAGTACTTGTTCTTATGAAGTGACCATTAGCTCAGGCTTTAATCCTGCTTTTGCAGGTAACGGCCAGAGAGCGGCAGCCTTTCTACGTTTCCCATGCTGGTACTAGGGAAACAGACCTACCGGCCAGTGGTGTTCTTTGGTTATAAATTAGAGTGCAATGTTCCCGGATAAACCCACAAATGTTGATGTCTCTTTGCTTTTGTTTGTTTTTAAATTTAATTTATATTTATTATTAGAGTAATATTCCATTGTGTACGTGGACCACTACTTCTTGGTGCATTCCTCGGTTGATGGACATTTTCATTGCTTCCAAGTGCTGGCTATGGTAAATCTTGCTGGCGTACAGGTTTGCCAGCCTGTGACTTTTTGATTCTCATTTTCTCAGGTGATAGGCCAAGCAGTGGTTGTGATTGATTGACTGGTAGCTCAATGTTTCCCTTTTCAAAGCACCTACATTGTGTTTTCATTAGTGGCTCTTTACATGCCCCCACTTACAACCGAGGGTACGCATTTCTCCACACTCCCTTCACCGTTTATTTTTTGCAGCATTATTCCTAATGGCCATTCTGACTGCTGTGAGCTGATAGGTTTTTGTAATATGGGTATGCATGTCATTAAAATTTTTAAAATTCACCATATTCCTATTCCTTTTTCTTTTCTCTTAAAAGAAAAAACTTTGAGTACAATATAGCTCTTGAAATTGCCTTCTTCGAAGGTTGCCCTCTTCTGAAGTTTTTGGTCGATTTTTGACCCCAGAAATTTTCTGGAAGGCAGGTGCCATTTACAGAAATGCAAGTTGGTGAAAATTTAGTCACCTTTTGCAGTGGGTTCAAAGCTGCTGTTGTGGGAAACGGCCACAAGGAGGTAGCATTTCTCCATTCCCCAATCTGGGTACTAGGGCAGCAGAGCCTTTCTGGAAGTCATTGTCCTAGGTTGTAAATTAGAATGGAATTTGCCAGGAGAAATCCCCATAAGTTTATGTCTCATTACTTCTTCTTGGTTTTAAAATTTTTTTAATCTGGGTAAAGTTTAGAATATTGTTTGTCCTAGGTGTACACAATCTGGTTCATTTACACATTATGTATGTCTATTACTGTACAGATCCTCTTCCCATGTAAAATATTACAGTGTTCTGTCGACCTCCCTTGCTATATGTTCGGTCTTTTTGATACATGTATATACTATGTATTTGTATATGTATAGTAACACTAATCTTCATTTCTCAATTTCCCCCCTCCTTTCCTTTTCGATGAGCATAGTTTGTTTTCTAAGCCTGTGAGTGTCTTTCTCTTTGGAAATATGTTCATCTGTGTCAGTTATTAGATAATGCCATAAGTGATAATATAGGATATAGGTCTTTTGCTTTCCGACCTACTTCATGTTTTGTGATTATCTCCAGGCTCATCTATGGTGCCTCAAAGAGCAGTGCTTCAATGTTTTCCATAGCTAATATTCCATTGTGTACATGGACCACTTCTTCTTGGTGCATTCCTCTGTTGATGGACATTTTCGTTGCTTCCAAGTGTTGCCTTTGGTAAATATTGCTGGAGTACAGGTTTGCCAGCCTGTGATTTTTGATTTTCATTTTCTCAGGTGGTAGACCCAGCAGTGGGTATGATTGATTGACTGGTATGGTAGCTCAACGTTTACCTTTCCAAGGCACCTCAATTGTGCTTTCATTAGTGGCTCTTACCACATCCCCCTTAGAATCGACGG